>NW_016107394.1:680989-804633 GCF_001604975.1 Cebus imitator
TAAAAAACAGTAGTCCCCTTTCCCCTAGGAAATTTGTTTTTCAAGTCAGAGTACTTTGGGGAAAGTTGTTTTGGTGTTCTGGAGAGTAGGAAGTTGGGAATGAAGAGGGACTATTATTTCCATTTTGAGCTCCCAAACCATCAATAGAACAGCAACTGCTATTAGGATCTCTCAAGGCCCACGTAAGAGTCAGTCCCAGCTTGTGCTCAGCAAGAGGAGTATATCATGGAAATCAGATGCAGCTGAGACATGAAAAGAAAACCAGCCAGTGCTGCCACTGTTACTCCACAGTGTTCACCGGCACACCTCGCCCTCCACCTACTGTCCCTGGTGATCACACAATGCCCCAGGCTCAACTTCTTTCTTTCCACAGACCACACTGTTCTAAGCCTTTCTCCTGAGATTCAGCCATATAACCTTCCGCTTTCTTAGTATGTCTACCTGGATAGCCTATGAGGCTCCCACTCATCTTGCCTCTAACAGGGACCCCTTCCAAACCTGTTCCTGATCTCAGAGAGTGCTACTGCCCGGCACCCACAACATCCAAGTCAGGGAGCTGGCCTCATCTTGATCCCTCTTCTCTTTCACCCCCACATGCAATTCAGCTTTTCCAATTAATCTGTTGGGGCCTTTCCTCTTAATACACCTTCTCCCAATGTCATTCTATTATCCACTCTGCCCTGATTATAAAAAGAGCCTTCCAACTTACCTCCCTGCCTCCAAACCTAGTGTATTCCAAACCACCTTCTACCCCACTGCCATGTAAACAGCAAAACTGGACACCTCAAGCTCCTGTTGAGCAAGTTATGAGTGATTCCCATAGCCTTCCACATAAAGTGAGAATTAGAACTCCACAGTATGCACACACGGCCCTTCACAGTGTTCCTCTAACTTAACTTTCCAGTCCAGCTTGTTTCCTTCTTCATCACCAATCACCACCACCACCACCACACACACGTGCAAATACACACGCATACACACTCACACACGTTTTTCCTGGTAAAGTAATTCCCCTTGCCTTGCTTAAGTGAAGAGTAGGAGGCAGGAACTGAGGAGTCCTGTCCTTGGACAAAGGACAGGCAAAGTTTGGAAAGTGTCTCACAGGCTTGAAGAAATTCCTCTGTGTAGGAACAAAGTCCAGGAACCGGGCTACTGCAATCTGGAAAAGGTGTACGCTGGAAGACCTCTCCAAGCAGCCAGGCTGACTGATCAAAGGCCCGGCTTCCTTGCGCAATGAGTCCTCTGTGCCCGTCTCTGCGGATCTTCCCCTTGCCTCCCCACCCTGGGCCGAGCCTGGCGCACTCACCGCCCATGCCTCCCCCCACGCACGGCGGTCGCCAGTATACAGCTCCTCCGGGGCCCCTCGGGAGTGTGAGGAGTGATGGAGAGTGAACTACTAGGGCCTCTCTGGCACAGATGCTCCGCTCAGACGCCCAAGGAAAGCTGAGCCCTGACTCCTGCCCAAAGGGACTGAGCTCTGTTACGATCCTTCTGAGCCCAGCTCCGGAGACTCTCGAGGGAGGCTGTGTCGCGAGGTGGGGAGAAGAGGAATAACGGGGCTGGAAGAGGGGAGTTGCTGGAATAGAGGCGTGGGCACTCCGCAGAAAGCACACAGACAGGGATGCTAGCGCTCAGCACACACTGACTTCCCAAGGGCATGCGAGCTGTCAGGGGCCGACTCTCGCTTCTTCATGCTGCCTCCCTGTGGTCCCATAGGCGATCTGCAGCCTCGTGGCCGTCCCTGGGCAATGGCTCTGAGGATGATGCCTCTAAAGACCAAGGCTCTAACTGACTGGAGTCTGAGCTCTCTCCACTGCTGTACGCTGCCCCTTAGTTCTCCCTCTCACCCTCTCAAGCCCACCTTCTCTTCCTTGGGTCGCTAATCATAGCAGTCCTGTCCCTCCAGAAATGAGGCCATGTGGCATATTTGCCTGAAGATGGGGCAGACGTGGGTCTCCATGAACCATCTCAGTGCAACTCTCCGACCCCATCTCCAACCATTTTACCTCCCGTTTTACACACATATTGGTACCAAAATATTTCCACATCTTCAGTGTTCCATGCTCTCACCCTTCAGCTTTCACTTACATTTTTCCCCCAGTAAAAACAGTCATCCCATTCCCAGCTTTAATTCTTAGCCTTCTCTGTTTAAACACCCTTGCTTAGAAAGACTTTTCTTGACCCCTAATCTTGGTGGGACCACTTTACTCTTTTTCTCTTTGTTTTACTGATAGCATTTAACATTGAGAGATCATTTTTCATATTTTAATGTATCTTTCTATCTTTGTGGGGGGGATGGACACTAATTGTATGTATAAAAGGAAACATGTACAGAATCCTCTTCCATTCACTCTTAAGGCAGACATTATTGGTCTTCTTGTTGATATGCATTCATAACTCACAACTCTATTACTTCAATTGAGGTATGTTTGATGGGTAGGCCCTGTTAAATTATTATTAATATTAATAACATTATGCACCTAGTTGGCATAATTTCCACAGGCACTTTTAAAGCATTCTTTTTTTCTCTCTTTTTACAGTAGTAAGAATAGATTTATTAAGGTGGCCGACAGTATGATTTTAAAATAATGGTTTTCCCTGTACTTTCGTTTCAATATTTTTTAAAGGAAGGAAGGGAGGAAAAATCAGTCAATGTAAATATAATGTTAAAAGGTCCAATGGATAATGGAGAGCTTTGGCAAACATATACTCATGGCTTTGGAGGTCCTAAAAGATATGAACTTGCCAAATTTGACGGCCCCATCTCATGCCATTTCAACTCTCCCTCAATATGGCCGTGCACTGGCATTCTTCTAGCTTCTTAAATGAAAGTTCTCTATCTGTACACCTCCTTTCAAGCATTTGCTCAAGTGCTTGTTTTGTCTGGAATGATCCACCTCTTTGTTTCCCTCCTCTAAAAACTAACATTTCTTTAGATTCTGTTTTATGTGCTACTTTTATAAGAAAGTCTTTCCTGTACGAAGATGTTTTCTTGTTTCTGTAGTAACCAAATTTTGTTTTCAGATGACCAGTACCATTGTTTTTTGTTACGAGATAATGTGTGTATAACACACAAAGCCCTACAAGCTCTCATGAAAAAAGTGCGTGATTTTAACCAAAGATGAAAATAATTCCTTGTGTTCATAACCTGTTATAAGGCAAGAAAAAGAAACATGGTATGAGAGTTAGAAAAAAGAAATCAGTCATAATTTGTAGATTAGTGATTGTATATGTAGGAAAATCCAAAAGACTCTATTGATAAGTTATTAGAAATAATGAGTATGCAAACATTGTTGAATACAAGGTCGACTTAGAAAATTCCACTATATTTCTTTATACAACTTTTTAAGCATTTACAATAACATAGAAAAATCAGATGCCTAAGAGTAAATCTAACAAAACATGTAGAGAAATTTCTGCACAGAAAACCATAAAGTATCCTTAAAAGAAACTGAGGAAGACCTAAATAAAAGGAATAAAATACTATTCTCTTTAATTGGAAGACTCAATAATGTGAAGAATTTAATTAACACCAAAATTTTTCTGTAGAATCAATATAATCCCAATAATATCCTAATTGGTGATTGCAGAAAATTTGATGAGCTTAATAATATCCTAATTGGTGATTGCAGAAAATTTGATAAGCTTAATTAAAATATACATAAAAATGTAAACTGCCAAAATTAGCCACAAAACCCTAGAAGAATAGGATAAAGTGAGATTTTATATACCAAATATCACAAATTTTAAAACTATAGCAATTCTGCATGTGTGATACTGGTTCAGAGATAGACAATTGAGCCAATGAATAGAAATAAAATTTCAGAAGCATACCCACTCATATATAGCCAGTTGTTAAATGACAAAGGTAGTTCTGTGAGACAAGCAGAAAAGGAGAATATTTTTTCATTAAATGGTACTGTGACAACTGAATATCCATATGGAGAAAATAAAATTTGAACCCTAAATTCACACTACTTATAATAATTGATTCTTTGTGGTTTGCATATATAACTACAAAAGGCAAAGCAAGTAGCCTTCCTGGAGTAATATAAAAGAACATTTTCATGACCTCAAGTAAAGATTGACTTCTTAATGCAGCTCATTTATCCATGAATATTTATTGAGTGCCTAATATATGACAGGTACTCTTCTAATTAATGGAAACACTTTAATGAACAAAACAGACAAAATCTCCTTCTTTTGTGGAGCTTACATACCAGCCAGTATGATTTAGCTTTTCTCTGTAAGTATATCTGTCTAGATGCATGCCAGATGGTTTTTTACCTGGAGTTCATAAATGTCACCAGGAATTATCTAGAAATAGATATTTTATTTTATAAATAGGTAAGCATGGCATATCTTAAGACTTGGGTCTTTAGCTTGTAAATCTTTTCTCCCTCTCTCTCTCTTTTTCAAGACAGAGTCTAGCTCTGTCACCCAGGCTGGGGTGCAGTGGCATGATCATAGCTCACTGCAGCCTCAAACTCCCGGACTCAAGCTTATGGACATTTTCTATCAGTTATTTTCTTGATTGTTGATTTTACTCCATCTGCCCCATACCCCCTTTCCTTCCATCTAGAATATGTGCATTTTCCTCTATGTCTTTTATCTATTCTCATCTGGCTATATATTTGATGAAAAAGAACTAACCATGATCAATTTGAGAGACTCTCTCAGAATGTCATGCAGAAAGATAATGCCCAATTGGCTTCTATTCAGCTTCTATTAAGTTTTTTTCTTAATGTACACAATGAAGTTTTAGAAATTCAGTAAGATATTTTTTCTCTTCTGTCTTTTGGTTCAGAGTCATTGACATAGGAGTCAGAGAAAGATTAAAATGTAGGTATGGCCGGGCGTGGTGGCTCACGCCTGTAATCCCAGCACTTTGGGAGGCCGAGGCCTGTGGATCACAAGGTCAAGAGATGGAGACCATCCTGGTCGACATGGTGAAACCCCGTCTCTACTAAAAATACAAAAATTAGCTGGGCATGGTGGCATGTGCCTGTAATCCCAGCTACTCAGGAGGCTGAGGCAGGAGAATTGCCTGAACCCAAGAGGCGGAGGTTGCGGTGAGCCGAGATCGCGCCATTGCACTCCAGCCTGGGTAACAAGAGCGAAACTCCATCTCAAAAAAAAAAAAAAATGTAGGTATGATAACTGAAAAAAAAAAATGCTGTTTTGGAGGGTTCAAGCTTTGATATGTGGCCCATTGACTTTCAGTTCTTCATCTCCAAATTAATCTACCACCTAGTCATAATCAGAGTTGCAACATCACAAGGACTCCCCCACCCTCACAGAGGAGTTTCTCCTGAAATGGCAGAGACCAAACCTGAATGTATACTGTCTATAGCCAGGCAGATTCAACAGAAGGACCCGGAAGGGGCTGAGCCACAATGGCTTTCTTCTCCAAAACTCAGTTATATATGTCACTCAGTGCCAGAGGGGATGGAAAGAAGCCAAGAGCTCTATTCGAATGGAAATTCTTCTACATGGGAAAGAGGCCAGGGAGAAAGTTTTCCCCATATAATTTGCACACTCTGTTTTATTGTTATCATTACATTTGTTCCCTCCATTCCATATCCACGGGTTTCATATCAGCAGATTCAACTGATTGCAGATCAAAAACACCTCTAAAAATATTTTTTAACCCATCAATTTAATTCCCAATATATTATAATTCAGGTGTAGTAGCCTGATTAGGAAACATATACCCCTAAAATTTTGCCTAATCTCTGTATCTTTCCCTCTTCCCCTGTTTGGTCCTCCCTCTGTCATTCTTTTTCAAACACCTACTTACTGACAGCAGCACTGTGCTAGTTCATGCCAGACTTAAACCATCCCTGCCTTAGCGGTGTTGGCATTCCATGGAATTGAATTCAAAAGAAATGGCAATTCAATGGAGGAAAGACAGTCCATTTTTTTATTCACTAAATTGTCATTTCCATTGAATTTCCCACGGAATTTGTAATAGAAATGGGAAATTTCAACTAATAGTGCTGGAGGATTGGACATCTTAGACAAACAAACAAAAACAAGCTCTACCTAAATCGTACACATTAAATAAGAATTAACTCAAATAGATTATGATTTAAATATAAAATGTAAAAGTGTATAATTTTTAGAAGAAAACAGAGAAAATCTTTGATATCTAAGACTAGGTGAAGAGTTTCTTAGAGTTAACGCCGAAAATATAATCCAGAAAAGAAAAAAACTGATAAATTGGACTTCCCCAAAATTAAACACTTTTGTTCCCTGACAGACCCTGTCAATAAGATGAAAAGACAAGCTACAGACTGGTAGAAAATGTTTGCAAATCTTATATATGGCCAAGAACTTATATCTAGAATAAAGAATTCTCAAAAATTAACAATAAAAAATTCCAATAGAAAATGGACAACAGACATAAAGAGGTTTTTTATCAAAGAGAATATGTGGATGGCATATAAACACAGGAAAGGTCAAGCATGGAGGCTCAGTGCTGTAACCCTAGCACTTTGGGAGGCTGAGGTGGGCAGATCACTTGAGGTCAGGAGTTCAAGGCCAGTCTGGACAACATAGTGAAACCTTGTCTCTACTAAAAAAAACAAAAATTAGCTGGGGGTGGGTGGGGCAGGTGGTGGTGCAAGTAATCCCAGCTACTTGAGAGACTGAGGCAGGAGAATCGTTTGAACCTAGGAGGTGGATGTTGCAGTGAGCTGAAATCATGCCACTGCCCTCCAGCTTGGGTGACAGAGCAAGACTCCATCACACACACACAAAAGAAACACAACAAAAAAACTAGAAATGCAAATTAAGACCATGATAACTACACACCTATTATTACAGCTAAAATAAGAAATAGAGACACCTCCAAATACTAGTGAGGATGCAGAGAAACAACCTCTAATGCATCGCTAGCGAGAATGTAAAATGGCACAACTATTCTGGAAAATAGTTTGGTAGTTTCTTTTATTATTATTATTTTTATTATTAAACTTTAAATTCTGGGATACATATACAAAACATGCAGGTTTGTTACATAGGTATATTTATGCCATGGTGGTTTGCTGCACCCATCAATCGTCATTCAGATTTTAAGTACCACATGCATTATGCATTTGTCCTAATGTTCTCCCTCCCCTTGTCCCCTGCCCACTGACAGGCCTGGTGTGTGATGTTCCCCTCCCTGTGTCCATATGTTCTCATTATTCAACTCCCACTTATGAGAATACACAGTGTTTGGTTTTCTGTGCCTATATTAGTTTGCTGGGAAAGATGGTTTCCAGCTTCATCCATGTCCCTGCAAAGGACATGTACTCATTCTTTTCTATGTCTGAATAGTATTCCATGGTAGATATGTGCCACATTTTCTTTGTTCAGTCTATCATTGTTGGGTATTTTGCTTTGTTCTAATCCTTTGCTATTGTGAACAGTGCCGCAATAAACATACATGTGCATATGTCTTTATAGTAGAATGATTTATAATCCTTCAGGTATATACCCAGTAATGGGATTGCTGGGTCAAATGGTGTTTCTGGTTCTTAATCCTTGAGGAATCACCACACTGTCTTCCATAACGGTTGATCTAATTCACATTCCCACCAACAGTGTAAAAGTGTTCATATTCTTCACACCCTCTCCAGAATCTGTTGTTTCCTGACTTTTTAATGATCGCCATTCTAACTGGTGTGAGATGGTATCTCATTGTGGGTTTGATTTGCATTCCTCTAATGATCAGTGACAATGAGCTGTTTTTCACATTTGTTGGATGCATAAACATCTTCTTTTGAAAAGTGTCAGTTCATATCCTTTGCCCACTTTTTGATGATGTTGTTTGCTTTTTTCTTGTAAATTTGTTTATTTGTAGATTCTGGATGTTAGACCTTTGTTAGATGGGTAGATTGCAAAATTTTTTCCCATTCTGTAGGTTTTCTGTTCACTCTGATGACAGTTTCTTTCGCTGTGCAGAAGCTCTTTAGTTTCATTAGATCCCATTTGTCTATTTTGGCTTTTGTTGCCATTGCTTTTGGTGTTTTCATCATGAAGTCCTTGCCCATGCCCATGTCCTGAATGGTATTGCCTAGGTTTTCTTCTAGGGTTTTTATGGTTTTCAGTTTTACATTTAAATCTTTAATCCATATTGAGTTAATTTTTGTATAAGGTGTAAGGAAGGGGTCCAATATTAGTTTTCTGTATATGGCTAGCCAGTTTTCCCGATATCATTTATTAAATAGGGATTTCTTTCCCCATTGCTTGTTTTTGTCAGGTAAGATCAGTTGGTTGTAGAAGTATGGGTTATTTCTACGGCCTCTGTTCTGTTCCATTGGTCTATATCTCTGTTTTGGTACCAGTACCACATGATTTTGGTTACCGTGGCCTTGTAGTATAGTTTGAAGTCAGGTGGCATGAAGCCTCCAGCTTTGTTCTTTTTGCTTAGAATTGTCTTGGCTATCTGGGCTCTTTTTTGGTTCCATATAAAATTTACAGTACTTTTATCTAGTTCTACCATTGAAGAAAGTCAATGGTAGCTTGATGGGGACAGCATCGTATCTATAAATTATTTGGGGCAGTATGGCCATTTTCATGATATTGATTCTTCCTATCCATGAGCGTGGAATGTTTTTCAATTTGTTTGTGTCCTCTCGTATTTCCTTAAGCAGTAGTTTGTAGTTCTCCTTGAAGAGGTCCTTTACAGCTCTTATAAGTTGTATTCCTAGGTATTTTATTTTCTTTGTAGCAATTGTGAATAGAAGTTTACTCATGATTTGGCTCTCTGTCTGCTATTAGTGTATAGGAATGCTCACAATTTTTGTGCATTGATTTTGTATCCTGAGACTTTGCTGAAGTTGCTTATCAGCTTAAGGAGTTTTGGGGCTGAGACGATGAGGTTTTCTAAATATACAATCATGTCATCTGCAAACAGACAAATTGACTTTCTCTCTTCTTATTCAAATACCTTTTATTTCTTTTTCTTGCCTGATTACCCTGGCCAGAACTTCCAATACTATGTTGAATAGGAGTGGTGAGAGAGGGCATCTTTGTCTTGTGTGGGTCATCAAAGGGAATGTTTCTAGCTTTTGCCAGTTCAGTATGATGTTGGCTATGGGTTTGTTACAAATAGCTCTTATTATTTTGAGATATGTTCCATCAATACCTAGTTTATTGAGTGTTTTTAGCATGAAAGTGTGTTGAATTTTATTGAAGGCCTTCTCTGCATCTATTGAGATAATCATGTGGTTTTTGTCATTGGTGCTGTTTATGTGATGGATTACACTTATTGATTTGCATTTATTGAACCACCCGTTCTTTTGCATTTACTGAGGAGTGTTTTACTTTCAATTATGTGGTCAATTTTAGAATAAGTGTTACGTGGTGCAAAATTACAAAAGCAAGCAATGGGGGAAAATTCCCTATTTAATAAATGATTCTGGGAGAACTAGCTAGCCATATGCAGAACATTGAAACTGGACCCCTTCCTTATACCATATACAAAAATCAACTCAAGACGAATAAAAGACTTAACTGTGAAACCCAAAACTATAAAAACCCAGTAAGAAAACCAAGGTAATAGACATTTTAACAATAATTTTAAAACTAGCTTTATTTACTGTATATTATCTTAAGCCACATAGAAATATCACATATATAAACAGACAGAAGCACATCTTATAGCTTTCATTAAGATATTTCATTTGTCAACTTCCAAACAGGTTTTATTTTCCCCACTCAGACTATGGGGAAAATAAAACCTGTTTGGAAGTTGACAATGAAACAATGGCCTGTTTCATTGCCCTAAGCAGCTGTTAGCTAGGCAGTCCTAAATTTGCACCTCTAAAGGGATGACTCCTGGGTAAAACAAGGTGGAAAATTTATATCTTAAAAGTACGAAGCCAAGACTTCAGACCTAAATATCCTAGCATCATTTCCTCAAACAAAGAAAAAGCGTGTAGGTAAAGGCCTATGTAAGACAAGATGGCCAGGAAAAGCACCTTAAACAAACGTAAGATGTGTTATGTCACCGAAAAACAATGGTAAGAAGTTCTGGTGGCTCAGTCCTTCCTCTCTTTGATGTACAGAGTCAGACACCCTGACAAATGGACAGTTCCTTTATAGATGTAAATTTCCTTTCAAAAGCATTTCAAAATAGCCACCGAAATGCAAAGGATTGACAATGTGCCTTATGAAGACTATTTCTATTTCCACTAGGTGACACCATTGGCTTAGAAATACCATGTACTCACCAGAGAAATGGTAGACTTTCATCAAGTTTTTGCAAGATCACTGTTTCCCTGAATCGTTAAAATTCCTGCACATTGCATATTCAGAGAGGATAGGAAACATAGCGACCATGGATAGAAAAGAAAGGAAAATTTTGTGATCCTTTACCAACACCTGGACGGATTGTTGGAGGCTGGTTCAGTCCAGAAGACTTTGAATAATGCCAAGGGTTCATTTTCACATGCCAGGAAAATTTAGGGCACAGACACACATATGGAGTTTAGGAGCAGAGGTTTAACAGGTAGAAGAGAAGAGAAAGAGAAACAATTTCCTCTATTGAGGAAGAGTTCTCCATGCAGAAAGGACCGAGCAGAAAAAAACACTGTCAGGCAGCAAATGCTCCGAGTTTTATAGTCTGGTAACACGAGGTAGTATCTGATTTATGTAGGGCTCACAGATTGTTCAATTACGTATGACTTTGCATAGCACATGGGAAAGGCTGGCCATCTTACCCTAGTCTTCTTATGCAAATCGGCTTTTCAGTTGATCCTCCCCATCTTGTCTGCTCCTTACAATACACGCAGCTGGCAGGAGAAGGGAAGATGGAGCCTCCATTTCAAAAATGTCTAGTCCTCACTTTCTTGCATTCACCCATGCAAGCTCCCAGCTTGCAGGCTGTTCTTTGTTAGAAAATAATTTGAAGCTGCTTTTTATTAAAAAGAAGAGCCTTACAGAGGACTGTAGTTTCCCATTTCTTTCTTTTCACATTGCTAGAAAAGCTGCTTCTGTGAATGGGAAAGCTCTGCCTTCAACAATTAGGAGTAAAATGTCCTCCATAGCCAAATTTTAGTCTCAATACTGTTCCATTAGCAGGAAAATGACATTCCATCCCTCTGTTCTCTTAAGGCACCTATTCTGCCTACAATTAGAGTGGTACCTAATAGTAAGGGGATTTTAAGTTCATAAATTAACCAGAACGATCTATTCAGGTAAATGCTTCAGCACAGGCCATAATAGAAGGACACAGAGTTCAATCTAGCATGCTTCCTCCATTAAAGAGGCCTTGCCCAACTAGTACATAGTTTTTCTTGAGATCCATTTTTTTAGGGAGCCAAGCAGGTCATACAAGTCTAGGAAGTCAAAAGGAAATCACAGGCAGAGGACTAGCGCCACTTGGGTGAGCGTGACTAGCCCCAGTCGCTTAGTTCCTCTGGAGTGCATTCTGAAGCACAAGGACTCCTGTGACCCTAAAACTTTAACAAAATTGGCTCATTTTCTTTTGCACAAAGGCATGGCCTTTTTATTTGACCTTTGAAAGCATTGCAAAATAAACCCAGCTGTTTTAGCAATCATATTAGGCAGGCCCAAAAAGAATCATTCCCTAAAATTAGAGAAGCAACTTGCAGGGGAACCAACTGAGGATCCCCCTTATTTGAGGCCCCTGCAAGTTCCCTTCCCAATACAGGATCTTAAGCAAATAAAGGGAGACTTAGGTCAATTTTCTAATGACCCTGATAGGTATATAGAAGCTTTCCAAAATTTAGCTCAGGTGTTTGACCTCTCATGAAGGGATGTTATGCTGCCAAAATGATGTTCAATCTTCTTTAAGTTACAGTTTGGTGAATAATACTAATATATGTTCCAAAATTGTATGAGATTTCTAAAATTCTAATGTCTGAATATATGCTATCAATCATAATTAAGGGTAGAGTTATCGTAAGCCATGGAGATAACTAAAATTCTTTGTCAGTCATGTTTTTAACTGTAACAACCATGAAAATTTTGTCATTTGCCAACAATTGTTGTCTTGCTTTCTTCCTTCTCAAAATATGGGTTATAATCAAGCTAAAAGACTTTAATAGATGTTCTCAAACCAGGTTTTTAATATCTTTGAGGATTGTAACATTGGAATAGAGAAAAAATGTATGCGACTCATGAAGAACTGAAATGTTCATGAATGTCAAGCAAAACAAGAACTAACGGACTGCACTCAGAAAGTTAAAGCAAACTTTTTGACTTTTGCTTGGAATATTTCTGGTACTTTTTTGTTGGGCTCTTTGCATTCAGTCTTTTCTACTCAGAGAATCCTTCCTCTACAGAGGAACCTAATTCTCTTTTACTTTTCTTTCACCTATTAAACCTCTGCTCTTAAATTCCTCATGTATGTCTGTGTTCTAAATATTCCTGGCACATGACAATGAACCCCAGGGTATATCTTCCAGGCAACATAGCTGCTTCAGTGATGCCATTTACTGCCAGTTTCTGTCTGATCCTGTCAGATATTCAAGGCTTCTAAATTGATCCAATCCACTTAATTATCAGATCCCATCTGATCCCAGTCCAGTTTCTGTCACAACTTCTGAGCCTAATTCAGATGAAAAAATGTGCTCAAACTCATACAATTCAAAACACAAATCCATGGGGCTTTAGAATTAGAGCAAGAACACACCCATGATCCCCACTTTGCCACTTGTTGTGAGGGAGCAATGGACACAATGGGACCAATGGGTACCTTACTTGGTCAATCAATGCTCCTGGGGATCACTGGAAGATCTAATTTGAATCCCACTTTCACCAACATCTGTTAGAAATTTAATAGAGTTTAACTGAGGAAATAAATGCTTTGTGACTGAGCGGCCCCCAGAACCAGAACCAGTTCAGAGCAACTCTAGGGCTGCCACATGATCTAATATTTATATACAGGAAAAGGAAAGTGACACAGAAACAAATGGAAGTGAGGTGCAGAAACAGCTAGATTGGTTACAGTTGAGCATTTGTCTTATTTGAACATGATTTGAACAGTTGACTGCCTGAGATTTGTAGAAAAATAACCTACATGTAGTGGTCCATTTCCAATTCTAACGGCCTTAAAATAGGTTTAAGCAGGCTACAAAGAAATAAAAAAGCAGAATGTACTAAATCATCCCCTCTTCTTGCTTTCCCCTTTCACCCAATGGCTAGGCGCCTGTTGGTCGAGCCCCTCCTTAACTCCCCTCTCCCACCTCACCAAAGAATTTAGTTTAGGCTAGCTTACAACTAGGTAGTTATACCATTTCTTATCAGATAAGTACAGCCACTAGGGCCATAAGTCAAATGTTTAAAGAGTCCTGAAATAGTCACAATGCCTTGTGGGCTGCAATGCATAGTGAAAACCCAAAAGAACACACTTGAAGCCTTAACCCAACTACCAATTGGTGACGTTCGGGAAGATTATAACCTCATAGTACTCAGTAACCTCATAGTACTCAGCCAGTGAGGAACCAGGGAAGGGACTTGAGCACAAGGGAATAAGTTGCTTGTTGTAACCATCCCAGGTGTGTCTGCATGCCAGGCACTGATCTTGCAAGACCACCATTCAAAGTCTTGCTTCTGATGTTCTCTGGGTCCCTGAGTCCATTCTTTGGGTTTGAACGGGTATGGGTATTTCTCACAGATTAACCAGAACTTTGCTTGATACAAGAGTGGGTTATAGTCTGTTTATGCATTTTGTTAGGTTATCATTCACTACTAAACAGAAACCTTTAGACTGAACTTAAAATATGTAAGGAGGAAGCTTTAGGCTAATTTTAATTTAACAAAAGTTAGAAGGTTGAACCCTGAAAGACTTTAATGGAAATTGGATGTTAATGCCTGACCACAGTGCCTCCATAAAAAGCTTTGCTGTCGCTGCAGACAAATGTGCACAGTGAAGTAAGGAGCAGCCTTTGTTCTTGCTGCTGTTGTTTATTTTGTTTTTATTTTCCATAGGTCATTGGGGTATAGGTGGTATCTGGTTACATGAATCAGTTCTTTACTGGTGATTTGTGAGATTTTGGTGTACCCATCACCCAAGCAATATACAGTGCACCCTATTTATATTCTTTTTATCCCTTGCCCCCTTCCCACAAGTCCCCAAAGTCCATTCTATCATTCTTATGCCTTCACATCCTCATAGCTTAGCTCCCACATATCAGTCAGAATGTATGATGTTTGGAACATTTTTAATGGAAAAAAAAAGAATTATAAACAGAACTAAACAGGTAAAAATATTTGTTTGATTTCATGCTATACAAATCACACTGGATCACACATGCTTATGAGTGACCATCTGATAATAAACTTTTATGGCTAAGAAATCTGTTAAAATTTGCAGGTACCTATTGTCTAGTATACATTCAGATCCTATCATGTCATTCCCCATCTTAAAGTTTCAAATAACTTTATCCTTTGGATAAAGTTTATACTCATACTCCTTAGCAGTGAGAATAGTCCTGCATGATCTAGTATCTGCTGTTTTCTTCAGGGACTTTCCTGTTGTGCAATGTTCTATTGTGACTTTGTGTCTTTTCATCTGATGTACATACTACAAAGAATTCTTTTTTGTATCAAATCTAACTATGGCTATCTTCCTGTGAGACTTGGGCTGCATTTGTACTGTTTATACTGCGTGTCAGTTATGCCCTTCATCTCACATCATTGCAGATTGGGGAAGGTGGTACAGGATAGAATAGCCCACGTGCAACTCCAAAGACCATGTGTAGGCAGAGGAAAGCTTTAGAGAACATTTAATACCTGCTTCCTTTTGATTGTCCCTTTCCAGGAAGCCAAAGAGATGGCAGGAAAAACTGAGCCTCAGAAGGAAACTGCACCCTGCCCCCTCCTTCTTTTCTCAGTACAGAGGGACTACAAGAGTCTCTGCTCATCTCCAAATGGCTGGCATGGTCCTTGTTCCTGTTTCCAACTGTCTACTCAAAAAGGCATTTTCCCAGGGATAGGCAGAAAAGCCCTCAAAGCACATTTGCATGCCAGGGTCTGGCCCTCAACAATTACTTATGGTTGGGCTGGCCTCTATGAGGATTCAGAGTGGAAGCAAATACTACCCTTCCCTTCCCTATGGCAGCTTTTCTGTTTTCTGTTGCTGTGAGATCAGATGATAGGATGAGGTTCAGGCAGTGAGTCCTTTCCTGGTAGGCCTTTTTAATACTCTACTCAGTTTCCACAGCAATTTGTTCTAGTCATTTAGCAGAAATATATTCGGCATCTCATACATGCCAGGCACAATCCTGGTGCTGATGACACTGTGATGGTCAATACCTGCCATCAAGTTCAAACTGAACAGGCATAGTCAAAAAACTTTGAACCAGTGCCAAATTTCCAGTGTGGGGAGGTGTTTCCAATCCTTCACACAGCATAAAGTACTTTTTCCTTCCTTTATAGTTCCCATGTGTAACTGTGCAAAACACTCTTGACATGGTAGATACATTAGTAGGTGCAGTAGATACATCACTATTTAGTGCAAATACCAGTTTAATGAGATAAGTATTAATATACCTAATTTAAAGACAGAAAACAGGCCTGGAAACAGGAGATCAGGTAACTTACATACAACCTGAAACATGGCTGATGATCTCTCCACTACTCAGGGTTGCCCAGTCTATGAACCTATGAATAAGGAAAGAATTGATAAAGATAAATTTGATGAAGTTGTTGTAAATAATAGTGTGGTATATTTTAAATGTATAGTTATATACGTATATTTATGCATATGCAATATACTAAGTATAGATGTACATATACTTAGGCACACACAATATACAGTACCTGAATGCATATATAAGTATGTGTGAGTGTGCATATGTATGTGTCTTCAATTAAATTAAGTAATTGCAGGAGAAAACCAAATTCAAAACTGTGCTTAGAATTTATTTAATAACAAATGATGATGAAAGCACCATAATGATTTATGGGATACAACCTGACTTATATTTAGGGAAAAACTTTACACTGCTTAGTCAATGCAAGAAGCAAGAAAAATAAGATAATAAATATAAGTAAAATAAATAAATAATAATAAAAGTAAAAAAATTGAAATAAATTATTAGTTTCTTTGAAACAATCAACTAGACAGATCTTTGGAAAGAAGGATATGTCTTTCAGGAGAAACAAACATAAGTAGTGGTAAACACATAACATTAGGGATTAGAATCAAGCAAAAAAGAAGTGGAGACAAATAAACATAAAATAATAATTTGTGTAATTATTCATAACCATGGAGACATTGATACTTTGAGAATAGTAACTTACTGAAACAGATTCGACATTTAAAGAACTTGAATTAGACATCAAATACAAGGACTTATAAAGCTACTTTTTTTTGTTTTAGTCTAATTCAATTCTGATATCAAAAACAGAACAGCTTGTTCTTCTTCCGACCATATTAAGATCTTGCTGTTAGTTGTATGTAACTATTAACAGTTGCTATTGTAATATACATCTATATTCTGATGTATAGCTTTATTTAGTTATTTTTTATGTCTCTGTCTCATGCACACACATGCATACATATATGCTGCTACATTCCTGTCCAGGACATCTCACACTGAAACTGCCCCACCATATCCTTGCTAGATCTTGCTATTACTGTTCCTTTCCTCTACTTCTGAAACGGTTCTCTCTTTTCTACTTCCTGCTTCTCAGTTTCTTGGAAGACTTAAACCTTAATATATACTCTAGGTGAGAACCTCAACCCAGAAACACTTTCAGAAATGCTCTCCACCACCTCTAGACAGAATTCTGTGTTTTAATTTCTAGACTCACATTCCCCTCCATCCCTTACCTCCTTCCTCTGCCAAAATGAAAGTCGTAACAAAGTCCTGCAGCTTTGCTGCTCTGCGCTGGAATTTCCTCTCTCTTAGCCAAGACTAGCACAGAGTAGATGGGGAAGGGATGCCCTAACTTCTCCTACTAGGACTCCTGGGAGTTGTCAGCTTTGCCTTCCGAAAACTAAAAACAATCTGGAATAGAGGAAACAGGAGGTATCAGCTCCATCATAAGAGGTCCAATAGGAGACTTTCAAGGTGGAGCAGGGTATCTACCCATGGCCTAGGCTGTACTCCTAGCCTCCTCCTTCTACCCCTAGCAGGTTCTTCTGCTGACTGACATCCCATTACCACATGCAGCTATTTCTTCCCCTTTAAAGCCTTCAAGCCCAAGATTACACAAAACTTATTGAGGGTGTGGCTCATACTTCCTCAGAAAGGGTAAGAAAAGAAAATTAATTAGGGGTCTCTGAGGAAGCAGGTTGTATGACATGCAATATGGTCAGTCTCTGGTCTCTTTCCAGAAAATCCGGCCTGATTCATACTACCACTTTAATTCCTCCTTAGTCCTACTTCTTCAGTGCGTATATCTCTGTCCCTGTTCCCCAAAGAGTTCTCAGTTCTATCTTCTCCTTTTATGCTATCCTCCCCTAGAGTATAGATGGGCACCATCCTCAGTCAGCCACTCATCTTGTTGTCCTGGTCTATATTGGATTCGGGGTGGAGGGTTGGGGTCTGCAGCTACAGCTGTGGAATTTGTCCAAGACAAAGCCTCACCTGGACACACCTGTCTCAGAGCAAACAAACAAACAAACAAAACACACTTAAGACACCTGTAAAGGAAAGCTTTACAGAATTCTACAAATTGGAAGTAGGCCTTGGAAGTAGACTGATCTGTCTCCTATGCCTTGGAAGTACACTGATCTGTCTTCAAAAGCCTTCTGTCCAGCCTTCCCGGAATGAACACAACCCCCACCCCCAGCTACCCTGACTGGCAGGGTTCTTGACAGTCAATCATAGTTACAAATTGCACCTAACACATGAAAATAACCTCCCCATTAATTGTATTAACTTCACAGATATTCCAGAGCAGTACAACCAACTTGACCTTCAGCTCCTTAAAGGTGGAGCCTTTCAGAATTTTAACCATGGCCTGGGCTCAGACATTGGCAAGAGCATTCTGGAGTATCTGTCCTAACAGTGAAGATAAAATATAATTTGGAACTGAGCTTCAGTCGGAAGATTTCCTGGTTATTTTCTATGTGGATAGGAGGTGCCTTCACTTGCTTATTAAGTAAAGACCTAAGTGTCAGGAGAAGGACAGGGTACTGGGAGTACGATGAAAAACTCAAATCACTGTCTTAAATAATAGTTTGTGTGTGTGTGTGCATGTGTCTATACGTTTGGGTGAGGGAGGGATACTAGTTGTTTAATTTTTTTTCTCCTTTTTTAAAGACAGTTTTTGACCAGGGTTTCCATTTCTCCATCATCTCCCGGTCTCTGTGGTCTCTTTTTAACCTCACAAGTGGATTGTGGCAATCGTGATGACAAGCTGCTTGCTGAAGTATTGAAGGCTAAGACTATGCCAGGAAAAAAGAGAGGGTTTTTTTGTTTGGTTTGTTGGTTTTCTTGCCTGGAACCATGCGAGATCGCAAATCTTGCCAGGAACAGCAGCGTCCACACCACGTGTGTGCCCAAGCCTGCGCTAAGTTGGGTCACAGAACCAGACTTGGCCAATCTCCGGCTGCTGAGTTTAACAAGGCAAACTGGCAAATGTATAGCCACCTGAGCCACAATTAATGCAGGGCCTGAGCGGCGTCATTCGGGAGCCTCAATCCTTTGACCTATCCTGGAACTAATATCTGGTACCCTCTACAGTTTAAGGGGACCTGAGTGGGTGAAGGGACCAGAAAAACCCAGGAAGTAGAGAAAAAACATTGACGAGCCGGGAAGCGGCTGAGCCCCCGTCTCATCACCAATTGGCTAGGGTTATCCAGGTCCCTGCCTGTGATTGGCTGGCCCCACAAAGACACCGCCTCCCTGGCGAAGCCGGCCCTGCGAACGGAGCCTGGAGCCGGGTGTAATATCCTAGAAGCTGCGAGCTACAGGGCCTGCGCTGCCGGGCATTGGGCTTTGGGCCTGGGGCGCTCTCTGGCAGTAGGTGCTGAGCTGCCGGGAAAGGCCGCTTCTGACGCTGGGCCACCGGACGCCGCGGTACCTGGCTTCTTCACTTTGAGTTTCCGCCGCGAAGCGCCAGTCCGGGCCGAGGAGGGAGGTGGGTAGAGAACGCTGCCTTTTCTGAAGTCAGATCCTGCAAGCTCACTGTAACCTCACCCGCCACTGCCCTGGGGACCTGCCCGGCGCCCTGTGGCCAGGCCACGAGCTTAATATCCCCAGCTGCTCCCTGACCCCGAAGGTTACCGCCCGCCCCCGACCCGCTTCCCACTGGGTCTTCCTGGAAGTCTTGCAGGCCCTGCCCCCTCCTCAAATGTCCTTCTCAGACTGGCGCTTTACCCATGGAAGGCACAGTCAAAGCAACCGTACGTTTAATTATTTGAGTTTTCTCAAAGTAATTCATGTATCATAAAAAGTCAAACATTAAAGCAGGTCGTATTTAGAAGAGCAATGACTGCCCATCCCCAGTTGGTTGCAGAGGCTGCCACTTTTAATTTTTCCACGTATAGATGTTTTTATGATCCTAAATCAAAATAATATGCTTTCCACTGGATTTCTGGATTTATCATTTTGGTATTTCTTTGCCGTGTCAATTTTTCATCGGTATTTTAGGTCTTCCATTTGTAGCTTTAAATAATAGGTATCTGATGGTGGCTCTTAATGTCTTCACTGACTTAGCTAAGGATATTAACACATCTTCCACTTTGAATCCACTGTCAGTTGGACCTCAACATTTACATTTAGTTTTCACATACAGTACTCAACAAGTGTTTGAGCCACTGTCCTTGGCATTGGGGAAATAGAAATGAACAAAACAGAGAATGACCCTTTCCACATGAAAAAGTTCCACTATGGGAAGTAAGACAATAAACAAATACATGGCAAATGATGTCAAAAGCAGGATCATGTAGAAGTCACTTTCAGCTGGGAGAATAGCAGGAACCCAAGTCAGGTAGATTGAATGGACGAGGGGTTTTCGGGAATGTGTGGAAGATTAGTCCTTTGAGTAGCTGGGCACAGGTGGTGTTTCAAGGGTGAAGGGAGAGAGCTTCCTAACAGGGAGCCAGGATAGACTCTTTAGTAAGTTAGTGATTTACCAAAACGAGGTTTTAGGATACGGGATCCCACAGTTTGGTAGTGATAGTGGGAGGAAGAAAAGCAGGAGTCAGGGAGTCTAGTGAGAAGGCATGCCCTGCCAATGGCATATCACAGAGTCCTGAAAGATTTACAGCTCTGCTTCCTGCTTCCTGCCACTGGACTGCCCTAAACCACAGAGATTTCTCTCTCTCCTTTTGAATTTATATTATACTTTGAAGCTAAAGAGGTTAAGAAATTTGCCCAAGATAAAATGGCAGAGCCCCAAACCAAACATCTGTAAAATTAGAAGAACGATGGCCTCTGCCTAGGGTTGTGAAATAAACCAACTTAATTCATGTAAAATGCTGAGAACAGTGCCTGACACATCATGTAAGTGCTCAAAGAATGCTTGCTTTTATTATTAATGTATGCTCTCAATTTACCTAACAAATTATAAAAGGATTTGGGGTTTAGGAACTATTTTCTATGTCTAGCTGGTTTATTCAACAAATATTTACTCAGAAATATCTGCATTGCAGGTGCTGTTTAGGTGCTGAGGATACTACAGGAACTAGGAGCAACATGGCCCTTCCTTGTGTAGACTCTAGCTGGTAACACAAACTAGCAGAGTGAATGAATAAATATTGCCAACTAAGCCAAGAGCCTGCCATTGACCATTCAAGTTCCACGCCTATATGTGGCCCTGGCAAAAATCCCAGATTTCTTGCTGGAGTAGTGACTTCATCAATATGGGTGTGATGATCATCAAGTGATCTTTGTTTTAATCTTCCAAGGGATGTTATTTCATTTCTGCTTCTAACATACCCCTGAAAGTTCAATATCTTGGCCTCTTGGTGAATAATAAGTATGTTAGCGCTGGAGAAATAGACAGGGGTTTAAAAGGCACAGGGAAAGAACTGCTATTTCTTTACAATTTTTACATTTTAGTGTGCAACACAAGAAAACAAATTGAGCATGTAGGCTATGGGCTTCTGGCATACTACCTTTTGACACTATGAATTATATAAAAGTAAATATAAACATACCAGAGAGTGAGGCTGGAGGTATTTATGGCCTTCAGATACTGAAATACCACATTTTATGTGACCTTACCCAAGTTTAAGAGAAACAATGCTGATTTTTAGAGCATGATTGGAGTGGTAATGGTCTAGTAGAGTGAACCCAGAGGAGAATCAGGGTTAACCAAGTGAATGAAAACAGGACTCCCAACATTCACTCACTTAGACATCCCATGATCCCCTTCATGGTATGAGTAATGTGGCCCGTTGGACCATGCATCCTTCAGTTGGAAAGGTCAATGCTTATTAAAGAAGGTTAAAAGGAAAGTGGTTTTTTTCCAGAAATTAGTTACTCCTTTTATTGATCTCTGTTCCTCTGTTATCTTTTTCTCTTATTTGTCTTTCTTTTCATCTAGTCTTTACTACCGCTGCCTGGTTTCATTCATGCTCTGAGGAGGGTGTGAGAAGGAACCATGGATCCCACAGCCTTGGTGGAAGCCATTGTGGAAGAAGTGGCCTGTCCCATCTGTATGACCTTCCTGAGGGAGCCCATGAGCATTGACTGTGGCCACAGCTTCTGCCACAGCTGTCTCTCCGGACTCTGGGAGGTCCCAGGAGAAACCCAGAACTGGGGTTACACCTGTCCTCTCTGTCGAGCTCCTGTCCAGCCAAGGAACCTGCGGCCTAATTGGCAACTGGCCAATGTTGTAGAAAAAGTCCGTCTCCTAAGGCTCCATCCAGGAATGGGGCTGAAGGGTGACCTGTGTGAGTGCCATGGAGAAGAGCTGAAGATGTTCTGCAAAGAGGATGTCCTGATAATGTGTGAGGCCTGTAGCCGGTCTCCAGAACATGAGGCCCACAGTGTTGTGCCAATGGAGGATGTCGCTTGGGAGTACAAGGTGAGAGATGGAAGCTGGCCACTCTAGTCTTCCCCCGGCCCTCAACTTGGCTATTTCTAGATCAAGGGCTTGACCACCAGCACCAAAGACTGAGAGTTGACTCCTTTGGTTCCTGACACCCACAGAGCCCTAGAATCGGATACAGGGAGCTATACCTTTCCTTGTATTCATGACCTTTCTTGATTTCTTGCCCTCCCACTTCTTCTACACCTTATCCCAGATCCTAACATGGCTCAATGCCTAATCCAAGGGTGATTTCACTACTGAGAATATGAAAAAAAAAAAAAAAACAGTTTGGTTTTAACTGAGATTCTGGATACCTTGGATGAGTTTGAGGGTGAGGCTCTGATACAGATGGTCAAGGCTGTAGCTGACCTGCAAAATTCTCCTAGCAATGCTGCAAGTAGACATTTGGCACTGAGTTGGTCACTTGACTCATTCATTTTATAGACAAAACTGAGGCTTACAAAGTTGAAAACATGGTAATTTATTTTAGAGGTGGAAAGAACCATGGGTGAGTCACAGGATTGAGAGAGGTCATCTAATATAATCTTCTCAGGTCCCTTCTGTGTTGAAGTTCAGTTAGTGAAAGGGAGATTAGAGGCTGTGACTCAAGTCTTCTTGCTCTTTGTTCAATGTTCTTTCTCATCTCCCAAGTTTGTTTGTTTGACAAGTCATCTCTGACATACCTGGGACTCCTTTTTTGTAGGGAACCTCATCAAATCTCAGCTTCTGGGCCTCTCTTTACTGTTTCCTTAGATAAATATGCATGTGATACTTACAATCCCGTGAGGGATTATCTCAGTGATTCTGTTATCCAGTGATCCAGCACTAGTCTTTTTTTTTTTTTGGAGTTGAATTTGGAAAGTGAGAGTACAAATCCTCTGAATTAGCTTTTCCTATATGGAAAGGATTCTATAATATGAAAAGTATTTACTAACTATGCTTTTGAGAATATTAGAAAAGGGAGATAGTATAACATAGGGGTAAAGGGCTGGATTAAATCCCAGCTCAACCATTTATAAGCTGAATGACTTTGGGCAGGTCACTTTCTAAGCCTCAGTTTTCTTGTCTATAAAATAAGGTTAATACCAGCCTCGGGATTGTACGTATTACATGCATATTTAGAGCTTAAAATATATCTGGCACTTGATAAATTTTAACAAAATAGTTGTATTTTATGCACACTTTATGCTTTTCAGTAGAAATCCCTTGCATTACTATTCTAGGAAAGTGCTTCATGGCCCTAATATGCATATGAACCACCTGGGACATCTGGCTAAAGTTGAGATTCTCATTCAGTAGGTCTAGAGTGAGGCCAAGATTCTGCATTTCTAACATGTTCCTACATGATGTGGATGCCAATGATCCACTTGAACCATATTTAGAGTAACAAGGTTCTAGCAGACAATAAGATAAAAATAAGTAAGATAAGGATAAAAATCAGCATGGAAAGGAAAGTCCAAGGTACTTTTCTGGAGAGGTTGGAAATCAACCCTTTTTTCCACTTTACAGACATTTAGGGACTATAGGAGTTGAAATGAGTCTCAGCCCAGAGAGTACCTTGGATTTCACCTGGGCAGATTCCGTTCCCCCACAGCCTTCACTATGGCTGGTTGACTGGAGGACTCTGGTTCTCTCCCATAGCCTACCAATGCTAGGAAGCCTAGGCTGCTGCAGGCGGCCTCATGAGGTTTTTGTCTCTTGCAGTGGGAACTTCATGAGGCTCTTGAACATCTGAAGAAAGAGCAAGAAAAAGCCTGGAAGCTGGAAATTGGCGAGAGGAAACAAACTGCCACCTGGAAGGCAGGTTGCTCGCGGGGAAAGGAGTTCGTGTTAGTCGTCCTGGAGCTGGCCTAGGGGTAGCATTCACATCTCTGTGAGGCAGAATGTGATGCTTAAAATCAGAGAGCCTGGGGTTCTAATCCCTGCCTTCTCTGTACCAGGCCATAGGTAGGCCACATCACCTCTTAATTCCAGTTTCTTGATGGTGATATGGGGATAACCTCTGGTCTTGTACGTGTGTCAGCTCACAGTGGCATGGCTTACATCATGCTTAGTAAGTAAAGCAGAGTTTCTCTTTGACTTTCCCAAGTTAGAGCATATTTGGTAAGAGTTTGGTTATTAAAATATTGGAAAATCACCTCTGAAATAAATTTGAGGCCAATAAGTATCAAAGTACTAGAACTTTTGATCAACAGAAAGTAACACCGAATGAATCTGAAACAGCACATTGAACAGCTATAATATCAACATGAAAATGAACCACCTGTTTAGTTAAGTTACACTGCCTTAAAGACTTAAATGTAACACATCTTGTCATTATTCTCAAAATGGAAAACAGTCTAGAGAATGTAGTACTAAGATAATACCCTCTACCATACTGGAATCAATGAGCTTGGCAATAGAGACCTAGATGCATGTGGTTGAGCTGGGAGAACAGGAAGCTAGGACAAATAGTATGCTTTATCTTTGCCCCTGCATAGCCTGTCATGTGGTTGGTACCATTGCAGAGTATGTGTGTAAGCATATGTCAGTATCCTCGATACTGGGTGACTGAAAATGTCAGCGCTGATTTCAATCTTGACTCCACAGATACAGGTGGAAACCCGAAAACAGAGTATTGTGTGGGAGTTTGAGAAGTATCAGCGATTACTAGAGAAAAAGCAGCCATCACGTCGGCAGCTGGAGGCAGAGGTAGCAGCAGCTCTGGCCAGCCTACAGCGGGAGGAGGAGGAGACCATGCAGAAACTGGAGCTGAACCGTAGTGAGCTTATCCAGCAGAGCCGGGTCCTGTGGAGGATGATTGCAGAGTTGAAAGAGAGATCGCAGAGGCCTGTCCGCTGGATGTTGCAGGTGAGGAGTAGGTTTTCCTGGGGACCCTGAGTGATGGCTGAAGATAGACTGAAACTCCAGGAGACAGCATCAGTTAGTCTTCAGTAGGGACTGCCAGCACTCAGCACTCTTCTAGCTGTTCGCGGATCCTGTGTTTTCCCACTTAATATGTGCTATTTTCCTATCCCTGGCTGGTGGATGACCTGGTCTGTTGTAGCGTCATAGGTGGGGCAGTGCTCAGGCAGCTCTGGTGTCATTCCAGCCCCTCTCGTCTAGCCCAAGAGTCTTGAGATGGAGCCTGAAGTTGGCCAGTCCAGCCAAAGCTCGGCCTGCTCTTCCATCCTTCCCATAGGCTTCTCTTCCACCTCTGCATGGCATCTCTCCATTCTTGGTATCTGTCTCCCTTCCCTTAGAGAAACTCCCTGCCAGAGTTCAATGACTGTTCCCTCTGAGGAACAGCACATACTCAGTTGCTGCATTTTTTTTTTCTCTCCTTCCAGGATATTCAGGAAGTATTAAACAGGTATGTTCTCACCCTTGGAGCCTCTAAGCAGCCCTGTAAAGGATAGTGGGGCCGGGCTAGAGCCAGAAGTAGGGATAGAGCACAGACTCAGTACACACAGAAAAGCAGGTGCTAGTCCGAAGTCTCATACCTCTTACATTGTACTGGCTAAGGAATCTTTGTTGATCTTTCCTTTTTCTTCTTTGTACTTGATCAAATGTATATCAAGTGAAGCGATAAAATATGTGGTTTCAAGTAGATTGCTCAAAGAGGAAAAAAGACTGCCCGTGACTCCTGCATGTCCAACAGAAAATGTATACACTTCTTCCTCTCCCAGAATCAAATACACATCCAGCCCTTCCCACAGCATGGACATGTGAGTGTTCGCACCTCTGCACACAAACAGTTTGAGGCTCGGCCAAATAGCCATCATGTCTCTGCTTTGCTGGGGTGGGGCACTTCACTACCTCCCTGGCCAAGCCCCTCTTCCCTGTACTAAGATAAGGCCCATAAGGCCCATGTGGCAAAGCCAGGACTCCTGGCCCTGAGATTCACCCTACTCTACCAGGAGCAAGTCTTGGAGCCTGCAGCAGCCAGAACCAATCTCCCTGGAATTGAAGACAGATTGCCGTGTGCTGGGGCTAAGAGAGATCCTAAAGACCTATGCAGGTAATGGATGCTGGGGGAGACTATACTGGGCAGTGGGAGGGACCCCACCCAGAGAAATAAAGTGGTTCAGTGCCCTTTGGGTACTCTATCCAGCCTCACTTTCACTCATCATTGATAAATCTGTGGCTGCATTTATTGGAGAGACCTCACCCCTGCCCCTTAGCTTTATATCACTATTACCAACCAGGACCTCTTTTTTCTAGCTGACGTGCACCTGGATCCAGATACTGCTTACTCCCGTCTCATTGTGTCAGAAGACAGAAAATGTGTGCACTATGGAGACACCAACCAGAAACTTCCTGACAATCCTGAGAGATTTTACCGCTATAATATTGTCCTGGGCAGCCAGCGCATCTCCTCAGGCCGGCACTACTGGGAGGTGGAGGTGGGAGACAGGTCTGAGTGGGGCCTGGGAGTATGTAAGGAGAATGTAGACCGGAAGGAGGTGGTCTATTTATCCCCCCACTATGGATTCTGGGTGATAAGGCTGAGGAAGGGAAATGAGTACCGAGCAGGCACCGATGAGTACCCCCTCCTGTCCTTGCCAGTCCCTCCTCGCCGGGTGGGAATCTTTGTGGATTACGAGGCCCATGACATTTCCTTCTACAATGTGACTGACAATGGCTCCCACATCTTCACTTTTCCCCGCTTTCCCTTCCCTGGGCGCCTCCTGCCCTATTTTAGTCCTTGCTACAGCATTGGAACCAACAACACTGCTCCTCTGGCCATCTGCTCCCTGAACGGGGAGGACTAAGAGAGCTACCATCCTAAGGAGAGGCCTTGGAATTGGGGCTAGCCCCCACGGGGCTTGGAGGACCCAGCCACTGACAGATATCCCCTCAAACTGAGCTGAGCCCAGAATCCAAGGATTCCTCTGTCTGATCCTTTCGTTTCTTGCTATCAGGCTAAAGTCTGTCATGAAACCACTTATTTAAAAAAGCACAGGCCCAGTCAAATGAGCATTGCACCCCATAAGGGAAGCATCAGGGCTGATGGTGAGGATCAGAGCACTTCTAAGGTGACTTGCTGGGGTAAGGATCAGGGCTTTGTCCATTTGGTAGCCCACACCCCTCTTCCCTGATTCCTGTCCCTTGTCACAGTTAAGTCATTGAAGATGATGAAGTCGATACAATCGTCAGGACATCATTAGGTAGGGTTTCCCAGTAGGCCAAAAAAAAAAAAAAATGCTGCCCATACCCAGAGCTGGTTGTTGTGCTGAGGCCGGTCAGAGGATACTTCCCCTGAGGTTTACTACAACGAAGCAACCTTTATGTGACCCTCACTCTCTGACCTCCTGGTGAGAGAAATTCAGTGCAGCAGGGGACACAGACCTGCCCAGGCCACCCCACCTCCGTTCCTTCTTGAGCCCAAGCTGGGCAAATCACTGTCCCTCGGACTCCCAGGAGACCAGTGTCCTAGTCCTGCTTTTTTTCTCTGAGTGGCAGGATCAGAAAACCTGTGAGCCTTAGTTTGTATTTTCACTTTATGAATGAGGAAACTGAAATGGCCTTAATGAAGCAAGTTATGTTTTACAAAGCTGTTGAAGATAAGATTATAAAAACTATAAAGCATTTTTCACACTCAAACAAGGTTGACAAACTCTCTTCTCAGATCACATGTCTCTACATCAGTTATTACATTTGAGTCTGAAACATCTCACATGTTCAGAAGGTTTTATGTGTCCTCATTGGGAAAATGAGTGTAATTCAGCATGAAACCTCATACTATTGTCCTGCCTCGTAGAGTTGTTGTATAGATCCCAGATGCATCCCATGCATTTGTTCCTTTCTGAGGCATAGAGGAAGGCAAGCTGTGGATTTTGCACGTGGTGACCTTCCCACTGTGCCATGATACAGCCTGCATCTTACAGCAGCGCCTTTGTCTCAGGGCCTCTCCTGACAGTCTAGAGAGCCTTTTGGGCAGAAAGGTGCTTCAAATGGCTGTGATAAGGACTATTAAAAATTGTGTTTCTACTTTAATTGTATTGGCTGTTCATGTATGTAGAAATTAAAACAGGCCAAACTGGAGAAATAAACTCATTCTGCTCACCATGCTTCCAGGTTGCTTCTTGAGAATTAGCAGTAGAAGGGGAGGTTTCCAGCAGCTGCTTGGAGGGGAATGAGCTGGTGAGTCACAGACCCTGGTGCTGGCAAAGGGTTGAGCCTTCCTTTGTTAGGGGAGTATCTTTGTAAGGGGATTTCCTGGCAAAGGGATAATTGAGAAGTAGGTCCTTAGGAAGGACTTCAGTTATGTCTGTGGACACATGGCACAAAGGGTTAAGGGAAAATCAATGTTGTTCTTTCGCTGTTAGGACAAATCTTGGAAGTTTCCTTGAAACAGAGGATTGTTAGGTGATAAATTCATTCAAACCTAGAATGAAGGAGGGAATGAAATGGTCTCATTCGTAATGTACTCTTTTTGGTTAGTTTTATTTATTTATTTATTTTTTTACATTTATAAGCCTGTTTGGGCACTCTGCTTATTTGTTAGAAGAGTTGTAAGATTAAACAATGCCACTTTATTACAGATTGTCTGATTTTTAAGACCAGACAAGAAGATTGAAGCTCTTAAGTGCCTGAAAACGCTTTCTACAGAGTAGTTGTTTACACTTCCCTCCTAAGAATCATGTGAAAACAAGGACCTTATTTGTCTGTTCACCATTGTAGCCCTAGCCTAGTACTGTGTGTGTGTGCATGTGTATGTGCGTGGGTGTGGGTGTGTGTATTAAATATTTAAGTGAGGGAACTTTCATGTGACTAGAATCAAAAATAACCTGCTTTTATCTCAAAGGAGCAGCAAAAACTAGAGGATACCTAATTATATTCCTGTTCAAATATGAATTTAATGGAAAATTTATTTTACTGTACCTTTCATAAGTGGTCTAGTAAGACAGGAGGCAGGTGGCCGTGTGGAGGTGGAGAGACTGCACTGCTCCCTGAAATGCCTAGGGTGGCATCCCCAGCTTGGTCCAAGCATTCACTGCAAGGCAGGGAGGAGCTTTGCCTACCCTTGTTTTGTAGAGAAACTGAGGGATGCAATACCTGAGCCTTACGGGAGAAGGCTGCAAAGAGGGTAAAATGCCTGGGTACTGCAACAAAAAAAAGAGAAACATGGGGGCAGATCCTTCAGTTCAAAACTACCTACAGAAATGCAGTCTTCATTTTTTCAATCAAGATTGGTTGTAATCTCTTAAAATCTAAACATGAAGGGGCTACTGTGCATCCCAGGCACTAATTAAGAGAGTACACATTGCTTCATGTGATGGGCCAGGACCATGTCTGAATGTAAGGTGAAAAGCACAGGATTTCCCATTCAGGATGGCCATGGAAAGGAATCAGCACACTTTGGGAAGTATGTGTTTCAGTAAATATTTGAGTTCCGGTTCCACCTAGCTTTAGGGAAAACCAATGAGAATGAAACACAGAGCTGGTAGGGCAAGCTTCCTGATGGAAATGCTGTGGAGAAATTACTGTTTGGGGTGCAGGCTGGACTATACCTTTGTTGCTTTACATCAGATTATTTAATACATCCAATATGCTTTCATTTAATGGACATAGCCAATTTTTCAGGTTTCTTATGGAGAAAGAATAATGTGACATTTCAAAATGAAAATCTTATCAAATGTGTTTAACAACCTTATAATCTCGTTTTTATGTTAGGGGGTTGTGGGGGAAAAAAAATTCACTTTACTGCTCTTTGGGACCTCAGTGCATCATTAACAGATTTTTAAAAGGCTGGTTTCTATGCTGCTGGTGTTCAGAAATTGAATACTTTGTTGGCAGGTAAACAAGTCTAATATTAGCAAAAAGTATGGATGTTAAGTTACTAAGTAGCTTCTGTATTTGAAAGAGTTGTCATGTAAGTACTGGTCTGTATAAGACTACTCCCTTAAAATTATGGAATTAGAAATGTATTGGGTATATTTTTAAGTTCTTACAATGTGTCAGAGATTGTGTTACCTGCTTTCCATGTTTCATTTATTTAATCTTTAATACTCTATGAATTAATGTTGTTTTCTCTATCAGTAGATGGAAGTGTTAAGAGTCAGATATAATAACTTGCCCAGTTTCTTTGCACTTTGAATTTTAACACTACTAGGAAATTATCTTTTTATTACGATTTTCAAATGTACCAGAGTCAAATACATGTTTCTCTTATATGTGAGATCTTTTTCTTCTAAGATATACTGATTACTCAGTTCAAGACTTTCTGAAGGGGAAAAAGAAAACCAAAAATCATGTAAGCACCCAGTGACCTGGAGAATAGTGGTTACATTTCAACTTCTTTATCTGTATTGCTCTCTATTAACCTCATCATCCCAGAGCATACCCCCTGAGAGGTGCCCACAAGAAGAAAGACCGGTGTATATTTGATCCCTATCTTCTATGCCTTAAGGTTGAGTTACATAGACCAGGACTAGGAAGCAACAAGAAAGATTTCCAAAAGCAAACTTAGTTAGCTTCTGTTCCTTAAAAACAAAAAGCTGGTATTTGGTATACTAACTCCAACTAGCTTAACAATAGGGGATACATTTAAAAGTTTAGTGGTATTTTACAGAACATAACAATATACCTGGGTGTTCAAAGTGATTTGGAATCAGAGAACCGAAGTCTTACTCTCTTCATCCATTCTTGGCAATTGGCTTTTGTTGCATGGGCCAATTTTCTCCTTCCAGTTTATGTGTTGTAGAATTACCATCATCTCTGATCACAAGTCCATATCTCCCCAGATGCATAGTAAACCATATGGCTTGGGAAGGACTCTGGTCTAGGTGTGAGCATAGGACCCAAATGGAGTGAGATCACTATTGGCCCAGAGGGCAGGGTCATGTATTAATAGCTTCATCCATATAGTCACATGGAGGGAAGAACAGTTCTGAGAATATCAGTCAATTTTAGGGGGAGATACCAAATAGTTGGTTTCTTCAGCAGAGGGGATAGTGTGATATTAGGTAGGAAATATGGGTCAGAAGTTATAGAAGGAAAAATTCCAAAGTTCTATTTTGTACCAAACTTACTCTGATTCAGACACTATTGTATTACCGCATTTAAAATGTCAGAAAATTAGAAACATTTCATTCATATTCTTGGTAGAAATTTAAAAGTTGCACAGAGATACCCTTTACAGCTTCATCTTAAAATTCCTTATAGTACCAGGTAAACCAGTCCAGCTCCACAGATCTCCAAGGCATCTTTGGATTTGGCTGGAATGCTCCAGATCTGAACACTGTATTCGTGAACCCTGGTTGGAGGGGTCAAAGAGGAAGTGCATCAGATAACTCCATATTCCCTCCAGCAATTGTTTGGTCCTCATGCCATAGATGATGGGATTTAAGGTGGCTGGGATGATCAGGTACAGGTCAGAGAGAAGCACTCAGGTGTGCAAGGGCACTACATCCTGCCCCCAGCCAGGCCACATAGATGTTTGCCATTCCAGATAGACAGTACAAAGCCATAACCCCCACGTGGGAGCCACATGTGTTAATGCTTTCAACTGAGCATTCTTTGAAGAAAACTCAAATACTGCCCTGAGAATCAAGACATATAAGGCAGCAATGAAGGCCACATCAGAGCCTACCATAGTAGAGGAACCAATTAGACTGTAGAGACTGCTGGGCATGGGGTTTGTACACGCTAACCTGGTCAAAGCTATATGCTCACAGTAGGAGTGAAGAACCACATTGGAGCCACAGAAAGGTAGATGACTCACCATCCAACTCAGTGGAGTAATGGCTATGACAGCTCTAATGGTGATGGTCACACTCATTCCCAGCATCACTTGAGGTATGAAAATTCTCTTTTAGTGCAGGGGCTTGCAGATGGCTACATAGTGGTCAAAAGCCATGGCCAGCAGCAGGCCTGTCTCCACAGCTGTGGCTAAGTGAACAAAAAACAAGCATTAAAGCTGATGGAGCTGTCTCCTGAGTAGAAGATGTTCACCATCTTGGGTACCACTGAGGAGGCCATAACCATGTCCACAGCAGCCAGAACACACAGAAAGCAATACATGGGCTCATGTAGAGCAGAATTCATCCAGATTGCAGTCACGATGAGGGTGTTTCCTACAGGGCTATGATGTACACGGTGCTTAATGAGATAGCCAGCCAAAGATGTGAAGATTGCAGTCCTGGGATACCCACAAGGATGAATGAGGCAGGGTTTCCATTGTGTGGTTGTAGGCTGGACCCAGGATCACAGATGAGACTTCTTGCCTATTGTATAAATAATGTAAGAGAAGAATGCAGTCCATCAGGATTTATTCCCATATGTGATGATAGGAAAGCAGAGGGATATCTCAGCTTGGTGGTATTCTTAGGATCAGAAAAGGGACGTCTAATAAGGTTATCCTGCTCTACCTTTCATCCCTTTCAGTATTCTTTGCCTTAAAACTTACTGTTCATTGAAGGATTAGCTCGAGGGTTACCTCCATTAGGAAGTCTGTTTTCTTCCTCCCCTATTCCATGTGCAGGCTGTTAGTTACCTTTCTCTGAGCTTTGATGCAATCTGCCATAGTGACCTCCAATGGACTAAATTGACAATTCTAAAACTCTACCTATGACTTTATGGTATACACTTAAGTGCATGTATATTGTTCATGGCCTTATAGCAAAGATATGATTCATAACTGTGGTCTTAAGTCTCTTAAAAGATACTACGCCTCAAGATTAGGCCTATTTTATCACTTCCTGTGCCTCTCCTAAAAAAATTTAAAAAGTCTTCCATTATGAGAAGGTGCCATATGCCTACACTTAGATACTGTCTCTAGTGACCCATTTTTAACTTCTTATTAGAAATGTGGCTCCTCCTTGAGTAATGGGGTAGATTAGATTAATGGATTCTGTGCTTGTGATCCCATTTGCTGCAGTAGACATTTTCTCTGTTAAATAAGAACTAGACAAGCATTCGCAAAGTTCTCAATCCTAATCATGGAACATATATTTGCCCCTTCCTTTTACCTCCTAGAAAGCTTAGCACTGATTGTGTCCACACCCAGGTGCCAGCAGCAACCATAGTGGGAGTCCTCAGGAGTCTTTTAGAAAGACAACTTTCTGGGATATGATTGCAAACTGTGTTCCTTATGAAACAAATCAAAATCCCTAGGCTTAAGATATGCTACATCATAGAAGAGATAGCATACAGTACTTAGCTCCACATCACAGTCAGTTTATAGGAGGCTTACTGTCTAGAGATACTGAGTGAGACATCTTCAGTGACAGAGCATGAGAAGATGAGGAAAGCTGTTGAAGTAGAATGGTAGTGAAGAGTGAAAGGAAAATTCAGGAGATCCTTGAGACTGCTACATGTGTTCTGGATGCCACAAACTCAGGGTTCAGCATTATTTTACAAGTACTGTAGAAAAGCTCAGGGATCCAAACAGCCTCTTCCCCGCTCACCTCTGATTCAGGATGTTCCTCCCCTGGCTGCCCTGTGTAAATTCATCTTTCCTTAGAAGGCAGCCTCAGCGGATGTTGCTGCATTGCTCCTCTTGCCAGCCCTGGAAATTCTAAACTGGGCATGCCTTTCATACCCTTGAGTGGGCTTTTCTTTTTAATCTCCATTTACTTTTCTTCTCAATTCACATTGTTGGAGATTTACAATTGTTGTCAGTCTTTGCAAAGAACAAGGTACTTGGTTTGGTTGGTTGCTTCTTTTTCTAAATGTTTACTTCAGTCAGCCTATTGATACTTAAAGTTTTCTGGCTAAGATCAACAATGATCTCCATCAAGGATCTGTTGCCAGTCCAGTGACTGTTTTTCTTTATTTTACTTGACATCTCCAAAACATTTAATACAACTGCCTGTTTTCTGATTTTTGGTTAACTTTTTAAAACACTATGAACATACTATAAAATGCAAAAATGTGAGGCATATATCCTTATAAATAATTATTATTAGAAGACAGGAAGACACACATATCTAGACACCACAATGTGTACTGAGATCAAGATAGACACACTGTTGTTCTCTGGTTGTTAAGGTTTACTGTTTTCAGAATGTTTTGGCCAAGTTCAACTAAGACATTTCAGTACTGCACCTGCCTTTGCCTTCATCCTGTGAGGACACTCACAGGCAGACCTGGAGGGTCAGTCACTGAAAACCAACTTGGAAAAGTTCTTTAACTTCAATAACCTATGATTTACAAACCATAAAATATGTGAGGATTTTTCATTCCTATTAAAAGGATAGACAATGCATAATTGAAATTGAAACTCTATTAATGGTAAAAGATCTAATAACAACACATTTGAATGGGGCCTGTCTTGTTTATGGTAATTCTGAGTTATTCTGATCTCTAACTGAACTGCTCCCATCCAGCCCTACTGTTTGAGTTCCTTTCTCATAACTCTACTTAGTTTCTTAAAACTGTCTCTCCACCATGCCAATATTGTGCTTTCTTCTTCCCTTCTCTGCTTTCAAAGTAATGTATGTCCATTCTCCCTCCAACCTTTCCTATTCAGCTATCATTTTCATAAGCTCTTGGTATCAGCAATACCCAGCACACCTGACCAGTCCTGTACAAAAGGAGAGGGGGCTTATATTTTCCACTCTGGGGTGACCTGACCTTCATACTCTGTCAGCCCAGCACCAATGCCCAAGTCAGTTACCCATAGTCCAAGAGTTTCCTCTGTTTAACTTTCTCTAAATGTGACCTCATAGTCCACATTTCTTTCATGCAAAAGAAGAGGGGTTAATACAGGACACCTTGGGAGGAGCAGAAAGAGCAAACAAAATCAAATATAAACAAACAATGGAGAGTCATAGTGTCTTTTCCAAAAACTTTTCACTGGGGTGACTCTCTATTCCCTCTGGATACTTAATCATCCTGCATTGTCCCTGGATACCCATTTTCCCGTGGCCTCTGCCCAGCAAACAAATATTGCAACTCCTCAAGAGACTGGTTTTTCTTTGTGTTCTGGACCCTGGGGATTTCTACATTGTAGAAGGAAGCAAATGCTTAATGGCTGAGGAGTCTTTGTTTCTTCAGGTCCTCAAAGGATACCTAAAAGTTCGACTAAGAGTATAGAGTGCATCCTGGGAAAACCAAAGACTCATGATTGGTAGGATTTGTGAAAGCCCACTATGTGCCTAGCATCCCAGTAAATGCTTTTTTCAAATATTATCTTAGTCAGTTTTCAGAACCTCCTGAAGTAGCTGCCATCATCACATTGACATCTTTTTTTTTTTTTTGCAGGTTTGATTCTTAGCCTGTATTCTTTTTTTTATTATTATTATTCCATTTATTTTATTGCATCTTAGGTTTTGGGGTACATGTGAAGAACATGCAAGATTGTTGCATAGGTACACATGTGGCAGTGTGATTTTCTGCCTTCCTCCCCTTCACCTACATCTGGCATCTCTCCTCTTGCTATCTCTCCCCAACTCCCCACCCCCCACCATCCCTTCCCTATTTCCCCCCACAGACGCCAGTGTGTAGTGCTCCCCTCCCTGTGTCCATGTGTTCTCATTGTTCAACACCCGCCTATGAGTGAGAACATGCGGTGTTTGATCTTCTGCTCTTCTGTCAGTTTGTTGAGAATGATGGTTTCCAGGTTCATCCATGTCCCTACAAAGGACACAAACCCATCGTTTTTGATGGCTGCATAATATTCCATGGTGTATATGTGCCACGTTTTCCCTGTCCAGTCTATCATCGATGGGACCTAACACCATAAAATCCCTAGAATAAAATCTAGGCAAAACCATTCAGGACATAGGCATAGGCAAGGACTTCATGACCAAAACACCAAAAGCATTGACAACAAAAGCCAAAATAGTCAAATGGGACTAATTAAACCCCACAGCTTCTGCACGGCAAAAGAAACAGTCATTAGAGTGAATCGGCAACCAACAGGTTGGGAAAAAAATTTTGCAGTTTACCCATCTGACAAAGGGCTAATATCCAGAATTTACAAAAAATTAAAAAAGTTTTAAAAAAAAAAAAAAAAAAAAAAAAAAGCACATTGACCTCTTATAGATGAAGCTAAGGTTCATAAGGGTCACAAAACTAGTAAGACAGAGAGTCAAGATCTAAATTCTAAAAACCATAATTCATTTCACTTTATTGTAGAACTATTCACCCTGATAGTGTATTTAATATCTCAAAGCCGAGCTCACATTTCCTCAGTTCTGCCTGGGAACTCAGGCCAGGCTTCGCTGGTTAAATGTTTCCCATGATGTTATAATGTCTTGTTGAACAGAGAAGGGAAATGGGATGTAGGACAGAGCAAGGAAGATGAGTTTTTCAACTGGATATAGGACATGCACCTGAGCACAAAAGTATGAGAACAGGGCTATTCTCAGCTTGGGAGTATTGCAGGATCCAAATAAAATGACTTCTAATGCTGTGCTACTCTTCATCCTTCTTACACATTTCTATTCATTGTTCAAGGATCAGCTTTTAAGTCACCTCCTTTGGACTTGTGTTCTGCTCCAAATAGAGTATAAACATGTTCTCCAAACAGAGATTAAACCAGAGTTGGTAGAGTCAGGGGACTTGAAAGGGATTGAAAAATACAAGAGACTAGAAGGGTGTAGAGGCCATGTTTTAAAGATCATGACTTCTGCCTGGGCATCTTCTATGGGAAGGAATAAAATTGGGAGAAAAGAGTCAACAGGCACAAGCTATAATGTTTCTTGTATTATTTTAATGCAAAAATGCATAACTATTTGGAAATATGAAAGACTAAGAAACACTGTTTTATGCTCTCAGTTCCCCAGATCCTAAGTGGACACATAGTAGTTCATGAAACGAATGGTGACTGGTCTTTTTGTTGTCTTTTATTTTGAGGGATGATGAGGGGGAAGCCAGAATAAGATCTGTGCCTTGTCAGGCTAACCTAACAATTGCTAAAGATTAGGTGGACTTAAGTTCCACCAAATCTGCATTCTCTACCAAAACTTATCTCTGATTCAGATCAAGTTGATTGAATCCACTGAAACTTTCAGAAAATCAGAAGCATTTCATTCACACTCCTCCTAGTAATTGAAAAGCTATGCAAAGATATCCTTTACACCTTATCTTAGGATTCCGAGGTAAACCAATCCAGCTCCACAGATCCCTAAGACATCTTTCTTTGAAGTTGGCTTCAGATCTGAACAGATATTATGTTCATGAACCCAAGTTGGAGTGATCAAAGAGGAAGTGCTTCAGATAACTCCATATTCTCTCCCGCAATTGTTTGGTCCTCATGCCATAGATGATGGGATTTAAGGTGGCTGGGATAATCAGGTACAGGTCAGCTAGCAGCACTTGGGTGTGCAAGGGCACTACATCCTGCCCCAGCCAGGCCGCATAGATGGATGCCATTCCAGGTAGATAGTACAAAGCCATAACCCCCACGTGGGAGCCACATGTGCTTAATGCTTTCAACTGAGCATTCTTTGAGGAGAGCCCAAATACTGCCCTGAGAATCAAGACATAGGAAGCAGCAATGAAGGCCACATCAGAGCCCACCATAATAGAGGAACCTATTAGACTGTAGAGACTACTGGGCATGGGGTCTGCACATGCTAACCTGGCCAAAGCTAAGTGCTCACAGTAGGAGTGAAGAACCACATTGGAGCCACAGAAAGGTAGATGACACACCCAACTCAGTGGAATCATGAATATGACAGCTCTGATGGTGATGGTCGCACTCATTCCCAGCATCACTTGAGGTGTGAGAATTCTCTTGTAATGTAGGGGCTTGCAGATGGCTACATAGTGGTCAAAAGCCATGGCCAGCAGCAGGCCTGTCTCCACAGCTGTGGCTAAGTGAACAAAAAACAAGTATTAAAGCTGATGGAGCTGTCTCCTGAGCAGAAGATGTTCACCATCTTGGGTACCACTGAGGAGGCCATAACCATGTCCACAGCAGTCAGAACACACAGAAAGCAATACATGGGCTCATGTAGAGCAGAATTCATCCAGATTGCAGTCACGATGAGGGTGTTTCCTAACAGGGCTATGATGTACATGGCGCTCAGTGAGATAGCCAGCCAAAGATGTGAAGATTGCAGTCCTGGGATACCCACAAGGATGAAGGAGGCAGGGGTTTCCATTGTGTGGTTGTCGGCTGGACCCAGCATCACAGGTGAGACTTCTTCCCTCTTAATAAAATAATAATGTACAAGAAGAATGCAGTCCTGTAAGATTTGTTGATACATGTGGTCCTGGGAAAACCTAGGGATATTGTGAGCTTGGTGGTAATCTCAAGATAAAAAATGTGGCATCTGACAAAATTATCCTGTGCCACTTTCTTCATCCTTAATATCCTTGCCTTACAGATTTTTATTCATTATTCATGGATCAGCTCATGGCTTACCTCCTTTGGAAAGCCTTTTCTGCTTTCTTTCTTTCCTGTTCCATACCCTTTCTTCTGACCTTTCATGCAATCCATCATGACCTCAGAGAGACTAAACTAATCATTGTAATGATCTCCCTGGACTTTATCATATGCACTTAGGTGTATGTCTCTTGTTTGTGATCTTATACCAAGGATATAATCCATAATTGTGGTCACAAGTCTACTAAAATAAGTCTATTAATGTATATTTATTACAATAAATTTGCCACAGAATCAAGGATAAGCAGAGAAATGAATCTGTCTTTCATCTCTGTATGCTGTTACTAATTGTATAAACAAAAACTTCCTGAGGTCAAACATATCATATTTTTTATGCTTGATACAGCATCTATAAAAAATATGAAGGAAGTGTCCTTGTGAAGAAATACATGAATGAGTTGGAAAAAATTATGTCATTAGAGAACAACATAGTCACCTTCCATAAGAGATAATAAACTATCTGGAAGTCTTACCTTATCTAAACTTTGTTTTGAATATCCTGTTCACTTAGGTTCAAGTAATAGATTAAATTACTACAAAGAAAACCTTGGGGCTACCTTATAGATAAACTTTCCCCCATAAGCTTTTATGATTTTTCAATCAGCTAACTCCTTTTTCCTGATAAACTACCTAAACATTCCAGGCAACAAGAAAGCTTTATCTTTTAGAATGTTAAGTACTTTATTATGAACATAGTATTGCTAGTGCTGTGTTAGTGTAGTATTCATAATCTGAGTATATTTCTCCATTTGTAAAACAGGACAAATATCCCTTCCAACCAATATAGTTTGTATAACTTAATGCAGTTACATTAATATTTTATCCAAGATCATGTATCAAGTGTGTGATAAATTTGAGGTTCAAATCCAGTCTTTCCAGCTGTGACTCCCAGGTGTCCATCCAGCCCAATATGGATAGTCAAGAAAACTATGAGTCCTGACAAAACAACACTATAGGCTTCACTCGGCCAGGTCTGATAAGACAAAGAGAACTACTGCTGTGCACAGGCAGCAGCTGAGCTCCACCACTTGTTGATCTCTGTTTATTGCTGTATTCACTACCCATTGCTGCTTTCAGGTGTTACCATATCATATCATGTGTAATAATCTGGCTAGAGAACCTGAAATACAAGTAGTCAGCCTAAACTACCATTACATTCTGTGTGACAGCCCTTTAATTACGTTCTCCTTAGGATGATTGGTTTCCATGATTTCATATGGTGTCTGGTCATGGGCACATTTTCCCAGCCATGTGAGAATACTCCTTGCAAGGGGCACTGCTTCTTATAATGGTAACATTCAGCTTTGGGAGACATTGGTTGATCTTCATGGATCCCCTAGGTTTTGTTCCTCAGAATACAGCATACAAATCCTGCATACTTTCATGTACCACACTCAAAATGTGATACTGATCCTACATCATCAAGAGGCAGGATAGCAAAGAGGAAAATGTGCTGTTCTAGATTCATACCCCTAGACTTAAAAATCCACTCTGTCAGCCTGGCACAGTGGCTGACGCCTATAATCCCAGCACTTTGGGAGGCCAAGGTGGGGGAATCATGGAGCCAGGAGTTCAAGACCAGCCTGGCCAACATGGTGAAACCCCATCTCTACTAAAAATACACAAAATTAGTTGGGCGTAGTGGCAGGCACCTGTAATCTCAGCTACTCGGGAGGCTGAGGCACAAGAATCATTTGAACCCAAGAGGCAGAGATTGCAGTGAAATAGATTGCACTGAAATCGCACTACTGTACTCCAGCTGGGGCAACCATGTGAGACTCTGTCTCAAAGAAAAAAAAAGAAAGCCTAAGAGTGACTCCACTTCTGTTATCATATAACAACTCTTGCCAAACTGAATTCAGATTAAGGATGGAGTGGGGGCAGGTATGACAAATATTTCTTTTTCAGGCTAAATTGCTACTTCAACTCTTTTTCCTATTGCTGTTAGATCATTTCACTTCCTAGAGAAATGGACATGTAGGTTGGTCACAGACCTGGACTCCAGATGCCAAGAATGGACTAGAATATGTAAAGGACATGTGATCTCTTTTCTCAAACCCTTTAATTTACATCTCTCAAGGCCTCGGCCTAGTTCACCACATCAATTGTGTGATTTGCGTTGACATCACCGTAGTCACATATAGCCCAAGAACTATCTTAGGTGTTCAGGCACTCCTAAATGATATGTGTTTACTTGCCAAGCCTCAAGACTAGCGTGCTTTATCTATTACTTCCTGTGTCTCTCCTGAATAAAGTGTTTCCATAGTAAGAATCTGCCATATATCTACCCTTGTATACTGTCCCTAATTTCCCCTTTTTAAGTTCTCATCAGGGGCATCACTTCTACCTGAGAGATGAGATAGATTAGACTAATGGAATTCTATGCACAGAATCCCATCTACTACAGTAGACATTTTCTCTGTTAGCCAAGCACTAGAGGAAGGTTTACCAGGTTCTCAATCCTAACAAAAAGACCTATGTTTGCCCCTTCAATTAACCCCCTGGAGAGCCTAGCACTGATTTGCTCTACACCCAGGTGCCAATAACAGCTGTGATAGGAGTCCTCTGTTGTTTTCTGAAAAGCCAAATTTCTGGGACATGATTACAAACTGTGGTCTGTATAAAACAAATAAACCTACAACAAGAAGAAAATCCCCGAGTTTAAGAAATGCTATATCATGGAACAGACTGTATAGAGTAGTGAGCTCCACATCACAGTCAGTTTGCAGGAGGTTACTATAAACTGCTGAAACACTGGGTGAGACGTCTTCAGTGACGGATCACAAGAAGATGAGGGAAAGCTTTTGAAGTAGAATGATAGCGAAGAGTGAAAGGAAAATTGAGGATATCTTTGAGACTGCCGCATGTGTTCTGGATGCCACAAACTCAGCCTTGTGCATTATTGCATAAAGGGCTGCAGAAAGCTTGAGGATCCAAACTGCCTCTTCCCAACTCACCTCCGATCCAGGATATTCCTCCCCTGGCTGCCCTGTGTAAATTTACCTTTCTTCAGGAGGCAGCCTCAGCTGATGTTTGCCCCATCCCTCCTCTTGCCAGCCTGGAAACTAACTGGAAATAACTTTCATGACCTTAAGAGTGCTTTTTTTAAAAATCTTCATTTACTTTTCTTCTCGATTAGCACTGCTAGAGATTTAATTATTAGTAATTGTTTCAAAAAACAGGATATTTGATTTTGTTGGCTGGTTTTTTTTAAAAAAAAAAAAAAAGTATATATTTTACTCAGTGTATTCATACTGAAAATGTCTTGGCTGAGATCAAATGTGATCTCCATCAAGGATCTGTTGCCAGTCCAGTGACTCTTTTTCTCTCTATTTTACCAAAACATCTCATACAACTGCCTGTTCCTTCATTTTTTGTTTTATTTTTGAAACATTATGGACATACTGGAAAACGCACAAATCCCAAGTGTTCCGTTAAATGAATAATTACAATGTAAACACATGAACACACCTATGTAGACACAAATCAAGATATACATACTTTTGCTCTCTGGCTGTTAAGGCAAATTGTTCAGAATGCTCTGTCCAAGCTCTCCTAAGACATAGTTCTAGCCCTGCACCTACCTTTGTTTTCGCATTCACATGCAGACCTGGAGGGCTAATCACTGAAAGTAGCTTTAAAAAGCCCAACCAGGCGCAGTGGCTCAGCCTGTAATCCTAGCATTTTGGAGGCCAAGGCAGGCGATTACCTGAGCTCAGGAGTTCAAGACCACCCTGGACAACATGGCAAAACCCCATCTCTACTAAAAATACAAAAAAGTAGCTGGGTGTGGTGGTAGGTGCCTGTAGTCCCAGCTACTCAGGAGGCTGAGGCAGGAGAATCACTTGGATCCATAAGGCAGAGGTTGCTGTGAGCCGAGATCACACCACTGCACTCCAACCTGTGTGACAGAATGGAGATGCCATCTCAAAAAAAAAACAAAAAAACAAATATAAAAATAAACAGTTGCTTAATGTCAGTAATTCATAATTTACAAAGCACAAGACCTGGGACAATTTTTCATTTCTATTAAAAAGAGTGGGGAGTACATAATTCAAGTTGAAATTGTCTTAAAGGTAAAATAAAGAATGCATAACTCATCTGAATGGAGCTTTTCCATTTATGACAACCGCGTGCCTCTTCCTATCTCCACTGTCCAACTAAGCATACACCCAGCCACCTCTATTGCCTAGCTTCTTTTCTTATACGTCTTGGTCCCAGAAAACTGTTACTCCACCAACTCTAGATTGGATTTACCCTTTCCTCTCTCTGCTTTGAAGCAAAGTAATCATGTGTCCATTCCGTCTCCACCTTTCTCATCCAAACATCATTTCCATAAGTTGTTGATATCAGCAGGTATACCACTAGACCTAGCAAGCTCTGTATAAGAGGTATAAGAGCTTATAACTTTCATTCTGGGGTGACCCAGCATTGACGTCAGGTCTTCAGCCCAACATCTGATCTCTATCAGCTCAACACCTGATTCCCAGATCAGTTACCTACATCCCTGGAGTTTTCTCTATTCAACTTTCACTGATGGGTTGATGTCCGGTAGTCCACATTTATTTTACTCAAAAGAAGAGGGATTTGTACAGGACTCTTCAAGAGGAACAGGAATAATGACACAAAATCAATGAACAATGGAGAGTCATGGAGAGTATTTTCTTTTCCAAAGACTTCCATTGGGAGCTCTCTTTCCCCTCTGGATACTCAATCATCCTGCCTTGTCCCTGGGCACCCACCTTCCCTTGGCCTCTACCTAGAGCTAAACACTGCAACTCCTCCAGAGACTGGTTTTTCTTTGTGCTCTGGCCCCTAGGGCTTTCCAGATTGCAGAAGGAGGCAGATGCTTAGTGGCTAGAGGGTTCTTATTTCTTCAAGTTCTAGAGGATACCTAAAAATTAGACCAAGAGTATAGAGTGCATCTTGAAGGAAAAAAAATGTCCAATATTGGTAGGATTTGTGAAAGCTCAATATGTGCCAGACATCCTAATAAATGCTTATCAAAAATTATCTCAGTTTTCAGAACCTCCTGAAATAGCTGCCATCATTGCATTGACATCTTATAGATGAAGCTAAGGTTCATAAAGGTCACAAAGTTAGTAAGCCAGAGAGTTAAGATCTAAATTTTGATAACCATAAGTCACTTTATTTTATTGTAAAACTATTCACACCAATAGTGTACTTAATATCTCAAAATCTAGTTCCTTTTTCCTCAGTTATGCCTGGGGACTCAGGGTAGGTTTTGCTAGTTAAATATTTCCCATAATACTATTATAATGCCCTGTTGAATGGATAAGGGAAATAGGATGTTGGGGAGAGCAAGGAAGATGAGCTTTTCAAACTGGAAATAGGACATGTGCCTGAGCACAACGGTATGAGAAAGAAAATGGTCTCCAAATAGATAATAAACCAGAGGTGGTACAGTCAGGGGACTTCAAAAGGAATGAAAGAGGCTAGAGGAGCACATGGGGCCATGTTTTAAAGGTCATAACTTCTGCCTGGGCATCATCTTTGGGCAGACATAAAGTTGAGAGAAAGAAGTCAACAGGAACAAGATATAAAGTGTACTGCATTTTTTAATGACAAAAAATATATAAATATTTGGAAATATGAAAAATCAGGAGACAATGCTGCATATTTCTAGTTTGCCCAATCCTCAGTGGAGACATAGGTTTTTATTAAGAGAATGGTGAGAGGCCATTTGTTGTATTATCTTGAGGGGTGGCAAGCAGGGAGTGGGAAGGGGCTTTGTGCCCCTTTTCTTCAACCTAAACTAGCACATGCCTAAAGACCAGGTGGACTTCACTTTAACATCTAATAAAAGACCCATTCTTCAAACCTGAAAAACAACTAGTCCTACCAACACCTGCTTAGTATTTGAAACTAAGCATCCTGTTTCCTGTTTCCGGTAGAATCATTCAGAAAGCAGGCCAGAAAATAAACATCAACTAGCATATTGAATATTGATAAGTGACCTATCAAATGCAGAAGACAAGATATGATTTAAGCAGCCCCAACATGAGATGAGTCAGCTGAACTGTGATACTCTCTGCTAAGATTCAACCTGTTCCTACTGAAGCGTTCAGAGCAGTGGTGGAACCTCACACACAGGTGTTATCTTAAACTCACTTTGCCATTCCCAATCCCATGGCAGAAGACTTCCAAATAGAAATATTCCAAAAAGGACGAAGACCTGAGATAACAGAATAATGACACAAGAGAAGGTATTCTATGTGGAAGCAAGAGGTTTCAACATCTTGATTGTCCCCCACTTGTCATTATTGGCTCACAATCCTTGCCATTCAACCTTTATAACCCACATCATATGGAAGAAAGCCTAGGATTACACAAAACCAATCATTGAACAAAGCTGCCATAGCCTGTAAGATAACAGAAAAAGCATAGAAAAATAGGTAAGAGTTGTATATCTCAAAAATTGAATAGAAATGTTTGATTTTGTGTCCAGCTAAAATTGCCTTCTTGTGTGCAAGATAATAAGGCTAAAAAAACCTAAGCAATATTGACCTAGGTCTTCAAACTTCAGAAAACAGTTCAACTCCTTCGTCTCTCCCTTTTCAAATCTCCACACTGTACTCCAACATAAGGGAGGCACTTAGAAATACATCAAAGATCTGTCCTCAGGAGCACATATGACATCTAAATGTATTAAATTGGCTATTTACATGAGCGATCTTACATGAGAGAATCTTCAGGTCCTGAAGGTCCCTTGCCCCAAGATTCCCCAGGAAATACCTGTAGTAAGTATCACAGATGAAACCCAGTGTTCCCCTTCTAGCATTCGTGCCCCGGTCTGTAAGTCCTTCTTCCTGAGTGGGACTGAACCTAATGGTTCACTTCTAATAAATAGAATTCTGCAAAAGTGATGATATTTCACTGTCCAAATTAGTTATGAACACACAATGCTCTCCGTCTTACTCTGTCTTACTGCCTTTCTCACCCTTTCAGAGGTAACACAGTATTGATTAACATCGATGGCTGAACTTGGCAAAGAATGTGCAAAAAAGAAAAACTAATCTTCTCATAAGAAATGACCCAAAACTACAAAATAAAATATTAGTAAATATTGGAGTGGTTTAGAATAGGGACTTCTCAAATGTTAATATGTATACTTTTTATATCAGTGCTGTAGGAATCAGGGGTATATTAAGCTCCAGAGTGAAGCCAAGGGGAATTTAGATGCTGAAGTTCTAGTTGATAAAGTGACAAATAGGTCAATATTCGGTTACTCTAATGACTCCAACCTGTTTGGATCAGTTTTGTAGTCTTTTTGGAATGGAAATCTGCACTTAAAATGGACTAGGACACACATTGGACAGCTGAAGAAAGTATAGCATAAATGAAAGAGATGATATAGTAGACAAGTGGATGGATTTTAGGGTGTAGTGGAAATCTTTGCTTGCAGACATCATAACCTCAGAAGCTATGTTGAGGGGATCTAGGGAGTAAGTCTATAATTCACTAGAGCAAAGCTTTGTTCATATGTTCCACCTAGGCATAAAAGCAAGTGTCAGGCTTGTGTGGGTACATGTGTTTGTGTGTGCATACATGCATGCATGCAAGTATTGATACACAAGTCCCATTTCAATCACACAGCCCTTTTTGCTTGAGCTAATTTTCACTAGAAAGAACCCTGCCATATTTTCCAAGGCAATAATTTCATTTTGGGCCATCAAGAGCCAGCCATAATACCACCTAATAAAAAAAAATCTACAAGATTCTAGTTACTGCTTCACAAAAGTATTTTTTATTATAGAAATGCAGCCGAATTTTTCAAACAGCAGAATATCCTTAGAGATGGATCCGCTAGAGATCAAGGTTCAGATCAAGATGTATCAATTATTAAGGGCTTTGCCTTCCTGCCAGGGGAACCTATCACTTCCAGCTCTCTACATGTGTCCTTCTCTACAGTTTCCATTGCCAAAAAGCTAACCAATAAATACAAACACATTTTAAGTGGGCTTTAAATTTATTTTCCCAATTTGTCTCTGATATTTTAGTTCTAATAGTTCTCTGTTATTTTATGCCTGAATCTTTTAAAAATCAGATTTGAGAAAGTGAATGTATTTTAAGTCTGTTTACATTGCTTATTGACTTATTTTTTGATCCTCATTGGATTTTTAAATTATGTTTAATTTTGTTCGGTTTTGTAATGTCTTAACAAACAAAAGCTGCAATTGGAGAGTCCATTCTATCATCAGGAAAAGTCTGAGCATTTATTCCCTTCACCCATTGTAAGGTAGATGGATGAGTTTTGGTCAAGGAATAGGTCAAGGCAGATATCCAGGCCTGCATGAATCAGCAAATCTGTCACACAGGTGCACACTTCAACTGGTTATATAGACTGTTTGTGTAAGTTCATACTTGGCTCTGAGCCACTATTGTCTGTAAAAAGTATAAGTGCCCTGCTAACACTGTACAGGGGCTTTTGGGGCTTGGCTCAGCTCAACATGGCTCTTGTGCAGGCACTGGTGCCCAGAGAAAGAGAGCCAAAGCTGTCCGTCTTGCAGATGGACAGAGGGGAGCCACAGTATGGCTCACGCTGGTGCACAGACAGAGCAAAAGTTAAGCTGCTGATCCTGAAGGTAAAGGAGAGCTGGCCATGCAACTTCAGGCATGTGGGCGGCAAGAGCCACAGAGCCAGAGCAGACAGTTGAGATAAAGGTGGACAGTGTGAGAAAGCTGCTGAATAAAATCATTTTTCACCTGCCTACGGCTCCCCGAGTGTTCCTTCTGCTCATCCACCTACTCCCCTCGGACTTCAGCATGGGCTAGACCCAAAACCTAGGATCTGACACCCATGCTCAAGTCCTCTCAGAAGACCTAATCAGGTATGAACTTTCCCCAGTAGTAAACTGTGTAGCCCCACACAGATCCCCCGGAAGCACTCATTACCTCATAAGCTGGGAGTGTCAGCTGTTGAGGGTTCACACCTACATTTCTTTCCAGGAATTACCTTCAGCCAAAGGGAGCTGTATTGCTAAATTAGCCACCCTCTATTTGCAATGATTGTATTTAATGACTAGTTGATGGTGAGTTTAAAGTCCTGACTCCCTTGCCTAACTCAGCACGTGTGTAGGACCACCTCTACTCCAGTTTCAAGTAAAATCAGCTGAGAAGTCTGATGAACCTGCATTGTAATTCATCTTCTCCCTCTATACAATTCTGCTTCCTTCGCACCTGTGGAGACATTGTTTCTGAGCGTACTTTCTGATAAACTTTCAGCATGGAAAGGTCTCAAAGTCAGTTTCTAAGGAACTCAACTTAAAAGAGTTGATAGCAGGAATGGCCCCAGAAGGTAGACTTTCAAGTGTGATTATAAGCTGGCAGGCTGGACCCAGAAGACTCTTTTCTAAGTTGTCCCGAACACAATTAGGGCAGGAGAGTCCTTACCACGCTAGACCATATCATTCCCTTTTTTACTTCTTTTGCTAGATTAAAAGATACTTTTTGATACAGAGAAAAAAATCACTGTAAGTTAACTTATGCTGGTTATGTGTCTTTACTCCGAGTTGGTCCTAGATCTGATCATAGAATCTAGGGAGTGCTGTATATTTCACAATGTACAGAGTTCATTTTCTTTACTGTGAAATTTAAGATTCTATCCAGTGTCTGGCAGTTGCAACTTTTTTTTTTCTTGTGAATCCTGATATGAAATGTTGGAGGGTGAATTGTGATGCTGTAATTACAGGTGGACACAATCTGGAGTCGCCCAATTTAAGAAATCAGCACCAGCTCTCAGCTGCCACTTGGCTTCCAGTTAAGCGGGTTCAGGAGGCTCCGTGGCTCCAGCCAATCAAGGCTTCAACTCTGACCAATGGCGTTCTCTCACCAGCTATTTAAGTTGAACTTCAGCCGCCTGCAGGCGCTGCAAGCTACGGAAGCCAGGGGTGTGGGGCCTGCGTAGTCTGGCTAGCGAGACTGGGCGACTTCCAAGTTTCTCCTTTCGGTCTGTGCCTTTCTCTCCGCTTTTCTGTTTCTTCTTCCTCTAAGGGATAAGAAATTCCCTGCTGCTTTGCTGTAAGAGAGGCAAAATGAATGAGGCAACTAGGTTTAGTCCCATTTTCTTCCAACTCGTAATCCCACGACTTGCCCAGGAAGCCAAGACTCCGACAAGCTCGACAATCCTCACTTTCGCTAAAGAAATGGCGAAAATCGGCACTGAACCGAAAGATGCTTAGGGCTAGCGAGATACTAGAAAACACTCCTTTTGGTAAAGCTCATCTTTCTTCTCTCCACTTTCTTCCTATGGTTATTGTTGGGGCAACTGGAATAACCCTAGAAACAGTTCCTAAAGAAGCCACCCACTAAGAGGCTGGGATGGGAGCATTAACCCAGCTCTCACTAGCAACAGTGTTGCTAACACGTGGTCTTAATGTCCCATGCTACAGAAAACTACAAGAAAGATCTTTTCTGTTTGCTCAAGCTTCGCTTATAACTCGGGCACTATCTGCTCTTAACTGGCCATGCAATTGCTCATAGGGAAGGTTGTGGGCCACTTTCCTACCAACTAAAAACATTCCCCATCTTCTTCATGCCTTTACTTACTTTACAGCTTTCTCTGAAGCTATCCAAACGTTCTTTCAGGAAGGACTCAATGTTACTTGACTTTCGTAGGATTCTTGCCTCAGTTGAGGCTTGTTTTTTCCCTAACAAAGCCTTTTTTGGAACATAAAAGTTCCATTATTATGACTTAAGTTTTCTTATTCCTTCTTCTCTCTCAACTGACTTTTCTGGTGGCTTAAGACTTGGAAGACCCTTTGGTGCTCATCTAGGTTCTGATTCCGCTTTTCTTAAAACTGGGAGACCACCAGGCTAAGGAGTGACCCTTATTAGGAAGTGAATATATCCCTAGTGTCCTCATAGCCGCTGTTCATTGCTTGCTTTCTTTGCCGTTGAAGCTTACAACTTGGGCCAGTGCAGTAGCTTACGCCTGTAATCCTAGCACTTTAAGAACCTGAGGCAGGCAGATGAAGTCAAGAGATGGATACCATTTTGGCCAACATGGTAAAACCCTGTATCCACCAAAAACACAACTGGATATTATGGCACATGCCTGTAGTCCAGCTACTCGGGCTGAGGCAGGAGGATCCCTTGACCCCAGGAGGCAGAGGTTGTAGTGAGCCAAGATCACACCACTGCACTTCAGCCTCATGATAGTGAGAGCAAGACTCTTAAACAACAAACGGGTGTGGTGGTGGGAGCACGTAATCTCGGCTACTTGGGAGGCTGAGGCAGAAGAATCACTTGAACCCAGGAGGGTGAGGTTGCAGTGAGCCAAAATGGTCCCATTGCACTCCACCTTGGGCAACAGGATCAAAACTGCCTCAAAGCTTACCACTCAGTTTTTTGTCCTCATTGAAGTATACACGGTCCCTCTTAATACGTACTTCAGTTCCTAGATGTTTCAGTCCTTCAGATTACTTGTTCAGGATCTTATGACCCCAAAATTCTAGAGTAGAATCAATCCCACCGTTAGCTTTTCTGTGGGACCTCAGACCCACAAGTTATTTTCCACACTTCATGTAGAACCTGCAGATTTCTTGACCTCCCTTTCTAATAGGGATCTCTGCTTTGATCCTCAGCCTACAGTTGAGGGATCTCCATCCAACCTTAATGCTCTCTGCTTTGAGAAACAATCTTTTGAAATATACATGGCTAGGGGATGGAATTAGACCAATAAATGGGATTGTGATGCTGATTCTAGAAACTCTATTTTCCTCATCCTCGAGACATTTCTGCCCTCAGAATAGAGACCTGTTAGAGGAAGAAGCCACAAATACATTGAGACCCTCATTGATGGGTAAAATCTAAGTGTACCCAGCCACATAAGATAGAATGGATACTAGAGACTCGGAAGGGTGGGGAGAGGATCGTGAGAAAACTGTAACAGTGCACATCATTCAGGTGACCGCTAAAGGCCCAGATCTCGCCACTATCCACTAACAAAACTATAATCCTTAAACATAAGTGCCCTTCCTGTAAGGACTCAGTTGCCTATCTTGTAAAGAGGTTTCAAAGCATTTTCCTAGGGGTTGCAGGAATAGTTACTTCTGCCTGAGGGCTGAGCTATACCTTTATTCAGGAGCTCACAGATGTCTTTCATCTCTTACTGAGATTATCGACCCAGAAAAGCTAACCATCTTCACCTGTGGCTGCTTTTGTTTTAATGAGCTTATATCTTGATTCACCATAAAGACTCCTGTGTTTCAGATTGTGATGACTCATGATAAACATCTGAAAACATCCTCAAACTTCAGAGCGCTCAACTTACACGAGGAAGTGTTCATACACCAGGGCAACCACCCACTAACAGTGCTATCTAGTGTGGTGTAATGGGTGGTAATAGTCACACCTTGGCAGAAAGCGATAAAAGACCAAATCAAGATGAGGAAGGAGCTTGCAGCAGGGACGACCATGATTTAGGGCACCATAGGTGTCTGGCCTTAAGGATGCTCTTCCAGGAATGCAGTAGTGCCCTGGGAGTAAGGAAGTACTGCCCAACCTAAAACGCACTTCCAGCAGCTGATGCCCAGATACAACAGCAGCCAGGGGTGTCTCTGGTACCCTTTTATAAAGGCACCAATTCTATTTACAAGAGTTCTACCGGTTACCTCCTGAAGGCCCCACCTCCTAATACTTCACCCTGGTGACTAAGTCTCAGCTTATGAATTCTGAGGGTACATACACTCAAACTATAGCACATACAAAAAAACCATGAGCTTAAACACTAATCACATGAATTGTTAATCTGTTTTTAACCCCACTTAAGAGGCAAAGTTCCAAGTTGGAATAAATGAGACCCATCTCATGTATATAATCCCAAAGGGCTGGAAAAACCTATCATACAAGTAGAGAAAGTCATGTCAGCCAAAGCAGACATTAACAAAGGGCATCATGTAATAAGTCTTGTAGAGTAGAACCCTTTAACTATTCTAAGTATATATGCACCCATATTTCTTTGAGGCTTTGTTCCTTTTTTTTCTAATCTTGTCTGCACACCTTGTTTCGGTAAGGTGGTCTTGAGTCTCGCATCCTTTTTTCCACTTGGTTGATTTGGCTATTGATACTTGTGTATGCTTCAGGAAGTTCTTGTGCCGTTTTTCAGCTCTATCAGGTCATTTATGTTCCTCTCAACTTATTTTAGTTAGCAGTTCTCATAACCTATCAAAGTTCTTAGCTTCCTTGCATTGGGTTAGAACATGCCTCTTTAGCTCAGAGGAGTTTGTTACCTATCTTCTGTAGCCCACTTCTGTCAATTAGTCAATCGCATTCTCTCCAGTTTTGTGCCCTTGCTGGAGAGGAGTTGTGATCATCTGGAAAAGAGGCATTCTGATTTTCAGAATTGTTAGCTTTTTTGTGCTAGTTTTTCCTCACCTTCATGGGTTTGTCTACCTTCGCTATTTGACGCTGATGACCTTTACCTGGAGTTTTTGTGTGGAGGTTCGTTCTTGATGCTGTTGCTTTATTTTTCTCTAAGTCACCTCTTCAGGTATGCTGCAGTTTACTGGCGGTCCACTCCAGACCCTGTTTGCCTGGGTATTACCAGTGGAATCTGCGGAAAGCTAAGATGACTGTCTGCTCCTTTGGCAGCTTCATCCCAGAGGGGCACTGGCCTAATGCCAGCTAGAGCTCTACTGTATGAGGTGCCTGTCCTTCCCTGTTGGGAGGTTTCTCCCAGTCAGGAGGCACGGGAGTCGGGGACCTATGTGAGGCAGTCTGTCCCTTTAGCGCTGGTGTGCTGTACTGGGAGAATTCTTGTCGGGATCAGCTGCTCTCTAGAGCTTCCAGACAGGAAGGATTAGGTCCACTGAAGCTGCATCCACAGCTGCTCCTCCCTCCAGGTACTCTGTCCCAGGGAGATGAATTTTACCTATAAGCCCTTGACTGGGGCTGCTGCCTTTCCATTAGCAATGTCCTGCCCAGTGAGGAATGTAGAGAAGCAGTCTGGCTACAGCAGCTTTGCCACACCATGAATTTCCCCCAATCCAAACATCCTAGTCTCCTTAGCACTCAGGAGAAAACTACTGGAGCCTCAGTAATGGCAAATGTCCTTTCCCCAGCCAAGTTCTGTCTTCACAGGCCTACCCCAGACTGCTGTGCTGGCAGTGAGAATTTCAAGCCAGTGGTTCTTGCTGGACTATGGACGTGAAACCCACTGAGACTACTTGGTCCCTGGCCTCGGCCCCCTTTCTAGGGAAGTGAACGGTTCTGCTTCGCTGGGGTTCCAGGCGCCACTGGGGTATGAAGAAAACTGCAGAGCTAGCTAGGTTTCTGCCCAGTCACCTAGTTTTGTGTTTGGAAACCCAGGGCCCTGGTGGCATAGGCACACAACAGAATTTCCTGATCTGTGGATTGCAAAAACTGGAAAGCATAGTACCCAGGCCAGGTAGCACAGGCTGACAGCTTCCCTTGGCTAGGGGAGGGAGGGTACCCCATCTCTTCGTACTTGTCAGGTGAAGCAATGCTCCCATGCTATTCTCTAGTGGGTTGCACCCGCTACCTAACCAGTCCCAATGAGATGAACTGTGTACTTCGGTTGGAAATGCAGAAATCGCCCTCCTTCTGCATTGGTCTCACTGGGAGCCACAGACTGGATCTGTTTGTATTTGGCCATCTTGGCCCCCACCCTCCCTTTTTTTTTTTTTTTTTTTTTTTTTTTTTTTTTTTTTTTTTTTTTTTTTTTTTTTTTTTTTTTTTTTTTTTTTTTTTNTTTTTCATTTCAAACATTTCCTTGCCTCATGAGAGCATTCTAAAAGCAGTGTAGCCAGCATACAATCTACTGCAGAACATTAAATAATCTTTTAAAAAATCACAGGGCAGAGAATGGGATGGGCAATTGTTAAATGCAGGAAAGAGTCCAACAAAGCAGGAATCCAGTTTGGTTCCCACCACGGCCTAGTCAATTGAGGAAGTCCATGATGTGAATTACAATGGAGTGGAAACATTTCAGTTGATGCTACTTTCATATACTTGATTTGGTAACCTCTAGCATCACAAATGCCAATAGTCACAAAAATTAACGTTTCAAGTTAAGATTAAGAAACCTATTGAGACCAATTTGAATTACTGTGTATACTACCATGGATTATTCTGAAGATATGCTATTAAAATATTTGAAGGTAGTTTTCAAGTTTACTATGTCATAGATGGCGATTCAAAACATGACATCTTGCAGGCATTCAATAAGTGTAGACTTGAAGAATGAATAAATGAGTTGAAAGCATAAAGAGCCATAAAACTTGATCCATTGAATCTGGTGAAATAATTTCTAGTGGGAGATAAGGCCTAAAACCTAACACACAATCTTGCAAGGATGTATTCCTGATAGTGTCATATTAGCTTATTGAGGCAGCTGAGGCAATAAACATTTATATACTTAAATGCATGAGAAATCTTAGGCTCACAAAAATACGTCTTAAAATGGAAATTTGAGGCACAAAACACTACAGTCAATGAATTACTCCATTTTACATTTCAACAAGCAGAAATACTTGTACACGGTGGTCTATCAATGGGCGTTTTGTTTACAATCCCTTCATATTCCTTGGATTAGTCAAAAGCTCAAATCCTATTCCTTGGATTACTCAAGAGCTCGAACTTTGCACCATATTTTAATGCACACTCCAATGAGTATATATTTAGAGAGCCTGCTGGAACTGTTTGCTTTTGCACCAGAACTGTTAGTGGTTGTGGGTTTCCTATGGCATTTTCAAGGGAGAAGTACCATTAGGTTTATCCATACACCCCAGGAATCTGACGCTTCAAATGTTACAGCACCTCTGAATCTTAACAGAATCAAGTATTTGAAAGTTCTGTATTCCAAACAAGTTGTTTGGGTAGTCCTGTGTTATGCAATAAAATGAGTCAAAGGAAAAATGACTGAAATAAACCTAATGCCTGTTTTGCCTATTACCTAGAACATAGGCTGTTACCAGAAAAGATGTGTTCTTTTTTTCCCAACTCTAATATGCTAAGATAAGTTAGCTTTTAATGGACAATGTCATGTTTATATTACCTTTCCTCTTGTTTGACTTGGGGTGGCATTTGACGATAGTCGGGAGTTTGTTTTCAAAGTATTTTGACAAATTTTCTAATTCTGTATCGGACTACAGTACAAATATCTACTTAACTCTTGTATTCTATCACCTTGAGACATTAGAAGCATTTGATTCTTATACCTATCCTGTTCCATCTCCTTTTGGAAACACTTCTCAGATTAGGCTGAGAAATGTATGAAACGAAACTGAGGCTGTTCAAAGACCACACCCAGTTCCAAAGAAAATGTTAATATTGGTGATATGCTTATTTCCATAATTCTCATCTTATATACTGCAAGCTGCTAATATTTGAATGTGAAGTGACAGTAAAAACCATATACGTAATTAGAACACATACTGCAGTTGATACAGAACTCCATACACAAGGATAAATGACTTATGTTGTATGCAAATATGCAGTAACAATAGAAAATAGGATTGTTCAAGTTACTTTCAAAAATGGAAAGTGCTTAAGTTCCGGGGTACACATGCAGATCTTGCGGGATTGTTACAAAGCTATGCACATGCCACGAATATTTGCTGCCTCCACCCCATCCACCCACATTAGGTATTTCTCCTAATGTTGCCCCTCCCCAATCTTAGCCCCTGCTATGCCTCTCCTGGCTCCCCACCTCCAACAGACCCCTATTGTGTGATGTTCCCCTCCGTGTCCATGTATTCTCATTGTTGAATACCCACTTATGAGAGAACAGTGTTTGGCTTTCTGTTCTTGTGTCAGTTTGCTGAGAATGTTTTCCAGTTGCTTCTGTGTCCTTGCAAAGGGACGTGAATTCATCCTCTTTGATGGCTGCATAGTATTCCATGGTGCATATGTATCACATTTTCTTTACCCAGTCTATCTTTGATGGGTATTTGGGTTGGTTCCAAGTCTTTGCTATTGTAAACAGTGCTACAATGAACATACGCATGCATGTGTGTCTTCATAATAGATCCATTTATAATCCTTTAGGTGTATACCTACTTAATGGGATTGCGGGGTCAAACGGCATTTGTTTCTAGATCCTTGAGGAATTGACATTGTCTTCCACAATGGTTGAACTTACATTCCTACCAACAGTGTAGAAGCATTGCTGTTTCTCCACATCCTCCAGCATCTGTTGTCTCCAGATTTTTTAATCGCCCTTCTAACTGGTATGAGATGGTATCTCAAGGTGGTTTTGATTGGCATTTCTCAAATGACCAGTGAACATTTTCATGTTTGTTGGCCACATAAATGACTTTTGATAAGTGTTCCTATCTTTTGCCCACTTTTGGATGGGGTGGGTTGTTTCTTGTATATTTTAGTTCTTAGATTCTGAATATTAGCCCTTTGTCAGATGGGTAGCTTGCAAAAAGTTTTCCCGTTCTGTTGGTTGCCAGTTTGCTCTAATCTGTTTCTTTTGCTAAGCAGAAGCTCGATTCCATTTGTCTATTTTGGCTTTTGTTGCTTTTGCTTTTGGTGTTTGTCACGAAATACTTGCCTATGCCTATGTCCTGAATTGTATTGCCTAGGTTTTTTTTCTAGGGTTTTTATGGTGTTAGGTCTTTAATCCATATGGAGTTAATTTTTGTACAAGTTGTAAGGAAGGGGTTCAGTTTCAGCTTTCTCCATGGCTATCCAGTTTTCCCAACACCACTTACTAAACAAGGAATCCTTTCTCCACTGCTTGTTTTTGCCTGGTTTGTCAAAGTTAAGATGGTTGTAGGTGTGTGGCATTGCTTCTGGGGCCTCTGTTCTGTTCCATTGTTCTGTTTTGGCATCATGCTACCTGACTTCAAACTATACTACAAGGTTAAAGTAATCAAAACGGCATATACTGGAAAGTGCTTTCAACATATATTTATAATGTATGAACAGCCTCCATTACTAAATCTTAGGAGAAACATCTTAAATCATCTCAGAAGTTTATTTCAAAAGTAGATGCTAATTTTCTAGCAATGATTGGAAGATGTTGGGATAACTGTACCACTAAATAATTCAGCTTATTTTTAACTGAATGTGGTTAAGCACCAGAAGCTGTGTAGAGTTAACACCGTGTCTTGATTTTTACATCACAGAACATGAACCTGTTAAAATTCTCTAAAAATGACTTGTTCCATAGTAAACATTTAATTTAAAGCACCAAACTGAGTGATTCTATGTTAATGCCTAACCAAAGTACTTTCATGTATTTAAAACTATATGACTTTCGCTTCAAATGTGCACCTTCTACCAATTGTCAGTCGGTCATGGTTAAGAATATCCACCCTGTTTGTGAACTATTTTTACTTCAGACTTGAAATGGATGAGATGAAGATCAACTAAATATGGCTTTGCTAGTCATTGTATTTTCAATGGTGCTGTTAAAAGAAAGTCAAAGGGGGGAAAAAGCCTCAGACCCATGGTTACAGGGACCTGCAACATGTGTGAGAGCATAAGGGGACATAACATTGTCATTGGTTAATGTTAATGCTTCGAAGTGAAATGAAAGATTCCTTCTCGGGACAGTTCTGGACCTTCATTAGCTTAGCTGGTCTTTCTGCTCCGAGATCTTCATTTTCTTTTTAGCCTCAAACTCAATCTCATTTAGCTCAAAACTATGTTGGGGCTTAGGTTTTTGTGCTGGTAAGACAAGAGGCGGGTTGGATGATGGTTGGAATGCTCAACGAGAGTTGGTAGCGTGCATATCTCACCAGGCACACTCGACCAAAACCAAGCTGTGAGCAGGTGCGATCGCCACTCCAACATTTGCATCCAAAATACGTGCTCACTGACCAATACTCATCAACGTGGGGCCACTTCCTCTCAGCTGGTGACAAGGGGTCATCAGATAAGGGCTTCTCTGATCTAAGCTCATCTGCTTCGGAATGCTGATCATTTTCTTCCATTTGGAGAAGAGGTAAGGTCTTGAGAGGTTAGGAAGGAGGGCTGCTGGTTTGGCTGATGAGACACTAGCGGCTCAGTCACCCCAGTGGGAGGCTCAATTAACAAGGGGCTCCACAGGAGCAGACAGGGTGGGGAGAGGAGCAACTACAAACTGAAATGCCAGTGCCTACTGAAGCAGCTGCATTGGTAGTGCTGAGTGTTCCCAAGGGTATCATGCAGTGGGGAGTGCTGCTTAAAACATGCACGAGGCGGTTGGATTATTCTACATTGGAGTTGGTGTGGCTGAAGCAGTTGTCGGGGGACCAGGAGAAGCCTGCAGATGCCGCTTTTACTGGGTGAGAAACGGATGGCATGAGCGAATAGGTTTTAGTATTGTCTGAAATTTTTAACATAAAAATCAGGATCGGTTTCATTTTGTACTTGAGGTTGTATGGCCTGTTTTATTCCCTGAGGTTGGCAGTGAAAAAGCCTTACTGTTCTGCTTGATTCAGGGAACAGGTTTCTTCTCCACTGTCCTTATGTGCAATAAACCTGTCATTGCAGCCCTCTTGCCAGAATAGGGAACAGGCTGAGTGAAACATGTTCCATTTTTGCGGCAGGGTGCCGGGACCTTGATGGTCCCAGATTTGATCTTGGCTTCCTTTCCTTCCTTAAAGCTAAACTCATCTGATTGAAAGTTTATAAAGAGGTAGCACATGAAGCTTCAAGAGATCAAGAGAAGCTTCAAAGCTACTACAAATCAACAGGAAGTTGGGCAACACCCAGTGAAGCATGGAAGAGTCCTCTCAGGATAATGGGCACCCCTGAGTATTAGCTGGCAGGAAGCTTATATAAACTTGCTTCTCACTTTCTACATTGCTTATACCCATTACTGGAGGTAACAGATTTTCGAGGTGTCCTGAACTTAAAGGCAAAAATCTGTATAGAAGCCAGAACAGCAAGTCCATATGGGAAAGTGCTTTGGGGCCCAGGCAATTTGGAAGGAGCTTTAAAGGTAACAATAGGATGTGAAGGAACAGAAAGGAAGCAGGGCAAGTTGGGACAACACACCCACTCATACCAAGATTTACTTGTTGGTCTAAATACTACCAGACATTCCCTTGGACTGAAAGCACCAGAAATCTTGGGTGAATCTGGGGTCACACCCACGGCCTCACCATGACCTGCGTCAGTCCGGAAAAAGTTCCCATTGAAGTGGGAAATCAAAGGCCTGTCCTAGGACAGAGGTGGTATCAAAACTTCCTGTTGATTTTCATTAGCTTTGAAGGTCTCTTGATCTGGTTTTAGCACCAAAGGTCGATATTTTGAGCCTGCCAACAGGAATTTCATTACAGAAGAGACATAGAACTTACTAGGAGCCACACAGTTAATAAGGTTATACCTGAATTGAACCTTAGACTGGAGGTGGGGTAGCAATTATGTTCACTCCTAATGGGATCCTGGTGAGAATTGGCACAGATTAAGAGATTCTACTTGTGAACCCAACTCTAATTGAATACTGGTGTTTCCTTGAGAGGTAACTTTGGGGCTTGCTGTTTGGGGCAAAGGACCACACGGTGTCCTGAGCAAACACTTCTGGGGAACCACTGGTATCGTTCAATGTCTCTTCAGAATAGTCCGTCACCACAGTGTGTCCCTTCCAGTGGCCCAGGAAGGATCTCAGCTGCAGGGTCGCTGTGGGTGGGGGATACTGTTTCTTGAATCCTGAGCTGTTTGGGACCAAGACTGAGTTCTCTTGGCTCTTACCTCTTCATTAAAGAGGGATTTTGCACACCAATATTAGTGTGTATATCGGGAAGGACTTGGTTCGAATGCAAGCCACCTGAATTACCTGAGTGTTTTAATCCTAAATCGGTATCTTATCACATTCATGTTCCACTTTCTAAGGGTTTAGAAAAGCAACGTTTTTGGATATGGCTATGATCAGTGGGGGTTGGGAGAGTTGCCTGCTAAGAGGTGCTTTGTAGTGCCATTGTAAAACCCATTGCAGACTAAGGACTCTGGGTTCTGACACAGAACCTCAGTCCTGTCCAAATTCAAGCATGCTGCTCCAGTTCTTGTCAGGCTTCTGACTGGTATGGGTGGTTTAGGCTCTTTTATTCTCATCTTTCTTGACCTAATTGCTTTAATTTTTCAGGGCTTAAAGTCTTGACTGATGCTACATTCTTGTTGGCTGCCTTGGTGGTCTTTCATAGTTGGCCATTTTTTTTTTTCCATTTTCCTGACTAATCTGGAAGGCCTTGCATGGTGCAATCAAAACAGTAGGAAAAAATGAAAGCACGGAAAACAGTCATTGGTCCTCTAGAAAGTCTCACTTCAGAGAACCTGGATGCACTGCTCTTGCCCTCAGTCACAAAAGGTTTTGGTTGCTGTCCAGGTCACACTTGCAGGGCAGCCCATGGAAGGGCCCCCAGCTCCAAGCCAGCACCAGCCCTCAGGCAAATTTTGCAACTGGTGCTCATCCCTACAACTTTGGAGCTTGGGGACCCCCACAGGTGCGAGGGGTGTGGGCGGTTCCAGGAAAAGCCTGGCTGCTCCCAGCACAGTAAAGACCAAAGTCCCAGAGGTGGGGAGCCTCTTGCCCCAAAGGTCCACAGTGGAGAGAGAGGGCTGCATGACTTGGGTGGGAAGGGGTATGTTGTGGGGGAAGGCTATGCACACAAAGCACAGGAACGGACTGCGGCCACTTCCCGCCAGGTCAGCCCCCTGGAGCAGCACTGTCTCCCCAGGACAGACCTCAGGGAGTCCCTTTATTCCTCAATTGGCTTTGAGAGAAGTCTTTGAAGAGATCTCGGAGGACTCTACTGATAAAAGGTATTAGTTCTTCACAAGGACCTACTGCTGTGGGAAAAAGTTGAAGACTTTCTTGCGGGACTTGCCATAATTGTGTTAGAATGGGTCTTCCCGAGAGCGGATAAAGATGGAACTAGATACCTAAGAGGCTTACTTAAAGGGGGCTGGAAAGAAAATGGAGAGGGTGATCTCAGAAGCTAGGAGCCCTGAGGTCACAATGCAAGTCTCATCTTTGGGAGGGTGGAAGGAAAATAAGGAGGGCCTTAGATGTCTGCATCTCTAAGACAGTTTTGGAAAGGTTAATGGAGACCCTGAACAAGGGCACTTATGAAGAGTCGGTATCTCAAAAGATTAGGCCTGTCTTAATAGCTCTGTGCTCATTCATTGGTCAAACAATTGAAGGAAAGGTGGAACCTAGACAAAGCCATGTATTTCTAGAGAACAGAACAGTGACTGAGGCCATCCAATATGCTGCCTGCATTCAAATCTGAAAGGCATGTTTTCATGACTACCACAGTCCACTTTTCCACTGCATGGATCTCCTTGAAACAGATGTGGGGAGTATCCCCTTCATAGCTCCAGTGGGCCTCCTTTTCTGAAGGGAAACTAAGGTTAGTAGAACAAACTAGCCTTTTTCTCTCTGAAGTCTTAAGCCACAGCTCTTCCCCTCATTCCTTTGCTACTCAATTCTTCTCACCCTCAATTATCACCATGGCAAATCTTAATGGCTTACCTAGTGGTCTGATCCCAATCCTGTATTCCTGAGGGGACTGACAATTTAACCATACCCTTACCTGGGTAATGATTCACATGTATGCCCATAGCAAAAATAAGGAAGCACCAGAAAATGTCCAAGTTGATCACCTGGCTTCACATATTTCACACATCTCTTCATATATTTTATGAAGGCAACACTCTTCCTGCTAATCAATATCGGTTACTTTTGCCAGTATGGCAACTCCTCGCCTGTTGATCCCTGGGGAGTGGAGTCCAAGGTATCCTGATGGCAGCTGTGAGTTGTAGCTCAATGGGACCTTGAGTCCCTTTCCCAGAGTAAACCTATAGAAACTAGGAATCTCCAACCTTAAAGAGCCACAACTTCTAGAGATGGGAAGTCTCCTAGTAGACCATTAGAAATGACTATACATGGGATAGTCCTGTTTTTACCATGTCTTCTGGAATATAGACCTCTCCAATTGGAGACTCGGCACCATGGAGATCTCTAAACACACGTGACGCATTCTGAAGGCTGACATTCTGCTTCTGTGAAATGTTTTCTCAGATACTGCTTTAGTTGTGCTCTTAGAAGCCATCAATATCCTGAGGACAGCTGCTTCTGGTAGTTGAGATAATGTTATACTAGTAAATCCCATTGTCATCAGCCCTATTCCATCCTGCATATGCCTTCCTGTGAAATATGTCCACTCTTCTGATTCTGTGCTGTGTCGGGTGTCTTGCCTGCAGATGAGAAATTTTGGAAGCCATCAAATCGCTAATGTCTAGAGCCTTGGCCAAGAAAAGCAAACACATGCCCAAAACCAAAACATAACGAAGTAGAAACCACTGGCTATCCCAGAATAAAAGGCTCAATGTAGCTCTGAACTGCCACTAAGTGGCCACCTTGAGCAATACATCTGGGCTTCAGGAACCTTACATAGGATCTTCTGCCGCTGATGCCATTTTATAATCCATAATTCCAGTTGTGAGCTGAACATGAAGACTAGCTAACTTCAACTGGCCAAATGACTTCATCTACTTGATGGTTCATTGCCTCTTTTGGTAGATGTCTTTTAATGATATAAGAATCTTCACAACTTGGGCCTGACTCCCATATACTCAGATCTATGCCTCTCTTGCAGTTCTCCTTGCTTCTAATCACCTAGTCCATTTCTAAGCCCCTGGCCACACAGAAGGCCATTGGCCACTGAACAGGCATCTAGAGAAATTATCTTTGGCTACTTTTCCTTCCACAGGAAGTAGATAACCACATATATCAAGTTTCACTAAAGACTGCTTCTCCACTTTTGAAACTGCCCCAGATACAGCTGTAATGCACTTGCCATGCGTCTTAGACCATAGCTTGCCAACCTATCTGTAAGCAGACTCTAGCTTCAGTTGGACATATGGCACTACTCTGTAGGGCCACTCATTGGATGTGAGGAAGGAGGACTGGTGCAAACGTTGTGGGTGCCCTTAGTCATCTGCTCATGCAACTTATGCTCTCTGGTTCAGTACAGCTTGGTCTCAGATTAACCACTTCCATCTTATAAACCTGGGCAGGTCCTGTGGAAGTCTGTTGTTGGTCAGACAAACCCATTTCATAATAGGCTGTTTTGAATACATGATCACTTGGTACCCCATAACCACAGCCCAGTAAAATGCCAGGAGCTATTTCTCAAAATATCTACAATCTTATTACTTGTAGACAGGACTAATTGTAAAATACCAGGGTTCTCTATAGTGATAATTCCATAAGCTTTCTACTGCATCTCTTCCTACCCCTGGCATCTCCAACACTTGTCTGTCGGTTCCTAAGGCTTAAGTAGCAGTGATGTTTGCACCAAAGCCTGGCCCTGCTGTAGCACTCATTCCTGCTCTGGGCCCTCTTAAAGTTGGAAGTCTTCTATGACTGATATATGGACCAGGGCAGGATTCAAAGATGACAATGTCATTTCCAGAATCCCAAGAGGCCTACTATTCATTGTGCCCTCTTTGGGATAGCAGATGCAAGATGAAGTCTTTTTCTTTACTCTGGAGATGTTCAGTGTAACTCTGGATCTAATTACTTCTGACATGATGGGTCCTAAAAATTGTATTTGTGTCTACCCTCTGGAGCATGTGTCTTACTAAGACCTTACAAAGCACCTCATTCTTTTGGCAGAATCAACATCATTTGATAACCATGATGTTCTCTGGGATGTTCAGGCAGTCCAAGTCTTTTAGGACTATGGCAGATGACAGAGTAAATGTGCCCAAGGTGAAATGTATGAGTTTTTCTATCCCATGTGAATATGAACTTTCTGATCCTTACACCTGGAATAGAAAGTGATCCAACTGCCAAGTTCTCTATCATGCATCCAAAAAGCTTTCTATTTTAGTGGGGAGGGCAGTTTCAGAACAAAGTCCATATGGCAGTTGAGCAACCTGGAATCATAATTTAAGGGACTAGAAAAATAACCAGTGAATGGGTCTGTGGATCCAGGATACTGGACTGTTGAAAGCAAGGGACTCTATTCTAGATACTAGTCTATGTAGTAAATAGAAGAACGATGACTATACTTCCAATTTCTGGATATCAATGTTGGCTCAAACTGAGTAATTCTCAAAGTCTGTTACTTCCCCAATGTACATTTGTCTGAGGAAATTCACAGGTGCATTGAGGGAGAACTGAGATAATCATGGTATATAATCAGGGCTTTTACGAGGCTCTTCTACTTAAGAATTCAGGTATCTCTTCAATGAGTTCTTAATATAGAAACCGACAGTTTGGGGAATGGCCCTAACATTGACATTATCTCAGCCTTCTGATCCTCCATTTTTGTCTTGCTCATAAGTGGTGAGCAGAGCCTTGCTGGCTGCAAATCTAATTTTGTCCTTGGGGGACAATATGTAATCTCCACAGCTCTCTGGGCAAGCCCCCTTAGTGTCCCCTCTCACCTTTCTGGCTCTTAAAGAACTGCAGCCTTCTGACTTCTTGATGTTAAATGTTACCACCTGGCCTCACTACAGCTTCCTTATCCCCATAGGTAATTGTAAGCCTGTGTCTGTGACTACCTCTGCTGCCATGTGTTGTGGCCTGAGGAAAACCATCACTGCACTACTTAGTTGTGTTGGTGCCCATGTCATATCATTTCATGGCCTGGGTGAATACTGTCTTCTGGTTTCTCCCATTGGACATACTCTTGATTTTCTGCCCTTTTGTCTATTACAATATCTTCCCTTCCCTCTTTCTTCCAGGACAATTTAACTATATAGCTTTGCTGAGCACTGGCCATCAATACTTCTCAGGCTTATAAGCACCACCCTAGTGAAAGAGTTCCCCTCCCCCATCACAGGACATGTGACGGGTGTGGCTCATGTGTTCAACTGTCATGCACTTAAACACCTTACACGATGAGGAGCATGCAGATGGGCAGGGCAGGGCAGGACCCTGTGCTCCAGCCCACAGCAGCACGCAGGGCAGAAACCAGTGACTCCCAAAGCTCAAGTGGACATGCTACACTGTGTTATTTTATCCTTGCCATCTGCAGACAGCTTAAGCGTTAAACAGCTCAGTGGACCCTCTGCCTTTTGTCAAAGGCAGAGGGCCAGTGTGACCGCTTGCTGTATCCTGAGCTCTTGCCTGACATCCAGGAAAAGTTACAAACTTGAAAGATGAATGGGGGAAGTTTGAGTGGTGGATGCGGCTCCCAGTGGGATGGGTGGGGAGCTGGAAAGGGAATAGTGTGAGAAGACAGTCTCGCCCTGGAGTTTGGTCATCCAGTGATCAGTCTCTTCTAACTGCCCCCACCAAACTGAGTTCATATGCTCCTTTTCTCTTTGCCACTCTGTTCATCTCCTTGTCTGATCTGTTCATCTGCTCATCTGTGGAGGCTGGGGTCTGGGGCTGGTGGGTACCAGATAGGGGTGGTATGGCAGGTCAAAAGGCAACTTTGAGGCATGATAATTGGAATAACTGTTCCCACTTTATGGCCACAGGTTTCCAGGTTGGAGACAGGGGCCTTTGCTGAGGAATTGCCCTCTTCTAGCCAGTATTCACTGACTAGGGGAAGAACCTCCATGCAGGGCCCCAAAGCAGCTACACTTTTCCATGCCCTTTGTGGACATCGTGCATGGCTTCTGCATGCCACTGGACACAGAGGCACCTGAGCTGGGAGGGAAGGCACCATGCACCACGTGCACCTGTGGCTGTTGGGATGGGGCTGGGGATGGCCACTCTGAGAGACCACATGGTTCTGAACTGTACCTTTTGGCTGAGTCAAAGCCATCATTTAATATCATTGCTGCAGTCTGTAGTAAAACCATTAACATATAAAAGAAATGGGAGCCATTTCAAACCATGAAAGAGAGATACCATAACAGTCTAAGGGTCTTGGCCAATGGAATTCAGTCTTGGAGTCTTCCAGCAAAAGATGCCTTTGGTTGCCCCAGGGTTTTACTCCAGTCCCATGTGACAGCTAGACCTCTGAAGGGAAATGAAACCAACATTCCTTTAACTTAGAGTTGTCAGGGTACGGAAAAGAGATATGACCATTCTGTGTTTTAACTTGCTCTTTTTTATATAGCAGACAAGCCCCCAGAGGAAAGAGTTCCCTTACTCCCATTGTGGGACACGGGACAAGGTTGTGGCTCATGTTTGGATGCTGTGTTTGGTCAAACCCCTCATGGGAGAGTAGGAGCACCCCTGGGCTCCAGCCCCACAACAGTGTCTGAGGTGGGAGCCTACAACTCCTGAAGCCCAAGTGAGCGTGTTAGTGTGCTCAGTAGGATGGGTGGGAAGCTGGAAAGAGGACAGACCAGAATTGACTAGTAGATGAGCTGAAGTGTCTAATTTGCAGGCCAAAGTCATCAGGGAAAGACTTGATGTGGTAAAGATGGGACCTTCAGAGGGTGAATTGGACCTTCCAGAGGGTGGAAACATGTGTTTTCGAAAAACAAAAGCTGACTAAAGCTCAGTTTGTGTATGTGGTGCCCAAAGGCATAGACAGGAGCTGTCTCTATTTGGCCATCGTGTCCCCTCCCTCTTTTTTAGAACACATTCCACTTCAGATGGAACTCTATACGAAAGGATAAATTTCTCTTTTATGCAAATAGGCACATAGCATGATTCTCACACTATTTCAAGTTACTTTTTCCCCCCATTTTTATTGCATTTTAGGTTTGGGGGTACATGTGAAGAACATGCAAGATTGTTGCATAGGAACACACGTGGCAGTGTGATTTGCTGCCTTCCTCCCCATCACCTACATCTGGCAATTCTCCCCTTGCTATCTCTCCCCCACGTCCCACCCCCCACCGTCCCTCCCCTATTTCCCCCCAACTAACCCCAGTGTGTAGTGCTCCCCTCCCTGTGTCCATGTGCTCTCATTGTTCAACACCCGCCTATGAGTGAGAACATGCGGTGTTTGATCTTCTGCTCTTCTGTCAGTTTGCTGAGAATGATGGTTTCCAGGTTCATCCATGTCCCTACAAAGGACCCAAACTCATTGTTTTTGATGGCTGCATAATATTCCATGGTGTATATGTGCCACATTTTCCCTATCCAGTCTATCGTCGATGAGCATTTGGGTTGGTTCCAGGTCTTTGCTATTGTAAACAGTGCTGCAATGAACATTCGTGTGCACATGTCCTTAGAGTAGAACGATTTGTAATCCTTTGGATATATACCCAGTAATGGGATTGCTGGGTCAAATGGAATTTCTATTTCTAGGTCCTTGAGGAATCGCCACACTGTCTTCCACAATGATTGCACTAATTTACACTCCCACCAACAGTGTAAAAGCGTTCCTATTTCTCCACATCCTCTCCAGCATCTGTTGTCTCCAGATTTTTTAATGATCGCCATTCTAACTGGCGTGAGATGGTATCTCAATGTAGTTTTGGTTTGCATTTCTCTGACCAGTGATGATCATTTTTTCATGTTTGTTGGCCTCAAGTTACTTTTAAAAACAAAGTGCTTTAAAACACGTTTACAACTTATGAACAGCCTCCAATGATTACTAACGACTTATTTTACACGAGAAATATTTTAAGAGAAAACATTTCATAAGTTCATTTCAAAAGAATATGCCAACTTCTAGCAATGATGGGAAGATGTTGGAGCAATGGCACCATGAAATAATTCAGCTTACTTTTAACTGGGTACATGTGGTTAAGCACCAGAAGCTGTGTAGTTAACACTGTCTTGATTTTACATCATAGAACATGAACCTGTTGAAACCCGTCTAAAAATGCTTGTTTCTTTTTAAACAGACTTAAAGCTCCAAACTGAGTGAGTCTGTCAAAGTTAATGCCTAATTGAAATGTTTATGTATTTAAAACTAAAACTCTTCACTTAAAACGTGTACCTTCTACCAATTTTCAAAATACAGTTGGGAATAACCACCCTGTTTATTTCATCTCAGACTTGAAATGGGTGAGATGAAGACACAGTAAACAGCATGACTTTCTTTAAACAGCACCTTGAAAAAATGCACTGCACTAGCAAAGGCATTAAGAGGGGGAGAAAAGCCTTTTCAGACACAATACTTACAGGACCCCGCAACATGTGAGCATAAGGGGACGTGGTGACAACATTGTCATGGGTTAATGTTAATACCTTATGAGAAATTTGGTTTAATTCATTTGCTTCAGAACAGTTCTGAACCTTCATTAGCTGCCAGGTCTTTCTGCTCTGAGGCCTTCATTTTCTCATTCTTAGCTTCTTTAGCCTCAACCTTAATCTTCATAGTTCAACACCGTGTTGGGGCTTATTCAGGTTTTCATGCTGCTAACAAGGGGGAGAGGGAGGTAGGATTACTATGGTTGAGATGTTCAATGGGAGTGGTAGAGTGCTGCTCTCCTCAGGCACATACAATCAAAACCAAGCCCTGAGCAGGTGCAATGGCCAATCCAATATTTGCATCCAAAAGGATGTGCTAATTGTCTGACCACTAGTCTTCAATGTGGGGCAATTTATCAGCAGGTGACAAGGGGTCATCAGATAGGGGATCCTCTGATAGAGGCTCATCTGCTTCAGAATGCTGCTCATCTTCCATTGGGGAAGAGGCAAGGTCTTTTGCAGAGGTGAGGAAGGAGGGCTGCTAGTTCAGCTGAGACGTTAGTGGCTCAGTCACACCAGTGGGAGGCTCAGAATTAACAAGGGGCTCCACAGGAGCAGACAGGGCAGGGAGAGGAGCAACTTCACCAAGCTGTGAAATGTCAGCTGCATTGGCACTGCTGAGTCTTTCCGAAGGTGTTGTGCAATGGAGAGGGCTGCTGCTTCAAATCCACACGAGGCTGTTGGATTATTCTTCAATGGAGTTGGTGTGGCTGCAGCAGTCTTAGGGGACCAGCAGAATCCTGGAGATGGCTTTGTTGGGTGAGAAGATGGCATCAGCAGATAACTGAGTTGTCTGAACTTTGTCAGGTAAAATGAGGATCGGTTTTACTGCAGGTTGCATGGTCTGTTTTACTCCCCAAGGTTGGCAGTGGCAAAGCCTTTTGAATTGTTCCCCAAATCAAGCAGAAGAATAAGTTCTTCTCCACTGCCCTTATGTTACATGCAAGATCTTAGTCTTGTTTCCAGAAGAGGGAACAGGCTGAAACACTTTTTTTTCCCAGTGGGGTGCCAGGACCTCGATGACCCCAGATTTGATCTTGGCCTCCATTCCTTCCTTTGGAGCCAAACTTGCCTGTGTCTGAAAGTTGAGAAAGAGGTAGCACCTGGAGCTGCTCATCTTAAGGAATAAGGGTGGTTATCTCCTTGAGTTAAAGTACAAACCACTGTGCTTCCATTCGTGTTGTGAATGTCCCCGTGGGGGCGAGCACAGAATTTCAGGCAAGTGGTGACCCCAGAGAAGGGACAACCTTTCTGCTGCCAAGCCAACATTCTGGGGCAACATTTTCATATTCCACCTGATTCTGGTAAGCTACTGGAGCATACTGCTTATAAATTGGAGCTAATCATGTGGACAAACTCTAAATTTAATCTTCAAGGTTTTTCCATGTAAGGACGAGGCTGGATCAATACTAAGTCTTCTGGGGCTTGGGTGTCTACCAAACTTACAGCCATTAAATGACATACTCCATGAACAGACAAGATAATGAAGCTCCAAAAGTCTCTGGATCAATTCCTTGACATGCACCCTCAAATTGTACCTGTACATCTTCCATCAGTAGGATGCCCATTGTGTGACATTAGATTTTTCTCCGAACTGTGTGTAGCTGATCAGCTTTTGGAAGAGATGCCATCCCATGCCATGAGCACCACCATCACAGAAGTTGGACGGTGGCAGCTTGTATGCTGCTGGACCAAACAACTATTTCTTCATCACTGCTGCTGCTTAGAACCCACTTAGCAATTGACACCCATGAGAGCTTTATCCCTTCTATACCATTTTACACTATTTCTATCCTTACTGCATTTCCTTTTTGACCATGCCTATTCTCCATGATTTCCCTGACAGCAACACTCGTCCTGCCCCAAGGGGTGTATAATATGGGCCTGTGTCTTTTTGTATAACTCGATCAAGACAGTTGCAGGTGGGCAGTTCAAAATCTTGAGGTGTAGACGCTAGGCTTTTTGTATGGTTAGTAAAGTTCATGGCATAATGAAATTTTCCTGTGTACTTCCCATTGTGGACAGCTCTTATGTTCCAACACTAGATGAACAGATTTCCTTTTCACTTTAGTAGAAACCAGTGTAATTCCACCTGAACATAGAACATTTACATTCCTAAGAGTTAATGCCGACTCTAAGGGTGTCTCATGAGAGATCCAGGCTATATTGGCAGTCTGATGCATAAGTTGCTCCTCAGCCTGCTGAAACTGCATCTGGTCATTGTTGGCTATCACACTGACACACTGGCTAGGTGTAGAGGAGGGGCTGGACTTTCTGATATTCACCATTTAAGCTTATAATTCTCAGATGTCATCGGTGAACATTGCCATTGTATTTCATTTGGAGATGAAATATGCTGAGTGAATCGAAAGGTTAATACATCTTTTTCTCTGCTGATTTAGGATATCTCCATAATTTTGAGTATAGGAAATACTGTTTTGGGTTGTATAATGGACCTCGTTTGAGCTAGTGGTTTCCATAATTGGATTAAGGAAGAAACTTCCCCCAATATAGTAGGAACATCATGTGGACAAAAACTTGAAATTTCGATGCCATCCAAATGTCACTGTGCTATAAGTATAGGACAATGTTTCCCACCCCTGATCATTTTTTAATGACTTACAACGTGGGCTGCTTTTTCCACCCATCTCTTGGTGGGTTGGTTTTTATCTTTCTGGGATGTGCTCTTTTTTAACGAGGAACCATGATTACTTTGTACACTTGAACGTGGTTTCTGTTGTACTGTACAGCAAAAATAAAATCGGGACACATGCCATGAGGTTTGGTGTACTTGCAACTTGTTCTGTGGTTTTGTCATTGAACTTAAAGTTGTTCCAACTGTGTTGCAACATCTTCAGTTTGAGTATGGGCTGCATCTGACATGACAGATCAGCTGACTTCAAAATTTTGCTGCTGTCCAGTAACTGGTTGCAATGCCTCGCTTCGTTATTTCTTGGTGGCAGCTGACAAATTCTCGGAATGACTGTCAAGAGTCATTACCCCTGGAGCAATACTTGTTTTTATTTCAGTCTTGGATGAGTTTGAGGTTGGTATATTCATGAGACTTTGTGGATACTTGATTAGCTGAGCTGATAAGTGAGTTGACAAGCGTAGTTCGCCCACTGGAAAAAAGTTCATTTAACACGGTGGTTTCCTAAGATGGACAGTGATAAAAATTTGACTCTCCTTGTAAGTTTGGGGTCTTGGAGGTCTTTTTTTCAAACTGTAGAGGATAACTTTGCAGTTATTAAGCAAACTGGCTGTTCTCTGCTCTGATAGTTCATTCTTTGACTTTGATGGGGAGAAATTCTCTAGAGCTCAGAGTTGAGTCAGGGCCTCTATGGTTCCCACTTGCTCTAATTTTCATCCCCTGTTTTTCCTTAATGATAAGGGACTTGATTGAACTGGATATCCATATTCTGTTAAATTTTATTGCATTTTAGGTTTTGGGCTACGTGAGAAAGACATGCAAGATTGTTGCATAGGTACACACGTGGCAGCGTGATTTGCTGCCTTCGTCCCCATCCATATTTGGCATTTCTCCCAGTGCTATCTCTCCCCAACTCCCCACCCCCCATTGTCCCTCCCCTGTTTCCCCCAACTGACCCCAGTGTGTAGTGCTCCCCTCCCTGTGTCATGTGTTCTCATTGTTCAACACCGCCTATGAGTTAGAATATGCGGTGTTTAATCTACTCCTGTGTCAGTTTGCTGAGAATGATGGTTTCCAGGTTCATCCATGTCCCTACAAAGGACACAAACTCATCGTTTTTGATGGCTGCATAATATTCTATGGTATATATGTGCCACATTTTCCCTGTCCAGTCTATCATCGAAAGGCATTTGGGTTGGTTCCAGGTTTTACTATTGTAAACAGTACTGCAATGAACATTTGTGTGCACGTGTCCTTATAGTAGAACGATTTGTAATCCTTTGGGATATATACCCAGTAATGGGATTGCTGGGTCAAATGGAATTTCTATTTCTAGGTCATTGAGGAATTGCCACTGTCTTCCACAACGCTTGAACTAATTTACACTCCCATCAACAGTGTAAGTGTTCCTTTTTCTCCACATCCTCTCCAGCATCTGTTGTCTCCAGATTTTTTAATGATCGCCATTCTAACTGGCGTGAGATGGTATATCAATGTAGTTTTGATTTGCATTTCTGACCAGTGATGAGCATTTTTTCATGTTTCTTGGCCTCATGTATGTCTTTTGTAAAGTATCTGTTCATATCATTTGCCCACTTTTGAATGGGCTTGCTTGACAAAGAACTAAAACAGATTTACCAGAAAAAAAATTTTGGTTCTTAGTATATTCTCTGGAGTTTTTGGCTGATCACCTTCATTGTGTGTACTACCCTGACAACTTATGTTGGAGTGTGAAGAATGTGGGAAGGAACTGCAGTTAAAGCCAGGCTACTGGAACAATAAACCATTACATCTGCCCTTGATCACAACTCCTATCTGTAGCAATGGAGCTCATAGTGTTACGGTTTGCAGTTTCTTTTAGGAATTAACAAGAGTAATATCTTGCAGAAATACTCAACATAGAATTTTTAAAATGACATGTTTCAGTTGGTAAATAGTGTATGTTTAATGCCATTTCTTAGTTTGTATGAACAATTTTGGAGGATTTGTTCGTTTCTTGAGTGTTCAATTTTTCAGCTTCCGGGACATCAGCACTGAAGTGTCCTTTGATGTGATAAGTTAAATGTGACTTGATTCATGTCCACTTCTCCACCTCAAGGCCTGTAATGCTCATTCTTACATTATCAACAGGATGCAGGTTCTATTGCAATTTTTCTTCCCCATGGGCATATTTGTAGCCCATGGATTCTGACTTGGGGCAATTTAAGGCAGACTTTGACAATAAACAGGTAAAACTTTGGGCTGCTTTTCCTTCTGGGGCCTCTTGTTTTCCTTTATAACCTCTAGATGCCTCTTGGCAGGCTCAAACCAAGTGGCCCTAGGTGTTAAACCAGATCATCCAGGAGACCCTTCAAATCTGAAAATCAATAGGTTTGGCAACACCCAGTGAAGCATGGAAGAGTCCTCTCAGTACCTTATGGGAACCCTTGAGTGTTAGCTGTCGGGAAGCTTATATGAACCTGCTTCTCACTTTCTACATTACTTATAGCCATTACTGGAGATAGTGAATTTTTTAGTTTGAGGAGTACATAATGAACTGAACCAAAAGTGTAGATACGTATTGCACCCTGGACTGCAAGTCCATGTGGGACAGTGCTTTGGGGCTCAGGCCATTAGGAAGAAGCATTAAAGGTAGCAATTGGATTTGAAGGAACAGAAAAGACAGGCAAGTCTGGGACAGCACCCCCACTCATGCCAAGAGTTTCTTGTTGCTCGAAAAGAGTACCAAAGACCTCTCCTTGGATTGGAATAACACCAGGAAGCTTGGGTGGATCTGGGATCTCATCCAGGGCCTCGCCATGACCTCAGTCAGCCCCAGGATGTTCCCATACAAGTGGAGTAGTACCAAAGGCTTGTCCTAGAACGAAGGTGGTATCAAACTTCTGTTAATTTGCAGTAGCTTTGGAGGTCTCTGTGATGTGGTTTTAGCGCTATGGGTCACTTGTTTTGAACCTCCGAAGAAAAAATTCATTACAGTAGTAGATGTAGACCCACCAAGAGCCACAGCAGTTCTAAAGTTAAATTCAGGTATAACCTTAAGACTGAATGTGATTGCTGCTCCACATCCACTTTTAACAGAATCCAGGCAAGAATCAGATTAACTTTTGAGCATCTACTTGTGAACCCAACTTTTTGAACTGAATGCTGGGGGTTCCCTTGAGATGTAACTTTGGGGCTTGCTCTTTGAGGCAAAGCACCACAGACTGTGCCCTGAGCAAACATTTTTGGGGAACCACTGGTATTTAATGTCTCTTCAGAGACTAGTTCTTCACAGCATGTCCCTTTCAGTGGCCCAGGACGGATCTCAGCTGTAGTGCCACTGTGATTAGGGATACTGATTTTTGGAATGCCCACCTCTTTGGGACAAATATTGAGTTGTCCCTTGGCTCTCAGCTTTAATTAAAAAGGGATTTTGTATACCAGTTATCGTCTCTGGATCAGGAAGGACTTGGTTGTCTTGTGTTGGAACCATATTTTCTGTGTGCTTTATCTCCCAAATCAGGGAGTATCTTACAATCACAATCACATTTTTCCTAAACCCTTCAAAAGTGGAACCATTTGGTTTCCAAAAAAATTCTTCATTGTTTAAGAATTTGGCTACTACCAATGGGGGTTGGGAGAGTCCCCTGCTAAGAGGTGCTTCCTAGTGCCATTGTAAACCCATTGCAGGTTAAGGACTCTGGGTTCTGAAAATCTGTCCTATCCCAATTCATGCATGCTGCTTCAACTCTGGTCAGAAGGCTTCTGACTGGCATGGGAGGTTTGGATCTAAAAGAAAAATCTATCTTGAATGAATTTAATTTTCCAGGGCTTAGTCTTGACCGATGCCACATTTCTGTTGGCTGTCTTGGTGGTCTTTAGTAGTTGGCCATTTTTCTTTGTACATATTTATTCCTGACTAACCTGGAAGGCCTTGCATGGTGGGATCAACACATAGCTACCGAGTAGGAATAAGGGGCACAGGAAACAGTCATTGGTCCTTTGGAAAGTCTCACTGCTGAAAAGAATCTGGATGCACTGCTCTTGAGCTCAGTCACACAAGGTTTTGTTCGCTGGCCGGGTCGCACTCCCAGGGCAGCGCACTGCCTCCAGCTCCAAGCCTGCACCAGCCCTCAGGCAAGTTTTCCAACTCATGATCTTCTCTGCAACTTTCAGTCAAGGGATCCCTGCCTCCATGGGGGAAAGGAGCACTGGCAGGATGCTTACCTGCTCCTAGCAGAGTCAAGGCATGAGACCCATAGGTAGGGAGCCACTTCCCAAGGATGCACAGTGGAGAAAGGCAGATAAGCTGCATGACTTGGGTGAGACAGGGTGTGCCGAAGGGGCAGACTTGGGAGTAGAGGGGTTAGGGGCTGTTCACACAAAGCAGTGCAGGAGCAGACTGCACAGCCACTCCCCAACAGGTCAGTCCCCCCCACCCCGGAGCAGCACTGTGCCCCCCACCCCCACCCCCACCCCGGAGCAGCACTGTGCCCCCCCCTACCCCCCCTCCCGACAGACCTCAGGGAGTCTCTTTATTCCTTAAATGTCTTTCACAGAAGTCTTTGAAAAGAGATCTAAAAGGACTCTATTCATAAAATGTATTGATTCTTCCCAGGGACTCACTGCTGTGGGGAAAAAGTTGAAAACTTCCTTGTGGGACTAGCCATAATTGTGAGAATGGGTCTTCCCATGAACAGATAAAGATGGAACTAGATATCTCAGAGGCTTATTGAGGGGGCTGGAGGGAAAATGGCCATAAAGGAAGACAGAGGGATCTCAAAGGCTAGTAGCGATGAGGTCACAATGCAAGTCTCATCTTTGAGAGGGTGGAAGGAAAATAAGCAGGGTCTTAAATGTCTGTGCATCTCTAAGGATGCTTTGGAAAGGATAATGGAGACCTAAAATAAGGGCACCTACAAAGAGTCCAGTATCTCACAAGATTAGGCCTGTCTTAATAGCTCTGAACATTCATTGGTCAAACAACTGAAGGGAAGGGAGCTTAGACAATGCCATGTATTTCTAGAGCACAGAGCACAGTGACTGAGGCCATCCAATATGCTGTCTGCATTCAAATCTGAAAGGAATGTTTTCATGGCCACCACGGTCCACTCTTGCATTGCGTGGGTCTCCTTGAAACAGATGTGGGGAGCATCTTCATAGCTCCAGTGGGCCTCCCTTTCTGAAGGGAAACTTAAGGAAGGTTAGGAGAACAAATGATAGGCCATTTTCTATGAAGCTTCAGGCCACAGCTCTTCCCCTCATTCCTTTGCTTCTCAATTCTTTTCACCTTCAACTATCACCATTGCAAATTTTGGTGACTGCCCTAGTGGAGAGATGCCAATCCTTTAATCCTGAGGGGACTGACACTTTAATCATACCCTTATCTGAGGAATGATCCACATGTATGCCCATAGGTACAGTGGGTCAATGAAGTACCAGAAAATGTCCAAGTGGATCACCTGGCTTCATATATTCTACATCTCTTCCTTCATACATTGTATAAAGGCAACACACCCTTCCTGCTAATTAAGATGAATTACTTTTGCCATTATGGCAACTCCTCACCTGTTGATCCCTGGGGCATAGTAGTCCAAGGTATACAGATGGCAGCCGTGAGTTGTACCTCAGTGGGACCTTCAGTCCCTCACCCAGAGTGAACTGCCTTTGGAAACCAGAATCTCCTCAGGAAGTTCTCAGTGAAGCGGGATACCACCAGAGGCCTCTCCTAGGACAGAGGTGGTATCAGAAACTTGCTGTTGATTTTCAGTAGCTTCAAAGGTCTCTGGTTTAGCACCGAGGGTCGCTTATTTTGAGCCTGCCAAGAGGAATTTTATTACAGAAGAGGCCTAGAACTTGCCAAGAGTCAAGCCTTTAATAAGGTGGTCATACCTGAATTGAACCTTCAGAAAGACTGGAGGTGGAAGAGCAATCATGTTCACTCTTAATGGGATCTAGGTAAGAATTGGATAACTTAAGAGATTCTACTTGTGAATCCAACTCTTCTAACTGAATGTTGGGGTTTCCTTGAGAGGTAACTTTGGGGCTTGTTCTTTGGTGCAAAGGACCACACAGTGTCCTGAGCAAACATTCTTGGGGAACCCCTGGTATCATTCAATGTCTCTTCAGAGAATAGTCCTTCACCACAGCGTGTCCCTTCCAGTGGCCAAGGAAGGATCTCAGCTGCAGGGTCACTGTGGGTAGGGCATACTGCTTGAATCCTCAGCTGTTTTGAACCAAGGCTGAGTTGTCTCTTGGCTCTTAACTTTTAATTAGGGATTTTGCACACCAATTAGTCTCTACATCAAGAAGGACTTGGTTCTAATGCAAGATACCCGAATCATTCTTTGAGTGCTCTACTCGCCAATCGGGGAGTATCTTATAATCACAATCATGTTGCTGCTTTTCCAAACCTTCAGAAAGTTGGAAGCTTTGTGGATTTGGCTATGACCAGTGGGGGTTGGGAGGGTCTACTGCTAAGAGGCGCTTCGCAGCACCATTGTAAAACTGTTGTGGGTTATAGACTCTGGGTTCTGACAAAGCAGCTCAGTGCTATCCTAACATGTGTGCTGCTCCAGCTGTTTCAGAAGGTTTCTGACTGGCATGGATGGTTCAGGTTGTTTTGTCCTCAGCTTTTTTGAATGAATTGCTTTAATTTTCCCAGGGCCTTTAAGGAAGGCAGCAAATCACACTGCCACATGTGTACCTATGCAACAATTTTGCATGTTCTTCACATGTACCCCAAAACCTAAAATGCAATAAAATACATGGGAAAAAAACATTCTTTTAAAAAACAAAACAGATCTTTACCTATTTACAAAGAAGCACTTCATATTCACAGCTCAGTGTTGCAAATGAAAATAAGTAAAGGACAAAAAATAAAGTAATTGAATCTCATACTAAATGAGTATATCAAGTTAACTTACTTAAAATTAGGGATGACTTAATAAAGAATGTAAACCTTGAAGGGTAAAATTCTGTTCTCATATTTGGGTAGTTGTAAATTCTCCAAAGTCCACATTGATTTATAAAAATTTGGATAACTTAGACTCTTGAATTAGCAACTATTTATACTTTCAATAGAGTTTTAGGGTAAAATACAATTTGCCAGTTTTCCCTTAAATTAGGAATGATTAAGCAATTAAAAAATGAATGATAACATTAAAAATATCAAGGTTTTATCTTAATGTTAAAGAGAATTTAATAGAAGTTCCTTAAATTTGCTAATATATATTATTCCATCTTACACAATGTTATTATATTGGCCAACATGTACAAAGCCTCAAAGATTCTCTAGAAAAGTGCACACACCTCATTCACTAAGAAGAAAACCCATACTTGAAATATTTCAATTCAAATCTACATTTGTATTTTGACTTATCAAACTGTCATATTTTTAAAGCATAGTAATTGTACATACTAAAATCAATAAACATTGAAATACTTTTTAAAAAATAATTTTCCCAGGGCTTAAAGTCTTGACCAATGCCACATTTTTGTTGGCTGCCTTGCTGGTCTTTTATAGTTGGTAGTTTTTTGTTTACATCTTCCTGACTAAAAGGCCCTGCATGGTGGAATTGAGACATAGCTAGAGTAGGAAAAAACCACAGGAAACAGTCATTGGTCCTTCGGAAATTCTCACTTTTGAGAATTTGGATGCACTGCTCTTGAGCTCAGTCACACAAGGTTCAGGTTGCTAGCTGGGTCACAGCTTCCAGCTCCAAGTTTGCACAAGCCCTCCGGCAAACTTTCCAGCTGGTGCTCATCCCCATAACTGAGGATCCCAGGCCTTAGAGGGTGTGAGGGGCGTGGGCTCATGCAGTGAAGGCCCATGCCCCCGAGGTGGGGAGCTGCTTCACAAAGGTCCACAGTGGAGAGAGGGATTTAGGGCTGCATGTCTTGGGTGGGCCAGGGGGGCAGACCCAGGAGCAGAGGGGCCAGCAGCTGCCTACATAAAGTGCACAGGAGCAGACTGCAGCCATTCCATGCCAGGTCAGCGCCCTGGAGCAGCAGTGTCCCCAGGACAGACATCGGGGAGTCCCTTTTCTTCCTAACTCCTTTGAACTCTTTGAAAAGAGATCTCAAAGACTCTGGTAATTCCAAGGGACTGACTGCTGTGGACATAAAGTTGAAGTCTTCTCTGTGGGACTTAGCATAACCATTAGAATGAGTCTGCCCAAGAATAGATAACAATGGAAATCTGTATCTGTCTTATTGAAGGGGACTGGATGGAAAATACTCATAAAAAGATGGAGAGAGGGATCTCAAGAGAGGCTAGGAGCCATGAGGTGTAACAATGCCAGTCTCATCTTAGGGAGGCTGCAAAAAACTCAAGGAGATGTTAGGAAAAAACGTTAGATGTCTGCATCTCTAAAGAATGTTTTTTTGGAAAAGTTAATGGAGAACTTGAACAAGGGCACCTATGAGGAGTCCAGTATCTCACAAGATTAAGCCTGTCTTAATAGCTCTGTGCTCATTCATTGGTCAGAAACAACGGAAGGGAAGGGAGCTTAGACAACCCCATGTATTTCTCGAGCACAGAGCGCAGTAACTGAGGCCATTCATATGCTGTCTGCGTTCAAATCTGAAAGGCATGTTTTCATGGCCACTACAGTCCATTCTTGCACTGCAGGGATCTCCCTGAAACAGATTTGTGGAGCATCTTGATAGCTCCAGTGGGCCTCCCTTTCTGAAGGGAAACTTAAGGTTAGTAGAACAAACAATAGGCTATTTTCTGTGAAGTTTCAGGCCACAGCTCTTCACCTCATTCCTTTGCTACTCAATTCTTCTTACCCTCAACTATCACCATTGCAAATCTTCGTGGCTTCCCTAGTGGAGTGACCCCAATCCTTTACTCCTGAGGGACTGACACTTGAATTACACCCTTATCCGGAGAATGATCCACATGTATACCCATGGTCACAATGGGTCAAGGAAGCACCAGAAAAGGTACACAAGGATCACCTGGCTCCATATATTTTACATATCTCTTCCTTCATACATTGCAACCCTCTCTTCCTGCTGATCACCTCAATTGCTTTTTCCAGTATGGCAACTTCTCCACAAGCTTTGACCCCTTAGCATATAGTAGTCCAAGCTATCCTGATAGCCACTGTTACAGCTCAATGGGACCTTGAGACCCTTGCCCAGAGCAAATCTGCTTTGGGAACCAGAATCTCCAACCCTGCAGAGCCGAGACTTGCAGAGATGGGAAGTGACTCTCCCAGTGGACTATTAGGAATATCCTATATAGTCATTCTTGTTTTTACCCGTTGGCTGCTGGTATATGGTACTTCTATTGGAGACCCAGCACCATACTGATTTCTAAACATACATAATGTATTCTGAAGGCTGATACTGTTTCTGTGAAGTGTTTTGAGATATGGCTTTAGTTTTATTCTTACATGCTATCCTCAATATCCTGAGGCCAATTGCTCCTGGTAGTTGAGATGTTACACCACTAGTGAATCCCATGGTCATCAGCCCTATTCTATCCTGCATATCCTTGGCTGTGAAACATGTCCACTCCTTTGATCATGTACCGTGTTGTCTTACCTGCAGATAAGTGATATTGGAAGCCGTCAAAGTAGCAGTAATGGCCAAGGCTCTGGACAAGAAAGGATAAACCCAGGGCCAAAACAAACATAACTATAAATAGAAACTACTGGGCACACAGAATAGAGTCAATATAGTTCTGAACTGCCACTAAGTGGCTTCCTTGAAGAGAAATACATGTGGGCTTCAGGAACCGTACATAGGGGTGTCTGCTTCCCCATGCCATTCTATAGCCCATAATTCCATTTCTGAGCTGAACAATGAAGGCTAGTTAACTTCAACTGTGGAAGAATCACTTCATCTATTTGATGGTTCAGTGCCTCTACTGGTAGATATCTTTTAAAGATACAAGAATCTTGGCAATTTTGGTCTGACTCCCATGTACGCATATTTATGTCCCTCTCCCAGTCTTCTAATCATCTGGTCTCTAATCCCCTGACCACATGAAGGCCATTAGCCACTACCCAGGGATTTAGAGAAATTCTCATCTTGGGCCACATCTTCTTCCACAGAAATGGGATAACCAGGTTTAACACGTCTTACTGAGACTGCTTCTCCGGTCCCTTGAAACAGATCCTGGATACGGCTGTAATACACATGCTGTGCATCATAGACCACAGCTTCCCAACCCATCTGTAAACAGGCTCTAGCTTTAGTTGGTCATGTGGCACTACTCCATAGGGCCACTGACCGCATGTGAAGGGGGACTGGTGCAAATGTTGTGGTTGCCCTGAGTCTGGCCTACCTGCTCATGCAACTTATGCATGCTGGTTCTGTCAGGCTTGGTCCCAGATTAACTACTTCCGTCTTATAGACCTGGACAGGTCCGGTGGTTGTCTATGGTGTGGTTGGTCAAAAACTATTTCATATTAAGCTGTTTAGAATGGATGACCACTTGGTACCTATGATCAGAGGCTGGTAAACCAGAAGCTGTTTCTCAAAGGATCTACAAGCATTTTGCTGTACACAAGACTAATTGCAAAATACCAGGAATCTCTATAGTGATAATTCCATAAGCTGCATCCTGCATCTCTTCCTACCACTGACACTACCAACACTTGGGTCAGTTCCTAAGGTTTAAGTGGCAGTGATGCTTGCACCAAAGCCTGGACCTGCTGTAGGGTTCATTCCTGCTCTGGGCCCTCTTAAAGTTGGAAGCCTTCTATGACTTCTCATGTATGGGCCAGGGCAGTATTCAAAGGTGAACAATGTTACCTGCAGAATCCAGAGAGGACTACTATTCATCGTGACCTCTTTGGGATAGCAGATGCAAGATGAAGGCTGCTGCTTTCCTCTGGAGATATTTGGTGTAACCCTGGACCTAATTAAATACTTAGGACATGATGGGTCCTAAAAATTCTTTAGATTTGTCTCTACCCTTGGAGCACGTACCTTACTAAGGCCTTTACGAAGGACCTCTCATTCTTCTGGCACAATCAACATACCACTGGATCACCGATGTTTTCTGGGATGTACAGGCAGTCCAAGTCTTAGGACTATACTACGGCACACAACAGACTTCATGTGCCCGAGGCAAACTGTGTGAGTCCTATTTTCTCTCCCTATGAATATGAACTTTCTGATCATCTTTGAACTGGAATAAAAAGCAATACAACTGCCAAGTTCTATCATGCATTCAAAAAACTTTCTATTTTGGTGGGGAGGGTAGTTTCAGAACAAAGTCTATGTGGTAGTTGTTTAACCTGGCATAGTAATCTTAAGTGACTAGAAAAATCAGTGAGTGGGTCTGGAACCAGGAGAGACAGTTTAACGTTGGGACTCTATTCCAGATATTAGTCTATACAGTAAATAGAGGAACCATGATTATACTTCCAATTTCTGGATATCAGTGTTGCCTCAAACTGCTGAATAATCCTCAGTGTCTAGCTATTCTTTCCCTGAAGTACAGTTGTCAGTAAATTATCACAGGTACCATTGAGGAACTGGGAAAATCGTGGTATGAGATTTTTCATGGCTTTTCTACTTAGGGATTCAGGTATCTCTTCAATGAGTTCTTGATCTAGAAACCGACACAAGTTTGGGAATTGGTCATGACATTGAGACTTCACTAGTGATTATCTCAGCCCTCTGATCCTCCATTTTTGTCTTGTTAAAATGGTGAGCACAGCCTTGTTGGCTGCATATCTAATTAGGTCCTTGGGACAATACTTAAGTCTCCACAACTCTGGGTCAAGCCCCGTTAGTGTCCCCTGTGACCCTGCCAGCTCTCACTGAACTGCAGCCTGACTTCTCAGGGTTAAATATTACCGCCTGGCCTCACTATAGCCACCTTATCATAGATATTGATAAGCTTATGTCTGTGACTGCTGCCATGTGTTCTGATCTGAAGAAAGCCATCACTGCACAACTTCATAGTGTTAGTGTCCACGTCATCAAATCATTTGTGATGGCCTTGCTGAATACTTTGTTCTGGGTTCTCCCATTGAACAAAATCCTCTGGATCTCCTACCCTTAAATGTCTATCATATGTCCTTTGTCTTCTTCCTCTACCTTCTTCCGGGACAATCTAAGGATTTAGCTTTGCTGAGCACTAGCCATTACTTAGGCTTACAAGAGCTGCCCTCGTGAAATGAATTCCCCAGCCCCCATCGCAGGACATGACACGCATGTGGCTCATCTTTTCAACTGTCATGCACACTTAAACAGCTTGCAGGAGGGGAAGCACACAGACATGCAGCCACAGGACCCAGTGCTCCAGCCCAACAGCAGCATGCAGGGCAGGAACCTGCGACTCTCAAAGCCCAAGCAGACATGTTACACTGAATTCTTCTATTCTTGCCATCTGCAGACGGCTTAAGCATTAAACAGCTCAGTGGACCCTCTGCCTTTCTGCAATGGCAGAGGGCCAGTGTGACAGCTTCCTGTATCCTGACTCTCTTCTCTGGCTTTGAGGAAAATCGGGTTACACAGGAATTTGAAAGACAAATGTGGGGGTTTTGAGTGGTGGATGTGGCTTAGTGGGATGGGTGGGGAGCTGGACAGGAAATGCAGTGAGAAAATCGTCCCCTGGAGTTTTACCAGGCAGGTGCGAATCTTCTGAACACCCCAAGCAAAATTCCTCCCAATTCATATACTCCTTGTCTCTTTGCCACGCTCTTCTGTTCTTCAGTTTTTCTGTTCATCTTGTCAGCTAATCTGTTTGTAAAGCCTGGGGTCTGGGGGCTTATGTAGGTACCGGATAGGGGGCCATGGCAGGCCAAAAGGCAACTTTAGGGCATGAAAATGGGAATGCCTGTTTCCATTATAGGGCCATAGGTTCCCAGGCCCGAGAGTGGGACCATTGCTGAGCAACTGTGCCCCTGTACCCAGTGTTTGTCTCTTGGCTGTTTCATTTCTGCCTCTGAAGTACATCTGCCGTTAGAACATGGAAAATGACCAATCTTAGCTACTTACTGCTGACAAGTGTTGGTGGTTAAGGGAAAACGGCCGTTAGAATCCTCCCAGAGGCTAATTAAAGGGGCCCTGGTAAAAAGGGAGCCACCTGAGGCTCCACTTGCCTGACCATTCAAAGTTTGACAGCCAGGCAAGAGAAAGTTAAGTATGCATGGATTAAATATGCATATTATACAAGGAAATCATGCCAAAGATTACGTAAACAGAGTGAAATACACTATCATTGTACCCTGAGCTGTTTCACCCTGGAGAAAGTAACAACTTCATAAGGAGTGGTTAAACTTCGAAGACATAACCGTTCTTGGCACATCTGTAGCCATTAATAGGTGCACCCTAGGCATTTTGGGGGTTGTAGGCTTTTATGGTGGCCATAAAATCTGATTGGTTTTTTTGGTCTTTATTGTTGAAGACTTAGGGTAGACACTTTCCAGATGACCTCTAAAGTACTGACCTATTTCTGCAGTGGCCTTCTGATATCAGAGGCGGCCTGAGTAATAAATGTATTCTTCATAATTAGTAGTTTCTCCACTGAATCGGGACGTAGAGAGGTCTGCTTTCCCAAGTGCCCATTTGCCTTTCAAAATGGGCAGTAACATTTTAAATTCCTAGTCTATCATCTATCTTATTAAATCCTGGTCTATCAACAATTGAGACTTGGTCCTAGTTTTACATAAGCCCTCCATTATGCACACTTGAAAATATCTCCTCTTCAGTCTCCAAACTTGTCATTGGAATCCCATCCAGAGACATTTGCTGGTGTCACTTTTCTTCCATTTGGATACAGTTTGCCCCCCTCCCTGATGATACGTGATACAAAGCTCATCCCCAAATTCCCTGCCACTGGCAGAGCAGCTTGCTTCTCAGTGTCCATCAGGGTTTTGTTTTAAGGTAACATTTTTTTCAAGAGGGCTTAAATGCTTGGGTTAAATTCCAAAAAGCCTGCCAGGGTTGTCTGAATCGTTGCCAAGGTCCCGTTAATTTAATTTCTATAGAGAAGAGGACCTGGACCTTACTGGAGCCAAATTCACCAGGCATCTGTTGGAGGGGCAAGAGTAAGGCTGGGGCTTGTCTAGTGTGAGGATTTCTAGGAGAGGGCAGGAGAGACTGAAGCTGGATAAGGAAGGTGGGCATGGAGCCAGCTTCTCTGCTGGTGGTTCCTCAGGAATGTGTTTTTTTGGGATGGCCCCCTGTGGCCTTTCCTTAGATGGCAAACAGGAGGGCTGAATTAACCCCACCTGGTTGGCAAAGCTCTACATTACCCTGCAAGACATAGAAAGGCTGTAATGTGGAGCCTCAGACCATCTGTCCTCATTCCTATATAAAAAGGTCCAACTTCCTGATGGTATGACTCCAGAGGCCAAGCCAGCCCTTTATAATTTGGCCAAACCTTTGTGCAGAGGGCTGTGAGGCATATTTCCTCCAGATACCAAGCGTTAAAGCAGTCTGCATGGTTCAGGATACAATCCAGAGGAGTACAAGCTGGGGTGGTGAAGAGAACTGCTTGCCCATTCTGGAAAAAAGGGAAATAGAGGCATTCCTCATTCCCCTTCTTTCAGCAAAAACTTGAGGTGTGAGGAAGAAAGGCATTCCTCTTGTCACCAAGTCCCAGTGATGCTTGACAAATGCTACCATGGGTGCTATTGCAACCTACAACAGTGAAGCATGGAGCACCAAGAGAATAGGAATTATCCACCTTTATCTGTGCCTTTACTTTCCCTCCTGTCTGACCTTTGTTTTCTGAGCCTTGTCTATGTCGTGGACCACGGTCTCCTTCCATGAAGCAGGGGTTTAGTTGTCAGGCCTTTGTTCTGCCTATTTACATTGCCTGTCACCTGGCTTTGGATTCCTCAGATGTAGTTTCTTTTCTAGAGCTTCAGCCTGAAGCCTGGAATTGAGTTTGGGAGAAAATATATCAGGGGCTACCCTGTGGGTCCCAAATGGGCCCTACGAAATTTGCAATTAGTCAGCAGAGGCCACTCCATTTTTAAATCCTAAGCAGAGTGCTGGGGAAAGGAATCTTCACTTAGAGGGGGAAAAAATGGGATAGGAAAAAAACACAGCTTAAGTGGCAAAAAGGGGAGGTCTGGGGAAAGAACCTCCATGCAGGGTCCCAGCGATAGCTGCAGTTTTCTCCTACCCTTGTGGGCATTGGGCATGGCTTGAGTGTGCTGCCAGACACACAGGCACCTGAGCTGGGAGGGAAGGCACCATGCACCATGTGCACCTGCGGCCGTTTTGATGAGGCTGGGGATGGCACCTCAAAGGAGAGACCACTAGCTTCTGACCTGCACGTTTTGGCTGAGTCAAATGCCATCATTTATTATTGCTGCAGTCTGAAGCAAAACCATTAACATTATAAAAGAAGAAATAGCCATTTCAAACTGTGAAATAAAACATACTATAACAAAGTCTAGGGGTCTTGGCCAATGAAGTTCCGTCTTGGAGTCTTCCAGCAAAAGAATAACTTTGGCTGCCCCAGGGCTTTACTCCAGCCCCTTGTGACAGCTAGATCACTGAAAGGAAAGGAAGCCAATATTCCTTTAACTTACAAGAAAGAGTTGGCAGGGTATGAAAAGATCTGGCAGTTCTATGTTTCAGCTTGCTGTTTTTTGTTACCCAGACAAGCCCCCAGAGGAAACCGTTCCCTGACCCCCATATCGGGATGTGTGACAAGGATGTGGCTCATCTGTTTGGAGGCTGTGTGTGCTTAACCCCCTCGTGGGAGTGGGAGCACCCCTGGGCTCCAGCCCCACAAGAGTGTCTGAAGTGGGAGCCTGCAACTCCCAAAGCCCACGTGAGCATGTGTTAAAATGTGCTCAGTGGGATGGGTGGGATGCTGGAAAGGGGACCACAATTTACTGGATGAGCTGATGTGTCTAATTTGCAGGTCAGTCACAAGGCAGAGTCTTGGGCTGTTAAAGATGGGACATCCAGAGGGGGAACGGACCTTCCAGAGGGTGGCAACTGTGATTTTTGAAAAATGAAAGCTGACCAAAACTCTTTGTGTATGTGAAGCCTAAAGGAAGGCAGGAGCTCTTTCTGTTCGGCCGACTTGGCCCCTCTGTCCTTCACTTTTTAAATTTCAAACAAATTTTTCCTGGCTTCATGAGAAAGTGCATTCTAAAAGCATTGTAGCTAACATTCACAATGCTGCAGAACATTGACAGCTTTTCAAAAATCACAGGGCAGAGAAATAAGATGGTAAATTGCTAAAATTAGTCCAACAAAGTAGGAACCCAATTTTGTTCCCACAGTGGGGTAATTACTTCAGGACATCCATTCATGATACTTAAAACAATGGAATGGAAATATTCCAGTTGATATTTTCATATACTTGTTTTGGCAAACTGCAACAAGCATCACAAATCCCAGCAGTCCCACAAACTAACATTGATGTTTCAAATCTAGATTGCTAAGAAACCTATAGAGACAGATCCATTTGAATTGCTGCATACGTTACCATGGATTATTCTGAAGATAATTTTCTATTTAAAAAAATTCCTGGACGTAGTTTTTATTCAAGTTTACTATGTCATAGGTGGTGATTCAAAGAAACAGAGGTGACAGATTTTGCAGGCATTCAATGTGTAGACTCAATGAATAGATGAGTGGATGCATAAAGACCCATGAAACTTTATCCATTAAATTTGGTGAAGAAATTACTTCTTGGGGAAGCTAAGGCCTAAAATCTAAAACAATCTCACAAGGGTGTATGTGATAGTCTCATAGCATTAAATAACTTACTGAAGCAGCTGAACCATAAACACTTATTTAGATACCTATCTGTATTAGAAACCTTAGGGTCACAAAATACACATGTTTAAAGAAATCTAAGTCACACAAAATAGAACAAGTCAATGAATTACCCTATTTTACATTTCCACAAGCAGAAATCTACTTGTACACGGTGGTCTATCGATGAACATTTTGTTTACAATCCCTTATTCCTTAGATTTGTCAAAAGCTCAAAAGATACTTCACACTATATTAAGTTACAATGAGTCTTTCTCTAGAGAGCCTGCTGGAACTGTCTGCTTTTGAAACAAAATTGTAAATGTTAGCGATTGTGAGCTTTCCATGGCAGTTCCAAGGGAGGAGCACCATTAAGTTTTCCATACTACCCAGGAATCTGACACTTTGAATGTTACAGCACCTCTGCACCTTAACAGAATCAAGTATTTCATTGAAAGTTCTCCTTGTTCTAAACATGTGTGGGTGGTCCTCTGTTATGCAATACAATGAGTCAGTAAAGTAATGGGAGAAGAAAAGGGAAGACTAAACTTGATGCCTGTTTTCCTGTTACCTAGAACATATGCAATTATGAGAACAGCTGAGTTATTTTCCCAACTCTAATATGCTATAAGGAAATAGCTCTTAATGGACAGAGCCATGTTGTACCATTCCTCTTTTTTGACTTGGGCTTGGGGAGGCATTTGATGGTAGATTTGTTTTCACAATATTTCAGCGAGAATTTTTTTGTAATTCTGTATCAGATTTCAGTACAAATATCTGTCCACTCAATTTTTGTATTTCATCACCTTGAGACGTTAGAAGCATTTGAATCTGCTGAAACCCATCCTGTCCCATCATCTCCTTTTGGAAATACCTCTCATGGATTATACTGAGAATGGTGGGATGAAACTAAACTGAGGTGGTTCAAGTCAGAAGAGACCACTCTTATCTAGTCCCAAAGGAAATGTTAATATTGGTGATATGCTTCCTAGTATCATAATTGACAACAACTCACAATCTATTTTATATATTGCAAGTTGCTAACACTTGAATGTGAAAGGACACAGGAAAAACACAAACCATGTGATTAGAATACATACTGCAGTTAAAATGGAACTCTGTACAGCAAGGATAAACAACTTCTCCTGTATGCAAATATGCATGTTAGACGATGTCATTTCAACTTTTTAAAACAATGTGCTTTTAAAATATTTACAATTTATGAACAGCCTCCTACCATTACTAACAATGATTTATTTTACAAGAAATATTTCAAGAGAAAACAAGTTCAAGAGTATGCCAATTTTTTAGCAATGACTGGAAGATGTTGGAACAATGGCACCACAAAATAGTTCCACTTATTTTTAAGTGGGTGCATGTGGTTAAACACCAGAAGCTGTGAAGAGTTAATACTGTGTCTTGATTTTAACAGATTCATATTCTATGATGTAAAATCTCCTTAAAAAGTTTTCATAGTAAACAGAATTAACAAACTGAATGATTCTCTCAAGGTTAATGCCTAACTGAAACATGTACACATTTAAAATGATGAAACACTTATTTTGCTTAAAATATGTGCCTACCAATTGTCAAAATAGTCGAGAATACCCACTCCATTTGTTAATATTTTTACCTAAGAGGTGAAATGGATGAGAGGATGACATAGTAAATGACAACATGCCTTTGCTAGTGCAGTGGTTTTTTTCTCCCAAGTGCTGTTAGTCATTAAGAGGGGGAGAGAAGCCTTTCAGACCCAATGGTTATAAGGCCCTGCAAGGTGTGTGAGAGCATAAGGGGACACGGTGACAACATTGTCATGGCTTACTGTTAATGCTATATTTGAAGAAATTTGGTTGAATTCCTTCACTGGACAGTTCCATATCTTTATGAGCTGAGCTACCTGATATTTCTGCTGAGGTCTTCATTTTCTTTTTCTTAGCTTCTTTAACCCCAAACTTAATCTTTAAGCCCCAACACTGTTTTTGAACTATTCAGGTTTTTGTGCTGCAAAAAAGGCAGGTTGGATAATCATGATTGGGGTATTCAAAGAGTGGTAGCCTGCAGCTCTCATCAAGTTCACTAAATAGAGATCGAGCTGTGAACAGGATAGTCACCCCACCAATATTTGCATCCAAAAAGATGTGCTCACTGACCAATACTCAAATGTGGGGCGATTTCTCCTCTGCAGGTGACAAGAGGTCATCAGATAGGGGCTCCTCTGCTTCAGAATGCTGTTCATCTTCCATTGGAGAAGAGGCAAGGTCTTGAGAGGTTAGGAAAGGAGGGCTGCTACTTTGGCTGATGAGGCTTTAGTGGCTCAGTCACACCAGTAGGAGGCCCAGAATTAATGAGGGGCTCTGTCACAGAGGCAGACAGGGTGGGGAAGAGGAGTAACTTCACCATGCTATGAAATGTGAGGGCCTGCTGCAGCAGCTGCACTGGCACTGCTGAGTGTTCCCAAGGGTATCCTGCAGTGGGGAGTGCTGCTGCTGCTTAAAACACACACGAGGCTGTGGCATTATTCTACCATGGAGTTGGTGTGGCTGAAGCAGTCTTCAGGGACTAGGAGAAGCCTGGACATGCCCCTTCAACTGGGTGAAAAGGCAGATGGCATCAGCGAATAGGTTTTAGTGTTGTCTGAATGTTTTAAGATAAAGTGGGGATCACTATCACTTTGTACCTCAGGTGCATGGTGTTTTCCCCCTAAGGTTGGTGATGACCAAGCCTTACTGTTTGTTGTTAAGTTATTCCACTTGATTTGGGGAATAGGTTTCTTCTCCACTGCCCTTATGTGCAAGAACCTCTGTCACCACAGCACACTTCTTACAAGAATGGGTAATAGGCTGACAAAGACATTCTGTTTTTGTTGGGGGCTGCCAGGACCTCAATGGCCCCAGATTTGATCTTAGCTTCCATTCATTTATTGGAGCCAAACTCATATTTGTCTGAAAGATGATAAAGTGGTAGCACATGGAGTTGCTCTTCTTGTGGAATAACACCTAAAGATCAGTTATCTCCTCGAATTAAAGTACAAACCACCGTGCTTACATTAATCGTGTTGTGAATGTCCCTGTGGGGATGGGCACAGAAGTCCAGGCAAGTGGTGACCCCAGAGAAGGGATGACCTTCCTTGCTGTCAAGCCGACATTCTCTGGCAACATTTTCATACTCCACATGATTCTGAAATTCAGGTAAGCTACCGCAGCATCCTGCTTATAAATTGGAGCTAACCATGTAGCCAACCTGTAAGTTTGGTAGAAGCCCAAGCCCCAGATTTAGAATTGTTCCAAGTTCTCCCTTAAACACACAAGATAACCCTTGAAGATAACTTATAGCCATCCAAGTACATTCTCCATGAACAGCCAAAAAAGGATGAATCTCCACAAGTCTCTGGATCATATTCCTTGATATGTACAGGTACGATTTTCATTGAGGGTACATCTTCAGTCAGTAGAATACCCATTGTATGACTTGAGATTGAGTTCTGAATAGCAGTCAGCCATTGGAAAAGGAATGCCATCCCATACCATGAGTACAGCCATCATAGCAGTTGGACAGTGGTGGCCTGTATGTTGCTGGACCCAAGGAATTCCTAATCGCTGCTTAAAACTCAGCAACTAGACAACCATGACAGCTTGTCCCTTCTTTACCAGTGTAAACTGTTCCTATCCTTACTGTTCCCTTTTTGACCATACCTAATCTCTGACTTCCCTGACAACAAACACATGGTCCTGCCCCAAGTTATATATACTACGGGCCTTTGTCTTGATCGAGTAATACCAAAAGACAGTAGCAGATGGGCGGTTCAGAATCCTTAGATATAGACGCTACGTTTTTGTAGTGTTAGTAAAGTTTCAGATGACTGAAATTTTTCTGTGCATTGCCCACTGGACAACTCTGATGTTCCAACACTGAATGAACAGACTTCCTCTTCACTTTCGGTAGAAACCAATGTAATTTCACCTGAACACACTACATTTACATTCCTGAGTTAGTGCTGACTCCAGTAAGGGTGTTGGATGAGAGATACCAGGCAATGTTGGCAATTGGTGACGCATGAGTTGCTCCTTAACCTGCTGAAACTGTATTTGATCATTGCTAGCCATCACGTTAGCACACTGGCTAGGTGCAGAGGAGGGCTGGGTCAAAGGATGGGCTTTCTGGTTGGCATTCACCATTAATTGTATCTATGAATTAGAAGCTTTATCAGTGAATGCCTTCCTGTTGGATTCTGTTTTAAGATATAAGCTGAGTGAATCCAGTGGTTCACCATCTTTTCTCCTGATTCCAGATATCTAATTTTATCTGAGTAGAGGAAATACTGTTTTGGGTTGTATAATGAACCTCATTTGAGCCACTGCTTTCCATATTTTGGTTAAGGAAAACTTTCCCAAATACAGTAGGAAAATCATGTGGACAAAATTGCCCAAAATTATGTGACATTTGGATTACATTGAACAGTCAAATAGTGCCATAAGTATAGGACAACGTTGCCCACTTCTGATTTTGTTGATTACAACTGTGGGCACTTTTCATCTCCTGATGCGGTGGATTTTCTTTGTGGGCTGTGTTCCTTGCTTTAATGCTGAACCATGATTTTGTAGTCTTGAAGGTGGTTTCTGTTGTATTGTGCCCTTTATAATCCTTTGGATATATAGCCAGTAATGGGATTGCTGGGTCAAATGGAATTTCTTTCTAGGTCCTTGAAGAATCGCCACGTTGTCTTCCACAATGGTTGAACTAATTTACACTCCTACCAACAGTGTAAAACTGTGCCTATTTCTCCACATCCTCTCCAGCATCTGTTGTCTCCAGATTTAACGATCGCCATTCCAACTGGCGTGAGATGGTATCTCAATGCTTTGATTTGCATTTCTCTGAAGACCACTGATGAGCATTTTTTCATGTTTGTTGGCCTCATGTATGTCTTTTGTAAAGTGTTCATATCCTTTGCCCACTTTTGAATGGGCTTGTTTTTTTCTTGTAAATCTGTTTTAGCAAGTTGTCCCAACTGTGTTGCAATGTCTTCAATGGAAGTATGGGCTGCATCCTGACATGACACATCTGAGTCCAGATTTTTGCTGCTGTCCAGTGACTGGTTACAATACCCCAATTTATTATTTCTTGGTGTCAACATGCAAATTCTCAGAACAACTGTCAAGAGTAATTATTCCTGGACCCATACTTGTATTGGTGTCAGTCTTGGATAAGTTTGATGTTGGTATAAATAGAGTTTGACTTTTAAATATACATGTGACTTTGTGGATGCTTGGGTTAGTGGCTAAGCTGATAGGTGATTTAGATAGCATAGTTTGCCCATTGGGAACCATGTTGCATGAACTTTGTTTTCCCAAAGATGGACGGTGATGGTTTGACTCTCCATGTGAATTTGGGTCTTGGAGGTCTTAGTATAGAGGATAGCTTTGAAAGTTATTTAGCAAACTGGCTGTTGTCTTGTCTGATGAACTGACTTAATTGGTATTCTTCATCCTTCTAAGTTTGGCTACCACTTAATGCAGTGTTAATCTCCTATCCATTAATGATAAGAGACTTGGTTGAACTGGAGATCCATATTTTGGTTCATTACTTGGTATATAATCAGATTTTGGTTGAGCACCTTCGTTGTGTATACTAGCATGACAACTTCTGTTGCAGTGTGAAGAATGTGGGATGGAATTGCAGTTAAAGCCAGGCTACTGGAATGCTAAAACATGATTTCTCCCCTTGAGATGATCACAATTCATATCAGCAGCAACTGAGCTCACAGCATTGTTAGTTTGCAGTGTCTTTTAGGAATTTATAAGATTGTTTTTAATGTCTTGCCACATTCTTCAATATTGAATTTTTAAATGACACATTTGTTTCAGTGGGAAAATAGTGTACATGTTTAACGCTATTTCTTAGTTTGTACAAACAATTCTGGAGGTTTGGTTCACTTTTCAACCTCAGTTTTTTGGTTTTTCAGCTTCTGGGACATTCGCACTGAACTCTGACATGATCAGTTAAATGGATTTTTCTTGTGTGTCCACTTCTCCACTCAATGACTGTCATGCTTGCTTTCTTAGTTACCTTTTCAAAAGGATGTGGGTTCAATTCCAATTTTTCTTCCCCATGCCACATCTAATGTATTCATGGAGTCTGACTTGGGGCCATTTACTGATTGGTTGTCAAAATCTGCATTTAAAACTTTGGGCTGCTTTTCCCTCTGGGGCCACTTGTTTTCCTCGATAATCTCTACATTCCTCCTGACAAGCTACAAACAAGTGACCCTTGGTGCTAAATCAGATCAAGAGACCCTTCAAAGCTGTATACAGGGAATTGAGCAACACCCAGTGAAGCATGGAAGAGTCCTCTCTCAGGGGGTAATGGGAGCCCCTTAGATTTAGCTGGCAGGAAGCTTATATGAACCTGCTTCTGAGTTTCTACATTGCTTATAGCTGTTACTGAAGGTTATGAATTTTTCTGAGTTTGAGGAGTGTCCTGAGCAAAAAGGCAAAAATAGGTATAACACTCTGGACTGCAAGTCCATATGAGACAGTGCTTTGGGGCCTGGGCCATTGGGAAGGAGCATTAAGGTAGCAATTGGATTTGAAGGAACAGAAAGGAAGACAGGCACATCTAGGATAACACTCCCACTCATACAAAGTTTCTTGTTGCTCTAAAACAGTATCAAAGGCCTTTCCTTGGACTTGGAATATCACCGGGAATCTCTGGATCTGGAGTCTCACCCTGGGCCTCACCATGACCTGGATCAGCCCCTAAAACTTCCAATTGATGTGGGATATCACCAAGCACCTGTCCTAGGACCGAGGTGTTATCAGGAACTTGCTGTTGATTTCTAGTAGCACTGAAGTTCACGTGATCTGGTTTTAGCACCAAGGGTCACTTGTTTTGAGCCTTCCAAGAATCTTACTAGAGGTAGAAGTTGCCCTACCACTAGCCAAGCAATTAATAAGGTTAAGGTTATACCTGAATTGAACCTTTAGACTGAAGGTGGGGTAGCAATCACATTATCACTGGGATTTGGGTAAGAATCAGAAATTAGATTCTACTCATAAGCCCAAGTCTGCTAACTGAATGCTGGGGTTTTCTTCAGAGGTAACTTTGGGGCTTGTTCTTTGGGGCAAAGGAGCACGCAGTCATAAGCAAACATTTTGGGAGAACCACTGGTATCATTCAATGTCTCTTCAGAAAACAGTCCTTCAACATGTCATGTCCCTTCCAGTGGCCCAGGAAGGATCTCAGCTACAGGGTCACTGTGGGTTGGGATACTGATTTTGGAATCCTCTACTCCTTGGGACCCAGACTGAGTTGTCTCTTGGCTCTTACCTTTTACAGAGGGATTTTGCACACCAATATGGACACGGTTCCAACGCGAGACACCCGAATCGTTCTGTGAGTGCTTTACTCGCAAATCGGGGAGTATCGTATAATCACAATCAGGTTGCTTTTCTAAACCCTTAGGAAGTGGAACATTTTTGGATTTGGCTATGACCAGTGGGAGTTGGGAGTGACCTGCTAAGAGGTGCTTTGTAGCGCCATTGTAAACCCAGTTCAGGTTAAGGACTCTGGGTTCTGACAAAGACCCTCAGTCCTATCCAAATTCATGCATGCTGCTCCAGCTCTTTCAGAAGGCTTCTGACTGGCATAGGTGTTTTAGGTTCTGTTTTTTTCCTCTTCTTGGATTGTTTTAACTTTCCAGGGCTTGCAGTATTGACTGCCATATTTTTGTTGACTGCCTTGGTAGTCTATCATAGTTGGCTGTTTTTCTTTGTTTACATCTTCCTGACTAATCTGGAAGGCCTTGCATAGTGAGATTGAGATATAGCTACAGAGTAAGAAAAAATGAAAAAGCACAGAATTCATTGGTCCTTTGGAAAGTCTCACTTCTGAGGAGAATCTGGATGGACTGCTCTTGCCCTCAGTCACCAAATGTTTCGGTCATTGGCCAGGTCACATGGGCAGGGCAGCACATGCAAGGCCCCCAGCTCCAAGCCTGCAACAGCACAAACCAGCCCTCAGGCAAACTTTCCAACTGGTGCTCATTCCCACAACTTTGGAGCTTGGGGTCCCCACAGGCATGAGGAGTGTGGTTACTTCAGGGAGAAGCCTACATACTCCAAGCACAGTCAAGGCCCAAGCCCCAGAGGTGGGGATTTGCTTCCCAAAGGTCCACAGTAGAGAGGCAGGTAGGGCTGCAAGACATGGTTGGGAAGCGGTGTGTGTTATGGGGCAGGGTACGCACATAAAATTGCACAGAAGCAGATTGTGCGGCCACTCCCTGCCAGGTCAGCACCCGGAGCAGCACAGTCTCCCCAGGACAGACCTCAGGGAGTCCATTATTCCTCCTCAACTGGCTTTGAGAGAAGTCTTTTAAAAGTAGTCATTTTATATCTCTTTTCAAAGGTATTAGTTCTTCCCAGGGATCCACTGCTGTGGGAACAATGTCGACTTTCCTGTGAGACTTGCCATAATTGTGTTAGCATGGGTCTTCCCAAGAACAGATAAAGATGGAATTGGATATCTCAGAGGCTTATTGGAAGGCAGCGGGTGGGAAAATGGCCATAAAAGAAGATGGAGAGGAATGTCAAGAGAGGCTAGGGGCCATGAGGTCACAATGTAACTCTCATCTTTGGGAGGGTGGAAGGAAAACGAGGATCTTAGATGTCTGTGTGCCTCTAAGAAAGTTTTGCAAATGTTAATAGAAACCTTGAACAAGGGCACCTATAGAGTCCAATATCTCAAAAGATTAGGCCTGTCCTAATACCTGTGCTCATTCACTGGTCAGAAACAGAAGTGGAGCCTGACAATGCCATGTATTTCTAGAGCACAGAGCACAGTGACTGAGGCCATCCAATATGCTGCCTGCATTCAAATCTGAAAGGCATGTTTTCACGGCCACCACAGTCCATTCTTGCACTGCATGGATCTCCTTGAAACATGTGGTGGGGGAGCATATCCTTCACAGCTCCAGTGGGCCTTCCTTTTTGAAGGGAAACTTAAAGTTAGTAGAACAAAATACAGGCCATTTTCTAGGAAGCTTTAGGTCACAGCCCTTGCCCTCATTCCTTTGCTACTCAATTCTTCTCACCCTCAACTATCACCATGGCAAATAAGAGTGGCTTACCTAGTGGGGTGACCCCAATTGCTTATTCCTGAGGGGACTGACACTTTAATCTTACCCTTATCTGGGGAATGATTCACATGCGTGCCCATAGCCACAATGGGTCAAGAAAGTCCCAGAAAATGTCCAAGTGGATCACCTGGCTTCACATATTTTCCACCTCTTTCACACATTGTATAAAGGCAACACGCTCTTCCTGCTAATCAAGATCAATTACTTTGGCCAGTATGGCAACTCCTCACCTGTTGGTCCCTGGGCATAGTAGTCCAAGGTATCATAGTGGCAACTGAGTTGGAGCTCAGAGGGACCTTGGGTCCCTCACCCAGAGTGAACCGGCTTTGGAAACCAGAATCTCCCCAGGAAGTTCCCTTTGAAGTGTGATAGCACCAGAGGCCTGTCCTAGGACAGAGGTGGTATCAGAAACTTCCTGTTGATTTTTTCAGCCTTGAAGGTCTCTTGATCTGGTTTGCACCAAAGATCACTTGTTTTGAGGCTGCCACGAGGAATTTTATTATAGAATTAAGGGACCTAGAACCTATCAACAACCAAGCAGATAATAAGGTTGTACCTGAATTAAACCATAGAATGAACTGGAAGTTGGGTAGTGATCGTGTTCACTCTTAATGACATCTAGGGAAGAATGAGATAGCTTAAGAGATTCTACTCATGAACCCAACTCTTCTAATTGAATGCTGGGATTTCCTTGAGAGGTAATTTGGGGACTTGTTATTTGGGGCAAAGGACCACAGACTGTCGTGAGCAAACATTTTCGGGGAACCACTGGTATCATTCAATGTCTCTTCAGAGAACAGTCCTTTACCACAGCATGTCCTTTCCAGTGGCCCAGGAAGGATCTCAGCTGCAGGGCCACTATGAGTAGAGATACTGGTTATTGAATCCTCAGCTGGTGGGACCAAGAGTTTCTCTTGGCTCTTACCTTTTAATTAAAAAGGATTTTGCACACCAATCGGTCTCTTTATCAGGAGGGCTTGGTTTCAGTGAAGACATACTAATCTTTTGAGTGTTTATTCCCTAATTGGGGAGTATCTTATCACAATCATGCTGCTTTTCTAAACCCTTAGAAAGTGGAACCATTTTGGATTTGGCTATGACCAGTGGGGGTTTTGAGAGTCGCCAGCTAAGACAGGCTCTTCATAATGCCATTGTAAAACCATTGTGGATTGTAGATTCTAGGTTCTGACACAGAACCTCAGTCCTATCCAAACTCATGTGTGCTGCTCCAGCTCTAGTCAGAAGGCTTCTGACTGACATGGGTAGTTTAGGGTAAAGTCTTTTTTCCTCATCTTTAATTGCTTTAATTTTCCAGGTATTAATGTCTTAACAGATGCCACATCTTTGTTGGTTGCCTTGGTGGTCTTCTGTAGTTGGTTGTATTTTTACATCTTCCTTCCTGACTAATCTGGAAGGTTTTGCATGCTGGGATTGAGACATAGCTACAGAGTAGGAAAAAATGAAAGCACAGGAAAGTTACTGGTCCTTTGGAAAGTCTCACATCTGAGGAGAATCTGGATGCACTCCTCTTGAGCTCAGTCACACAAGATTTTGGTTGCTGGCCAGGTCACACTCCCAGGGAAGTGCATGGCTTCAGCTCCAAGCCTGCACCAGCCCTTGGGCATACTTTCCAACTGGTGCTCATCCCCACAACTTTGGAGCCTGGTGCCCATCCCCACAACTTTGGAACCTGGGGCCCCAGAGGGTGTGAGGTATGTGGGCAGGTCGTTAGGAAGCCTATGTCTCCCAGCACATTCAAGGCCCAGGCCCCTGAGGTGGGGAGCCGCATCACAAAGCTCCACAATGGAGAGATGCAGGTAGGGTTGCATGTCTTGGGTGGACCAGGGGGGTGTCCTAGGGTGGCAAACCTGGGAGTAGAGGGGCCAGTGGCTGCCTGCACAAGGCTGTGCAGGAGCAGACTACACAGCCACCCCATGCCAGGTCAGCCCCCTAGAGCAGCAGCTGTGTCCCCAGGACAGACCCCTGAGAGTCCCTTCATTTTTTTTAAGTCCTTTAACAGAAGCCTTGGAAAAGATACCTCTAAAGACACTACTTGTAACAGGTATTAGCTTTTTCCAAGGGTGCTGTCAGCATAAAATTGAAGTCTTCTCTGTGGGACTTAACATAATTGTGTTAGAGTAGGTCTTTCCCAAGAACAGATAAAGATGGAATTAGTTATATCAGAAGCTTACTGAATTGGGTTGGAGGGAAAATGTCCGTAAAGGAAGATGGAGAGGGATCTCAAAGGCTAGGATCTGTGAGTTCACAATGCAAGTCTCCTTTTTGGGAGGCTGGAAAACTAAAGCAGTTAATTCAAGGACATGCGAAGAAAGATGACTGCATTTCTAAATGTTTTGGAATGCTTAATGGAGACCTTGAACAAGGGCACCTATGTGGAGTCCAGTATGCCACAAGTTTAGGCCTATCTTAATAGCTCTTGCTTTCATTGGTCAGAAACAACCAAAGGGAACTGGAGCCTAGACAATGCCATGTATTTCTAGAGCACAGTGACTGACACCATCAAATATGCTGTCTGCATTCAAATCTGAAAGGCATGTTTTCATGGCCACCACAGTCCGTTCTTGCATTGCTTGGATCTCCTTGAAACAAATCTGGGGAGCATCTCCCTCATAGCTCCAGTGGGCCTCCCTTGCTGAAGGGGAAACTGACAGGAAGGTTAGTAGACTACAGTCCTTTTCTCTGAAGTTTTGGGCCACAACTCTTCTCCTCACTTCTTGGCTACTCAGTTCTTCTCACCCTCAATTATCACCATTTCAAATCTTGGTGGCTTCCCTAGTGGGGTGACCCCAATTCTTTATTCCTGAGGGGGCTGACACTTGAATGATATGCTTATCTGGGTAATGAATCAAATGTATGCCCAATGTCACAAGGGGTCAAGGAAGCACCAAAAAATATCCAAGTGAATCAACTGGCTTCATATTTTACCCATCTCCCTTCAGACATTGTATAAAGGCAAGATTCTCTTCCTGCTACTCCCAATTACTTTTGCCAGTATGGCAACATCTCATCACCTGATGATCCCTGGGTGTCGTAGACCAAGGTCTGAATGACAGCCGTCAGTTGTAGTTTAATGGAACCTTGAGTCTTTTACCCAGAGTAACCCTGCTTTGGGAAGCAGAATCTCCAACCATGAAGAGCCAAGACTTCCAGAGATTGGAAAGTCAGTCTCCTAGTGAACTAATAGAAACGACTATACATAAGATAATCCATTTTTATCCCTTGGCTAGTACTATCTCTATAGTACTTCTATTGGAGAGCCAGCTCAATAGAGATACCTAATTAAGCACACATAATGTATTGAAGGGAGACATTTTGCTTTGGTGAAGTGTTTCTGAGATGCTGCTCTAGTTGTGGTCTTAGAAGGTATGTTCAATATCCTAAGGATAGCCGCTTCTGGTAGTTGAGATAATGTTATACTAATGAATCCCATGGTCATTAGCCCCATTCTATCCTGCACATGCTTTGCTGTGAAACATGCCCACTCCTTTGATCCTCTGCTGTGTCAGGTCACTTGCTTGCAGATAAGGAATTCTGGAAGCCATCAAATCGGTAATGGCCAAGGCTCTGTGGACAAGAAAAGCAAACACATGGCCAAAAACAAACATAACTGAGTAGAAACCACTGGCCATCCCAGAATAGAGGCTCAATATAGTTCTGAACTGCCACTAAGTGGTCTCCTTGAGGAGCAATACATCTGGGCTTCAGGAACCATACACAGGATCTTCTGCCACTGAGGCCATTCTATAACCCATCATTCTAGTTCTGAGCTGAACAATGAAAGCTAGCTATCTTCAACTGGCAGAATCACTTCATCTACCTGAATGTTCAGTGCCTCTTCTGCTAGATGTCTTTTAAAGATATTAAAATCATAATTTTGGTGTGACTCCCATATACTCATGTTTATGCCCCTCTCCCAGTCCTCCTTGCTTCTAATCATCTAGTCCCTTTCTAAGCCCCTGACCACACAGACAGCCATTGGCCACTGCCCAGGCATTTAGAGAAATTCTCATCTTGGGCCACTTTTCTTCCACAGGAAGTGGATAACCATGTATAACAGGTCTTACTAATTCAAGGGAGTGGAGAAGCAGTCTTTAAACAGCCCCATATGTGGCGATAATGCACAAGCCATGCATCTTAGACCATAGCTTACTAACCCATCTGTAAACAGGCTCTAGCTTCAGTTGGTCATATGGCACTATTCTGTAGGGCCACTGATGGGATATGAGGAAGGAAGACTGGTGCAAATACTATGGGTGCCCTGAGTCTGAGCCACCTGCTCGTGCAGCTTACATTCTGGTTCTGTCAGGCTTGGTCTCAGATTAACCTCTTCCACTGAACCTGTCCAGGTTTATAAGATGGAAGTCTATGGTGTTGTAGATCAGACAAACCCATTTTATAATAGGCTGTTTTGAATACATGATTACTTGGTAACCCATAACCACAGCCCAATAAAATGCCAGGAGCTATTTCTCAAAAGATCTACAATTTTATTACTGTAAACAGGACTAACTACAAAATACCAGGGATCTCTATAGTGATAATTCCATAAGCTTTATTCCGCATCTCTTACCGCTGGCACCTCCAACACTTGTCTGTCATTTCCTAAGGTTTAAGTAGCAGTGATGCTTGCACCAAAGCCTGCTGTAGGATTCATTCCTGCTCTGGGCCTTCTTAAAGTTGGAAGCCTTCTCTGACTTTTCATATATGGACCAGGGCAGGATTCAAAGATGACAAATGTTATCTCCAGAATCCAAAGAGGCCTATTCATTGTGCCCTCCTCTGAGATAGCAGATGCAAGATGAAGTCCTTTTGTTTACTCTGGAGATGTTCAGTGTAACTCTGGACCTAATTAAATACTTCTGACATGATGGGTCCTAAAAATTCTTTGCAATTGTGTCTACCCTCTGGAGCATGTGCCTTACTAAGGCCTTTAAAGTACCTCATGTTATTTTGGCACAATCAACATACTATTGGATCACTGTGCTCTGGGATGCTCAGGTAGTCCATGTCTTTTAGGACTATACTATGGCACAAAACAACAAATGTGCCCAAGGCAAACTGTGAGTTTTACTGTCTGTCCCATATGAATATGAACATCCTGATCATCTTACACCTGGAGTAGAAAGCAATACAACTACCAACTTTATCATTCATTCAAAAAGCTTTCTATTCTAGGTGGGGAGACCAGTTTCAGAAGAAAGTCGATATGGCAGTTAACCCAGAATAGTAATTTAAGGGACTAGAAAAATAACCAGTGAGTAGGTCTGTGGATCCAGGATACTGGAGACTGTTTAAAGCAGGGATCTATTCTAGGTTTTAGTCTATGTAGTAAATAAAGGAACCATGATTACACTTCCAATTTATGCATATCAATGTTGACTCAGACTGTTGAGTAATCTTCAGTCTGGTTATTCCTTCCCCAATGTACATTTGCCTGAGTAAGTTATTACAGGTGCCTTGAACTGAGATAATTAAGGTATATAATGGGGGCTTTTTCACTGCTATTCTGCTTAAGGATTCAGGTACCTCTTCAATGAGTTGACCTAGAAACTGACAAGTTTGGGAAATGGGACCGACATTGACTTCACTAGTGATTATCTCAGGCTCCTGATCCTCCATTTTTGTCTTGCTCCTCAGTGGTGAGCAGATATTGATGGCTGCATATCCAATATCGGTCTTTGGGGGACAATACTTAACAATCTCCACAAGTCTCTATGGGTCAAGCCCCCCTCTGACTTTTCCAGCTCTTAGAGAACTGCAGACTTCTGAATTCTTGATGTTAAATGTTATTGCCTGGCCTCTCTACATAGCTTCCTTATCCCCATAGGTAGTGATAAGCCTATGTCTGTGACTACCTCTGTGGCTTTCCTCTGACCTGAGGAAAAGCATCACTGCACTACTTAGTAGTGTTGGTGTTCATGTCATCAGATCATTTATGATGGCCTTTGTGAATATTGTCTTCTGGTTTCTCCCATTGGACATGATCTTCTCCCCTTATGTCTATTACAATATGTTCCCTTCACCCTTCTATCCTCCAGGGAAAGTATTTTGCTTTGCTGAACAGTGGCCATCGCTACTTCTCAGGCTTACAAGAGCCACCCTAGTGAAAGCTCCCTGGCCCTCGTCACAAGACATGTGATGGGTGTGGCTCATGTGTTCAACTGTCATACATACATAAACACCTTACACAATGAAGACCATGCAGATGGGCAGGGAGGACCCAGTGCTCCAGCCCCACAGCAGCATGCAGGGCAAGAAACTGTGACTCCCAAAACTCAAGTGGATGTGCTACAATGCATTATTATCCTTGCCATCTGCAGACAGCTTAAGTGTTAAACAACTCGGTGAACCCTGTGCCTTTTTGCAAGGGCAGAGGGCCAGTGTGACAGCTTGCTTGTATCCTGAGCTCTTGTCTGGCATCCAGACAAATAGTTAAGACACAAACTTGAAGGATAAATGCGGGAGGTTTGAGTGGTGGATGTGACTCTCAGCAGGATGGCTGGGGAGCTGGAAAGGGGATGGAGTAGAAAATAATCTTCCCCCAGAGTTTGGCTATCCTGTTGCCCACTCTTCCCTGACTGCCCCTGCCAAGCTCATGAGTTCATATGCTCCTTTTCTCTTTGCCACGCTGTTCTCTTCTGTACATCTCGTCTGCTCATCTGTTTGTGGAGCCTGGGGTCTGGGGCTTATATGGGTATAGAATAGGTAAGCATGGCAGGTCAGAAAGCAACTTTGAGGCGTGAAAGGACACAGGTATTCAGGCTGGAGAGAATGGGACCTTTGCTGAGGAACTGCCCTCTTCTAGCCACTAGCTCCCAGTCTGTACTCGCCTCTGAAGAGGCATATTAGAATATGGATAACAATCAATCTTAGCTACTTGCTGTTTGACAGGTGGTGGGTGGAATTTATGGGAAAACAGTCAGATTCCTCTCAGAGGTCTATTTAAGGGCGTCTAGCAAAAGAAAGCCATTGTCTGAGACTCCAGTTGCCTCACCATTTGGAGTGAGGTATGCTCAAACTCCTTATTGGGAGTGGGAGAACCCCTGGCTCCAGCTCCACAGCAGGGAGGTGAGAGCCTGCATCTTCCAAAGCCCACGTAAGCATGTGTTACAATGTGCTCAGTCAGATGGGTGGGCAGATGGAAAGAGAATGGACCAGAATTGACTACTAGATGAGCTGAAATGTCTAATTTGCAGGCCAAAGTCACCAGGGAGAGACTTGATGTGGTAAAGATAATGGGACCTTCAGAGGGTGAATGGTACCTTCCAGAGGGTAGAAACTGATTTTTGAAAAACAAAAGCTGACTAAAGCTCAGTTTGTGTATGTGGTGCCCAAAGGCAAACACCAGAGCTGTTTTTATCAGGCCGTCCTGTCCTCTCCCTCCTTTATTCCTTTTTTTAGAACACATATTCCAGTTGATAAGATGGACTTCTATGCAAAAGGATAAATGATTTCATACACAAATATGTACAAAAAATAACAGGATTCTAATATTTCAAGTTAATTTTTAAAATAAAGTGCTTCTAAAATACACATTTACGATTAGCCTCCAATTGATTACCAACAACAATGATATTTTACACAAATATTTTAGGAGCAAACATTTCATAAGTTTATTTCAAAAGAATATGCCAACTTTCTAGTAATGATTGGAAGATGTTGGAGCACTGGCACCATGAAATAAAAACTCAGCTTATTTTTTAACTGGGTGCATGTGTTTAAACACCAGAAGCTGTGTAGAGTTAACACTGCCTTAATTTTACATCACAGAACATGAACCTGATAAAATCCTCTAAAAATGACTTATTTCTTAGTAAACAGACTTAATTTGAAGCACCAAACTGAGTGATTCTATCAAGGTTAATGCCTCACTGAAACATTTATATATTTAAAACTATAAAACTCTTATGTTGTTTAAAATGTGCACCTTCTACCTATTGTCAAAATAGTTAGGAATAACCACCCCATTCTTTGTATCACAGGCTTGAAACTGGTGAGATGAAGATACAGTAAACGACATGACTTTCTTTAAACAGCACCTTGAAAAAATGCACTGTACTAGCAAAGGCTTTAAGAGGGGGAAACGCCTTCAGACACAATAGTTCTAGGACCTTGTAATGTGTGAGAGCATGAAGGGACACAGTGACAACACTGTCATGGTTAATGTTAATGCTTCATGTGAATTGAACCAAATTTCAGAGGACAGTTCTAGACCTTCAATAGCTGCCTGGTCTTTCTGTTCTGAGGTCTTCGTTTTCTTAGCTGCTTTAGCCTCAAACTTAATCTTGTTTAGTTCCAAACCATGTTGGGGCTTATTCAGGGTTTTTATGCTGGTAACAAGACAAGGGGGAGAAGTGGGTTGGGATGCTCAGTGGCAGTGATGGAGCGCAGCTCTCCCCAGACACATACAATCAAAACCAAGCCCTGAGCAGGTGCAATGGCCACACAACCAATATTTGCATCCAAAAAGCTGTGCTCACTGACCCATACTTACCAATGTGGGGCAATATCTACTCAGCAGGTGAAAAGGGGTCAGTCATCAGATATGGGCCTCTCTGGTAAAAGCTCATCTGCTTCAGAATGTTGCTAATCTTCCATTGGAGAAGAGGCAAGGTCTTGGAGAGGTGAGGAAGGAGGGCTGCTGGTTTGGGTGATAAGAAGTCAGTTGTTCAGTCACACCACTGGCAGGCTCAGAATTAACAAAGTGCTCTGTCACAGACAGTGGGGAAAGGAGTGACTTTGCTAAGCTAGGAAACACCGGGACCTTCTGCAGCAGCTGCATTGACACCACTGAATCTTCCCAAAGCATTGTGCAGTGGGGGGAGTGCTGCTTCTTAAAACCCACACGAGGTCGTTGGATTATTTAATGTAGTTGGTGTGGCTGAAGCAGTCCCTGGGGACAAGAAGCCTGGAGATGGCTCTTTACTGGGTGAGAAGATGGCATCAGCGAATAGGTTTTACTGTTGTCTGAACATCAGGTAAAATGGGGATCACTTCTACTGTTTCCTTCAGGTTGCATGGTCTCGGCTTTATCCACTGACCTTATGTGCGAGAACTTCCATCATGATTGCAGCCACCTTCTTCCCAGAATGGGGAACGGGCTGAGTGAAACACGTTTTTGTTTTTCTTTGTTTTGTGGTGGGGTGCCAGGACCTTGATGGCCCCAGATTTAATCCTGGCTTCCACTCCTTCTTTGGAGCTAAACTCATCTGTGTCTGAAAGTTTATAAAGAGTTTGCACATGGAGCTGCTCATCTTGAGGAATAACACCCAAAGAGCCTTTATCTGTTTGAGTTAAAATACGAACCACCTTACTTCCATTCATGTTGTGAATGTTGCTGTGGGGGTGGGCACAGAAGTTCAGACAAGTGGTGACCCAGAGAAGGGATAACCTTTTTTGCCCTTTCTTGGCCTTTTTGCCCTTTTTTGCCCAAGCCAACATTCTTGGGCAACATTTTCATATTCCACCTGATTCTGATAAGCTTCTGGAGCATACTGCCTACAAATTGGAACTAATTTTGTGGCCAAACTCTGCAAGTTATCTTCAAGGTTTTGTGTAAGGGAGAGGTTGGATTAATTACAAATCTTCTGGGGCTTGGGCTTCTACCAAACTCGATGAAAGTAGATTCTCCATGAACAGACAAGAGAATGAAGCTCCATAAGTCTCTGGATGAATTCTTTGACATGTACAGGTACAATTTTCATCATAGGTGCATCTTCCATCGGGTAGGATGCTGACTGTATGACACTAGATTTTCTGTGAGCTCTGTACAGCTGATCGGCTTTTGGAAGAGGGGTGCCATCCCATACCCTGATGAGCACCACCAACACAGCAGTTGGATTGTGGTGACCTGTATGCTGCTGCACCAAGTAGAGAACTATTATCGCTGCTGCTGCTTAATACCCACTTAACAATTGGAAACTGATGCAAGCTTGTCCCTTCTTTACCAGTGTACACTATTTCTATCTTTATTGCATTTCCTTTTTGACCATGCCTATTCTCCATGATTTCCCTGACAGCAGCAACACTCAGTCCTGCCACAAGGTGTGTATAATCTGGTCCTCTTTTTGTATAACCCAATCAAGGCAGTTGAAGGTGAGCAGTTCAAAATCTTAGGTTACAGACACTAGAGTTTTTGTATGGTTAATGAAGTTCATGGCATAATATCAAAATTCTCCTGTGTACTGTCTACTGTGGACAACTGATGTTTCAACACTGGATGAACAGACTTCCTCTTCTCTTTTGGTAGAAACCAATGTAAATTCCACCTGAACACACCACATTTACATTCCTGAGAGTTAGTGCTGACTTTGGTAACGGGTGTTGCATGAGAGGTACCAGGCAGTGTTGGCAGTCTCTGATGCATGAGTTGCTCCTTAACCTGCTGAAACTGTATTTGGTCATTACCAGCTAACACATTAGCACAGTGGTTAGGTGAAAAGGTCTGGGTCAAAAGATGGGCTTTGATTGGCATTCACTGTTAACTGAGAATTATAAGCTTTATCAGGGAATGCCTGCCCACTGGATTCTGTTTCAAGATGAAATAAGCTGAGTGAATCAAATGGTTCAACCTTAATCTTTTCCTCTGATTCAGGATATCTCTAATTTTATCTCGGTGAGTAGGGGGAAAAGTTTTGGGTTGTACAATAGGCCTTGTCTGAGCCAGTACCATATTTGGGTTGGAAAATTTTCCCAAATGCAGTAGGAAAATCATGTGGACAAAATTACTCAATCTTGAATTTCGTTGCTATCCAAATGTCGCATATTGTGCCACACATAGGACAACTTTTCCCACTTATGATTGTCATCTTGATACCTTACAACTGAGGGCTTTTTCGGCCGATCTCATGATGGAGTGGATTTTCTTTTTCTGTGATGTGGTCTTTTGCTTTGTTAATGAACCGTGATTTTGTATACTTGACAGTAGTTTCTGTTGTACTATACACCAGAAATACACTTGGGAAAAGAGCACATTACATGCCACAAGGCTTGTTGGTGTACTTAGAACTCTTGTCCTGTGGTTTTATACAATCGAACTTAGTTATTGAAGCAAGTTCTGTCAGCTGTTGCAACGTCTGCTTCCATTTGAGTATGGGCTGCTTCCTGGCATACATCAGCAGAGTCCAAATTTTTGTTGCTGTCAAGTGTCTGGTTACAATGACTCCATTATTTCTTGGCAACTGATGAAAATTCTTGGAACAACTTTCTAGAGTAATTATCCCTGAAGCAATACTTATATTGATGTCAGTCTTCGATGAGTTTGATTTGGTATAAAAAGAGAAGAAGGAATTTTTGACTTCTAAATATTCATGTGACTTTGTGGATGTTTGGTTAGTAGCTAAGCTACTAACCAAGTTGGAAACTTGGTTTGGAAAACTAGTTGGAAAGTGTAGTTTGCCCATTGAAAACCGCTGTGTTGCATGAACTTTGTTTTTCCAAAGATGGACAGTGATGGTTTGGTGACTCCTTGTAAGTTTGGGTCTTGGAGGTCTTTTTATAACAGTGTAGAGGACAGCTTTGCAGCTATGAAGCAAACTGGCTGCTGTCTGCTGTAATTCTTCATCTTTCTGACTTTGGGGAGGAATTCTCTGAAGGGGCTTCTGAGTTGAGTCAGGGCCTCTATGGTTACCACTTGCTCCAATGTTAACCTATCTTTGAGATAAGAGACTTGGTTGAACTGGAGATTCATCTTTTGGTTTTTTACCCGGAATACTCTCTGGAGTTTTTGGTTGATTGCCTTCATTGTGTATACTAGCATGACGACTTATGTTGAAGAATAAAGAATGTGGAATGGAATTTCACTTAAAGCCAGGCTGCTGGAATACTAAAACATGACTTCTCCCCTTGATGATCACAACTCACATCAGTAGCAATGGAGTTCATGGCATTGTTAGGGTTTTCAGCGTCTCTTAGGAATTTGTAAGACTTGTTTTCCAATGTTTTGCTGATTTCTTCAACACTGAATTTTTTAAATGACACATTTGTTTCAGTTAGTAAATGTACATGCTTATTGCCATTTCTTAGTTTTTACAATTTTGCAGGTTTGGGTCATTTCTTTTCAATCTCAGCTTTTCTATTTGTCAGCTTCTGAAACATTAACACTGAAATCGCCTTCAATGTGATCAGTTAAATGATTTCTTGTTTTGTGTCCACTTCACCTCGATGCTGTCATGCTTTCTTCATTCTTACATTTCAAGATGTGGGTTCCATTCCAATTTTTGTTCCACCTGACCACATTTACTGTAGTCCATGGATTCTGACTTAGGGACATTCACTGGTTTGTTGTCAAAATCTGCCTTTAAAACTTGGGGCTGCTTTTCCCTCTGGAGCCTCTTGTTTTCCTTTGTAACTTCCAGATTCCTCTTTGCAGGCTCAACATGAGCAACACCTGGTGCTAAACCAGATCAAGAGATCCTTCAAAGCTACTGAAAATCAGCAGGAAGTTAGGCAACAACCAGTGAAGCATGGAAGAGTCCTCACTCTGGGGCTAATGGGAACCCCTCAGTGTTAGCTGGCAGAAAGCTTATATGAACCTTTCTATATTCTACATTTTCTACATTGCTGATACCCATTACTGGAGTTAGTAAATTTGTCTCTAAGTTTGGAGTATTAAAGCTAGCAATTGGATTTGAAGGAACAGGAATGAAGACGGGCAAGTCTGGAACAACACCCCCACTAATACCAAGAGTTTCTTGTTGCTCTAAAAGAGTACCGAAGACCAGATCTGGGGTCTCGCCAAGGGCCTCAACGGGACCTGGGTCAGCCCCAGGAAGTTCCCATTGAAGTGGGATAGCATCAAAGGCCTGTACTAGGAGAGAGGTGATACCAGAAACTTCCTGTTGATTAGCAGTAACCTCTTGGCTCTTACCTTTAAAGAGGGATTTTGTACACCACTTAGTCTCCGGATAAGGAAGGACATGAGTGTCTTGTCTTGGAACCAAATGATTGAGTGCTTTACTACCAAATCATGATCTTACGATCACGTTGCTTTTCTAAACCCTTAGAAAGTGGAAACTTTCTGGACTTGGCTGTGACCAGTGGGGCTTGGGAGAGTTGCCTGCAAGAGGCTCTTCGTAGAGCCATTGTAAGCCCATTGCAGGTTAAGGGCTCTGGGTTCTGACATCCTCAGTCCTATCAAAATTCATACGTGCTGCTCCAGCTCTTGTCTGAAGGCTTCTGACTGGCATGGGTGGTTTGGGTTTTTTTTTTTTTTTCTAACATCTATCTTAAGTTAATTGCTTTAATTTTCTAGGGCTTAGTCTTGACAGATGCCACATTTTGGACCTGCTATAGCACTCATTCCTGCTCTGGGTCCTCTTAAAGTTGGAAGCCTTCTATGACTCTTCATATTGGCCGGGGCAGGATTCCTAGGTGACAAATGTTATCTCAAGAATTCAAAGAGGCCTGCTATTCCTTGTGCCCTCCTCTTTGAGATAGAAGACACCAGATAAAGGCTTTTTCTTTATTCTGGAAATGTTCAATGTAACCTTGGACCTAATTAAATACTTCTGACATGATGGGTCCTAAAATTCTTTGGATTTGTCTCTACCCTCTGGAGCATGTCTTACTAAGGCCTTTACAAAGTACCTCGTGTTCTTTTGGCACAATCAACATACCATTGGATCACTGATGTTCTCTGGGATGTTCAGGCAGTCCAAGTCTTGTAGGACTATATGGCAGATGACAGTTAATGTGCCTGAGGAACTATGAGTTTTATTTTCTATCCTGTATGAATATGTACTTTCTGATCATATAACTGAAATAGAAGGCAAGAAAACTGCCAAGTTCTCTATCATGCATTTAAAATTTTCTATTTGGGTGGACAGGGCAGGTTCAGAAAAGTTCCCACATGATAGTCTTAAACAACCTGGAATAGTAATTTAAGTGACTAGAAAAACAACCAGTGTGGGTCTCTGCATCCAGGATACATGGAGACTGTTTAAAGCAGGAACTCTATTCTAGATATTACTCTTTGCAGTAAATAGAGGAACCATGACTATACTTCCAATTTCTGGATATCAATGTTGACCCAAACTGTTCAGTAATCCTCAAAGTCTGGTTATTCCTTCCCCAATGTACAGTTTCCTGAGTAAATTATCACAGGTGCCTTGAGGAGGAACTGAGATAATCATGGTATATGATGGGGGCTTTTTCAGGGCCTTTCTACTTAAGGATTCAGGTACCTCTTCAAGGAGTTCTAGGTATAGAAACTGACAAGAGTTTGGGAATTGAACCTAACATTGACTTCACTAGTGATTATCTCAGCCTTCTGATCCTCCACTTTTGTCTTGCTCATAAGAGGTGAGCAGAGCCTTGCTGGCTGCATATCTAATTTGGTCCTTGGGGGACGATACTTAACAATCTCCACAACTCTCTCTCTGGGCAAGCCCCCTTAGTGTCCCCTCTGACCTTTCTGGCTCTTACAGAACTGCAGCCTTCTGACTTCTTGATGTTAAATGTTACCACCTGGCCTCACTATAGTTTTTAATCCCCATAGGTATTGATCAGCCTGTGTCTGTGATTACCTTTGCTGCCATGTGTTCTGGACTGAGGAAAACCATCACTGCACTACTTAGTAGTGTTGGTGTTCATGTCATCAGATCATTTCGCCTTGGTGAATAATGTCTTCTGGCTTCTCCCATTGGACATAATCTTGATCTTCTCTCCTTCTGTCTATTATATGTTCCCTTCCCTCTTTGTGTCTTCCAGGGAAATCTGAGTTTGCTTGCTGAGCAGTGGCCATCACTATTTCTCAGGTTTACAAGAGCCTCCCTAGTGAGAGAGTTCCCCTGCCCTCACCACAGGACATGTGATGGGTGTGGCTCATCTGTTCAACTATCATGCACACGTAAACCTTACAGGAGGAAGGGAGCATGCAGATGGGTAGGGCAGGATCCTATGCTCCAGCCCCACAGCAGCATGCAGGGCAGAAACCTGACTCCCAAAGCTCAAGTGGACTTGCTACAATGGATTATTTTACCCTTGCCAGCTGCAGACGGTTTAAGCATTAAACAGCTCAGTGGATCCTCTGCCTTTCTTGCAAGGGTAGAGGGCCAGTGTGATAGCTTGCAATATCCTAAGCTCTTGTCGGGCATCCAGAAAACAGTTGCACACAAACTTGAAGAAAGAATGGGAGGTCTGAGTGGTGGATGTGGCTCCCAGTTGGTATGGCTAGGGAGCTGGAAAGGGGATGCAGCAAGAAAACAATCTTCCCCTACAATTTGGCCATCCAGTGGCCAATCTCTTCTCTGACTGCCCCCGCCAAGCTCCTCAGTTCATATGCTCCTTTTCTCTTTGCCATGCTGTTCTGTTCTGTACATCTTGTCTGCTCATCTGCTAATCTGTTTGTGGAGCCTGGGATCTGGGGCTTATATGGGCACAGGATAGGGAAGCATGGCAGGCCAAAAAGCAACTTTGAGGCATGAAAATGGGAATGCCTTTTCCCATTTAGGAACACTGGTATTCAGGCTGGAGAGTGGGACCTTTGCTGAGGAACTGCCCTCCTATAGCCACTAGTTCCCTGTCTCTTGTCTGTATTATATTTCCTTCTGAAGAGACGCATGTAACTGCCATTAGAACATGGATAACTACCAATCTTAGCTACTTCCTACTTGACAGCTGGTGGAATTTAAGGGAAAACAGTCAGATTAGAGGTTTAAGAGTCTCTGGCAAAAGAAAGCCATTGTCTGACTCCAATTGCCTCACCATTTGGAGTTTGGCTTTCAGGCAAGAGAAAGTTTTGTAAGGTTAAATATGCATGGGTTAAACATGTGTATTATACAAGAAAAAATCTAGTGCCAAAGATTATGGCAGAAAATGAAACATACTAACATTGTACCCTGAGCTGTTTCACCCTGGTGAAAGAAAACACACCTCATACAAGAGTGGTTAAACTTGAAGAGGTAACTGTTGTTGCCACATATATAACAATTAATAGATGCACCTTAGGAATTCTGGAGTTTGTGGGCTGTCATGGTGGCCATAAAAACTGCTTCTGCTTTTTGTGTGTCTCCCTGTCTTGTAAAAGACTAAGGTAGCCACTTTGAAAAGGTCCTCTACTGTCTGGTCCTAGGGCCCATTTCTGCAATGTCCCCCTGATATCAGGGCTGAGTAATAAATTTATTCTTCATAATTCCTCAACTGAATCAGGAGATAGCTGTGCTTTACCAAGGGCCCTTCTAGCCTTTCCAAAGAGTTTCATTAAATTCCTGGCCTATCATGGCCTATTTCATTGGATTCCCGGTCTATCTATAACTGAGTCTTGGTCTTAGCTCTACATAAGCCCTCCATTATGCACACCTGACAATATCTGCTCTTCCAGTCTCCTCTCTAGTCATTGGAATCCCATCCAGGGTCATCTGTTGGTACTGCTTTTCTTCCATTTGGATCAAGTTTGCCTTCCTTTCTGATGCTAAAATACAAAGCTTGTCCCCAAATTGTTCTGCCACTGGCAGAGCAGCTTGCTTCTCGGTGTCCATCAGGGTTTGATTTCAGAGTAACATTTTTTGGGGGGAAAGCTTAAATATTTGGGTTACAGTCTAAAAAGCCTCTTTACTTTTCACCCTCCCCCCATTAATCTATGTAAAGAATGTCTGGGTTCTCTGAAAACTTGCCAGGATCCCCTTAATTTGCTTTAATTTCTGTAGAGAGAATAGGACCTGGACCTTACTAGAGCCAAATTCACCAGCCATCTGTTGGAGGGGCAAGAGTGAGCCCTGGGGCTTGTCTACTGTGAGGATTTCTAGGAGGGGGCAGGAGAGACTGAAGATGGGTAGGGAGGTTGGCATGGACCTGAGGAAGCAGGGCTTGAGGGAGCTGGCTGCTCTACTGGGGGTGCCTCTGGAATTCATTTCCTTAAGTTTTGGGATGGCCCCTTATGACCTTTCCTTAGATGGCAAACAGGAGGGCTGCATTAGCCCTACACTGTTGGCAAAGCTCTACATTGCCTGCAAGGTATACAAAAGCTGTACATATGGAGCCTCAGACCGTATGTCCTCATGCCCATATAAAAAGGTCCAACTGCCCAATAGTACTGAAATAAATGACTCCTGAGGCCAAGCCATTTATAATTTGGCCAATCCTTTGTGCAGAGGGTTATGAGACATCTTGTTCCCCAGATATTGAGGGTTAAGCAGTCTCCATGGTTCAGGTTAAAGACCACAGGGAGTATAAGCTGGGGTGGTGAACAGAGCTGTTTGCCCATTCTGAAAGGAAGGGAAATAGAGGTATTGCTCACTTCCCTTCTTTCAGCAAAAATTTGGTGTGAGGAAGAAAGGCATTTCTCTTTACCCCAAGTCCCAGTGACCCTAGACAGATGGCACCCATGGGTACCCCTGCAACCGTGAAGCAGGGAACACCGAGGGAATATGAATTATCCACTCTTACCTGTGTCTTTATTTTCCCTGCTGTCAGCAACCTTTGAGTTTCCTGGGCCTTATCGATGCCATGGAGTACAGCCTCCTCCCCTGAAGCAGAGGTTTAGTCGGCATGCATTTGTTCTGCCTATTTACTTGGTGCCTGTCACCTAGGTTTATAGTCCTCAGATCTAGTTTTCCTTTCTAGGGCCTCAGCCTGAAGCCTGGAATTGAGTTTGGGACAGAATATTTCAGGGGCCTGCATGTGTCTAAGTCTCAAATGAGCCCTACCACATTTGCAATTACTATCCAGCAAGGGCCACTCCATTTTTTTTCTATCATAAGCAGAGTGTTGGGGAAAGGAACCCTCTCACTTGAGGAGGAGAAAGAAAATGGGGAAGGGAAAGAAACACAGCTTAAGGGGTAAAAGGGGGGGGGGTGTCTGGGGGAAGAACCTCCACACAGGGCCCCAGAGGCAGCTGCAGTTTTCTCCTGGCCTTTGTGGGCATTGGGTGTGCCTTGCACTTGCTGCTAGACACCTAGAGGCCTCTGAGCTGGGAAGGAAGGCACCATGTACCACATGCACCTGTGGCTGTTGGGATGGGGCTGGGGATGGCACCTCTAAGTTACCACATGGTTCAGAACTGTACCTTTTGGCTGAACTAAAGCCATCATTTAATATCATCACTACAATCTGTAGCAAAACCACTAACATTATAAATGATGAAATAGCCATTTCAAACCGTGGAAGAGATAAAGTCTAGGGGTCTTGGCCAATGGAGTTCAGTCTTGGAGTCTTCCAGCAAAAGATGCCTTTGCTTTTCCCAAGGCTTTACTCCAGTCCCATGTGACAGCTAGACCTCTGAAGGGGAAACAAAACCAATATTCATTTAACTTACAAGGACGAGTTTGGCAGGGTCATGAAAACCCAGTTCTGTGTTTCAACTTGCTCTTTTTTGTACAGCAGAGTAGCACCCAGAGAGTTCCCTGAGCCCCTTTGCAGGACATGTGACAAGGGTGTATGCTCATCTGTTTGGATGCTGTGTGTGCTCAAACTCCCCCAGGAGTGGGAGTACCCCTGGGCTGGAGCAACCCTGGGCTCCAGCCCCAGAGTGTCCGAGGTGGGAGACTGCAACTCCTGAAGCCCTAGTGAGCATGTGTTAGTGTGCTCAGTGGGATGAGTGGGAAGCTGGAAAGAGGACAGACCAGAATTGACTAGTAGATGAGCTGAAGTGTCTAATTTGCAGGCCAAAGTCATCAGGGAAAGACTTGATGTGGTAAAGATGGGACCTTCAGAGGGTGAATGGTACCTTCCAGAGGGTGGAAACAGTGATTTTTGAAAAACAAAAGCTGACTAAAGATCAGTTTGTGTATGTGGTGCCCAAAGGCATAGACAGGAGCTGTTTCTGTTTGGTCATCTTGGCCCCTCCCTCCTTTATTATCTTAGAACACATTCCACTTAAGATGGAACTCTATACGAAAGGATAAATTTCTCTTGTGTGCAAATAGGCACAAATAGACATTCTTAAAATTTCAAGTTACTTTTAAAAACAAAGTGCTTTAAAACACGTTTAAAATTTATGAATAGCCTCCAATGACTACTAACAACTTTATACAGGAGAAATATTTTCAGAGAAAACATTTCCTAAGTTTATTTCAAAAGAATATGCCAATTTCTAGCAATGATTGGAAGATGTTGGAGCAATGACACCATGAAATAATTCAGCTTACTTTTAACTGGGTACATGTTGTTAACCACCAGAAGCTGTGTAGTTAACACTGTCTTGATTTTACATCATAGAACATGAACCTGTTGAAAACCCTCTAAAAAGGCTTGTTTCTTAGTAAACAGACTTTAAAGCTCCAAACTGAGTGATTCTGTCAGTTAATGTCTAACTGAAATGTTTCTTTATGTATTTAAAACTAAAAAAACTCTTTGCTTAAAATGTGTACCTTCTACAAATTTTTCAAAATACAGTTGGGAATAACCACCCTGTTTATTTCATCTCAGACTTGAAATGGGTGAGATGAAGACACAGTAAACATGACTTTCTTTAAACAGCACCTTGAAAAAATGCACTGCCCTAGCAAAGGCATTAAAAGGGGGAGAGAAGCCTTCAGACACAATACTTACAGGACCCCGCAACATGTGAGAGCATAAGGGGACGTGGTGACAACATTGTCATGGATCAATTGTAATACCTTATGAGAAGAAATTTGGTTTAATTCATTTGCCTCAGAACACTTGTGGACCTTCATTAGCTGCCAGGTCTTTCTGCTCTGAGGCCTTCATTTTCTTATTCTTAGCTTCTTTAGCCTCAACCTTAATCTTGTTTAGTTCAACACTGTGTTGCGGCTTATTCAGGTTTTGATGCTGGTAACAAGGCAAGGGAGAGGCAGGAGGAATTACTATGGTTGAGATGCTCAATGGGAGTGGTAGAGTGCAGCTCTCCTCAGGCACGTACAATCAAAACCAAGCCCTTAGCAGGTGAAATGGCTAATCCAATATTTGCCTCCAAAAAGATGTGCTCATTGTCTGACCACTAGTCTTCAATGTGGGGCAATTTCTCCTCAGCAGGTGACAAGGGGTCATCAGATAGGGGCTCCTCTGATAGAGGCTCATCTGCTTCAGAATGCTGCTCATCTTCCTTTGGAGAAGAGGCAAGGTCTTGAGCAGAGGTGAGGAAGGAGGGCTGCTGATTTGGCTGATGAGACGTTAGTGGCTCAGTCACACCAGTGGGAGGCTCAGAATTAACAGGGGGCTCCACAGGAGCAGACAGGGCAGGGAGAGGAGCAACTCCGCCAAGCTGTGAAATGTCAGCTGCATTGGCACTGCTGAGTCTTTCCGAAGGTGTTGTGCAGTGGAGAGGGCTGCTGCTTCAAATCCACACGAGGATGTTAGATTATTCTTCAATGGAGTTGGTGTGGCCGCAGCAGTCTCAGGGGACCAGCAGAAACCTGGAGATGGCTTTGTTGGGTGAGAAGATGGCATCAGCAAATAACTTGTAGAGTTGTCTGAACTTTTTCAGGTAAATCGGGGATTGGTTTTACTGCAGGTTGCATGGTCTGTTTTACTCCCTAAGGCTGGCAGTGGCAAAGCCTTACTTTTGAGTCATTCTTCTGCTTGATTTGGGGATCAGGTTTCTTCTCCACTGCCCTTATGTTACATGTAAGAACCTCCATCATGATCATTGTCCTCTTGTTTCCAGAAGGGGGAACAGGCTGAAACACTTTTTTTTTTTTCCTGCGGGTGCCTGGACCTCTATGATGCCAGATTTGATCTTGGCCTCCATTCCTTCCTTTGGAGCCAAACTCACCTCTGTCTCAAAGTTTAGAAAGAGGTAGCACCTGGAGCCGCTCATCTTGAGGAATAAGAGTGGTTATCTCCTTGAGTTAAAGTACAAACTACCGTGCTTCCATTTGTGTTGTGAATGTCCCTGTGGGGGTGGGCACAGAATTTGAGGCAAGTGGTGACTCCAGAGAAGGGACGACCTTTTTTGCTGCCAAGCCAACATTCTGGGGCAACATTTTCATATTCCACCTGATTCTGGTAAGCTACTGGAGCATACTGCTTATAAATTGGAGCTAATCCTGTGGCCAAACTCTAAGTTTAATCTTCAAGGTTTTTTCATGTAAGGAAGAGCTTGGATCAATTCTAAATCTTCAGGGACTTGGGCGCCTACCAAACGTAGAGCCATTAAAGAACACACTCCGTGAACAGACAAGAAGATGAAGCTCCACAAGTCTCTGGATCAATTCCTTGACATGTGCCCTCGAAAATCGTACCTGTACATCTTCCATCAGTGGGATGCCCATTGTATGACATTAGATTTTTCTCTGAACTGTGTATAGCTGATCGGCTTTTGGAAGAGGGATGCCATCCCTATACCATGAACACCACCATCACAGAAGTTGGACAGTGGTGGCCTGTATGCTGCTGGACCAAACAAAACTATTTCTCCATCACTGCTGCTTTTTAAAACCCACTTAGCAATTGACACCCATGAGAGCTTGTCCCTCCTTTACCAGTTTACACTATTTCTATCCTTACTGCATTTCCTTTTTGACCATGCCTTTTCTCCATGATTTCCCTGACAGCAGCAACACTAGCCCTGCCCCAAGGTGTGTATAATATGGGCCTGTGTCTTTTTGTATAACTTGATCAAGGCAGTTGCAGGTGGGCAGTTCAAAATCTTAAGGTGTAGATGCTAGGCTTTTTGTATGGTTAGTAAAGTTCATGGCATAATGAAATTTTCCTGTGTACTTCCCATTGTGGACAGCTCTTATGTTCCAACACAAGATGAACAGATTTCCTTTTCACTTTAGTAGAAACCAGTGTAATTCCAGCTGAACATAGAACATTTACATTCCTGAGAGTTAGTGCCGACTCTAATAAGGATGTTTCATGAGAGATCCAGGCTATATTGGCAGTCTGATGCATAAGTTGCTCCTCAGCCTGCCGAACTGTATCTGGGCATGGTCGGCTATCACGTTGACATACTGGCTAGGTGTAGAGGACGGGTTGGGCCAAAGGATGGGTTTTCTGATATTCCGCATTTAAGCTTATAATTCTCAGATGTCATCAGGGAACATTGCCATTGTATTTCATTTGGATATGAAATAAGCTGAGTGAATCAAAATGTTACTACAGCTTTTTCTCTGCTGATTTAGGATATCTCCATAATTTTGAGTATAGGAAATACTGTTTTGGGTTTTATAATGGACCTTGTTTGAGCTAGCGGTTTCCATAATTGGATTAAGGAAGAAACTTCCCCCAATATAGCAGGAACATCATGTGGACAAAATCTTGAAATTTCGATGCCATCCAAATGTCACTGTGCTATAAGTATAGGACAATGTTTTCCACTTCTGATCATTTTCTTAATGACTTACAAATGTGGGCTGCTTTTTCCACCCATCTCTTTGTGGGTTGGATTTTTGTCTTTTTCTGGGATGTGTTCCTTTTTAAGGATGAAACATGATTACTTTGTACTCTTGAACGTGCTTTCTGTGGTACTGTACAGCAAAAATAAAATCAGAAGGGCACATTACTACATAATGAGGTTTGGTGTACTTGCAACATTTTTGTTCTGTGATTTTATATCATTGAACTGAATTATTGAAGAAAGTTGTTCCAACTGTGTTGCAACATCTTCAGTTTGAGTATGGGCTGCATCTGACATGACTGATCAGCCGACTTCAAAATTTTGCTGCTGTCCAGTAACTGGTTGCAATGCCTCGCTTTGTTATTTCTTGGTGGCAACTGATGAAAATTCTCGGAATAACTTTCAAGAGTCATTATCGCTGGAGCAATACTTGTTTTTATTTCAGTCTTGGATGAGTTTGAGGTTGGTATATTCATGTGACTTTGTGGATACTTGGTTAGTAGCTGAGCTGATAAGTTGACAAGCGTAGTTCACCCACTGGAAAAAAAGTTCATTTAACACGGTGGTTTCCTAAGATAGACAGTGATAAAAATTTGGTGACTCTCCTTGTAAGTTTGGAGTCTTGGTGGTCTTTTTTTAAACTATAGAGGATAGCTTTGCAGTTATTAAGCAAACTGGCTGTTCTCTGCTCTGATTGTTCATTCTTTGACTTTGATGGGGAGAAATTCTCTAATTAGAGCTCTGAGAGTTGAGTCAGGGCCTCTATGGCTCCCACTTTCTCCAATTTTCATCCCCTGTCTTTCCTTAATGATAAGGGACTTGATTGAACTGGAGATCCATATTTTGGCTCTTTACTCTGTATATTCTCTGGAGTTTTTGGCTGATCACGTTCATTGTATGTACTAGCCTGACAACCTATGTTGGAGTGTGAAGAATGTGGGATGGAATTGCAGTTAAAGCTAGGCTACTGAAACACTAAACCATTAAATCTGCCCTATATCACAACTCCTATCTGTAGCAACAGAGCTCATAGTGTTATGGTTTGCAGTGTCCTTTAGGAATTTATAAAAGTAAATTCTTCCAGAAATACTCAACATTGGATTTTTTAAATGACACAATTGTTTCTGTTAGTAAATAATGTACGTGTTTAATGCCATTTTTTAGTTTGTAAAAACAATTTTGGAGGATTTGTTCGTTTGAGTGTTGTTCAATTTTTGAGGTGCTGGGACATTAGCACTGAAGTGTCCTTTGATGTGATAAGTTAAATGTGACTTGTTTTATGTCCACTTCTCCACCTCAAGGCCTGTCGTTCTCTCATTCTTAGTTACATTATCAACAGGATGTGGGATCAATTCCAATTCTTGTTCTTCCCCATGAGCACATCTGTAGCAATGGATTCTGACAACAAACGGGTAAAACTTTGGGCTGCTTTTCCTTCTGGGGCCTCTTCTTTTCCTTTATAACCTCCAGATGCCTCTTGGCAGGCTCAAAACAAGTGATCCTAGGTTTTAAACCAGATCATCAGGAGACCCTTCATATCTGAAAATAGGAAGTTTGGCAACGCCCAGTGAAGCATGGAAGAGTCCTCTCAGTACCTTATGGGAACCCTTGAGTGTTAGCTGTCAGGAAGCTTATATGAACCTGCTTCTCACTTTCTACATTACTTATAGCCATTACTGGAGATAGTGAATTTTTTAGTTTGACTGAGGAATACGTAATGAACTGAACCAAAAGTGTAGATATGTATTGCACCCTGGACTGCAAGTCCATGTGGGACAGTGCTTTGGGGCTCAGGCCATTTGGAAGAAGCATTAAAGGTAGCAATTGGATTTGAAGGAACAGAAAAGACAGGCAAGTCTGGGACAGCACCCCCACTCATGCCAAGAGTTTCTTGTTGCTCTAAAAGAGTACCAAAGACCTCTCCTTGGATTGGAATAACACCAGGAAGCTTGGGTGGATCTGGGATCTCACCCAGGGCCTCACCATGACCTCGGTGAGCCCCAGGATGTTCCCATACAAGTGGAGTAGTACCAAAGGCCCATCCTAGGATAGAGGTGGTATCAAACTTCCTGTTAATTTGCGGTAGCTTTGGAGGTCTCTGATGTGGTTTTAGCACTAAGGGTCACTTGCTTTGAACCTCCCAAGAATTTCATGACAGTAGTAGATGTAGACCCACCAAGAGCCAAGCAGTTCTAAAGTTAAATTCAGGTATAACTTTAAGGCTGAATGTGATTGCTGCTCCACATCTACTTTAACAGGATCCAGGCAAGAATCGGATTAACTTAGGAGAGTCTGCTTGTGAACCCAACTCTTCTAACTGATTCTGGGGGTTTCCTTGAGACATAACTTTGTGGCTTGCTCTTTAAGGCAAAGCACCACAGACTGTGCCCTGAGCAAACATTTTTGGGGAACTGCTGGTATTTAATGTTTCTTCAGAAACTAGTTCTTCACAGCATGTCCCTTTCAGTGGCCCAGGAAGGATCTCAGCTGTAGTGCCACTGTGATTAGGGATACTGATTTTTGGAATGCTCACCTCTTTGGGACAAATACCGAGTTGTCCCTTGGCTCTCACCTTTAATTAAAAAGGGATTTCATATGCCAGTTATCGTCTCTGAATCAGGAAGGACTTGGTTGTCTTGTGTTGGTACCAAATTTTCTGTGTGGTCTAACTCCCAAATCAGGGAGTATCTAACAATCACAATCATGTTTTCCTAAACCCTTCAAAATTGGAACCATTGAGTTTCCAAAATAATTCTTCAATGGACTTTAGGACGTCCATTCATGATACTTACAATGATGGAATGGAAACATTCCAGTTGATATTTTCATATACTTGTTTTGGCAAACTGCAACAAGCATCACAAATCCCAGCAGTCCCACAAACTAACATTGATGTTTCAAATCTAGATTGCTAAGAAACCTATAGAGACGGATCCATTTGAATTGCTGCATATGCTACCATGGATTATTCTGAAGATAATTTGCTATTTAAAAAAATTCCTGAGGGTAGTTTTTATTCAAGTTTACTATGTCATAGGTGGTGATTCAAAGAAAAACAGGTGACAGATTTTGCAAGCATTCAATATGTGTAGACTCAAAGAATGAATAGATGAGTGGATGCATAAATACCCAAGAAACTTTATCCATTAAATTTGGTGAAGAAATTATTTCTAGTGGAAACTGAGGCCAAAAATCTAAAATAATCTCACAAGGGTGTATCTGATAGTCTCATAGCATTAAATAACTTACTGAAGCAGCTGAACCATAAACAATTACTTATTTACATACCTATCTGTATAAGAAACCTTAGGGTCACAAAATATACGTGTTTAAAAAAATCTAAGTCGCACAAAATAAAAGTCAATGAATTACCCTATTTTTTACATTTCCACAAGCAGAAATCTACTTGTACACGATGGTCTATCAGTGAACATTTAGCTTACAATCCCTTCTTATTCCTCTCCTTAGATTCATCAAAAGCTCAAAAGATATTTCGCACCAGATATTTTAATAAGTTACAATGAGTCTTTCTCTAGAGAGCCTGCTGGAACTGTCTGCTTTTGAAACAAAATTGTAAATGTTAGCGGTCGTGGGCTTTCTATGGCAGTTCCAAGGGAGAAGCACCGTTAGGTTTTCCACACTCCCCAGGAAGCTGACACTTGGAATGTTACAGCACCTCTGCACCTTAACAGAATCAAGTATTTCATTGAAAGTTCTCCTTGTTCTAAACATGTGTGGGTGGTCCTCTGTTATGCAATACAATGAATCAGTAAAGTAATAGGGGGGAAAAAAAAAACAGGAAGACTAAACTTCATGCCTGTTTTCCTGTTACCTAGAACTTATGCAATTAACAGAACTGAGTTTTCCCAACTCTAATATGCTATAAGGAAATGGCTCTTAATGGACAGAGCCATGTTATAGTACCATTCCTCTTGTTTGACTTGGGCTTGGGGAGGCATTTGATGGTAGATTTGTTTTCACAATATTTCAGCGAGAATTTTTTTGTAATTCTGTCAGACTTCATTGCAAATATCTGTCCACTCAATTTTTATATTTTATCACCTTGAGACATTAGAACCATTTGACTCTACTGAAACCTATCCTGTCCCATCATCTCCTTTTGGAAATACCTCTCATGAATTATACTGAGAATGGTGGGATGAAACTAAACTGAGGTGGTTCAAGTCAGAAGAGACCACTATTATCTAGTTCCAAAGGAAATATTAATATTGGTGATACACTTCCTAGTATCATAATTGACAACAACTCACAATCTATTTTATATACTGCAAGTTTCTAACACTTGAATTGAAAGGACACAGTAAAAACACAAACCATGTGATTAGAATACATACTGCAGTTAAAATGCAACTCTATACAGCAAGGATAAATAACTTCTCCTGTATACAAATATGCATCTTATACTACATCATTTGAAGTTACTTCTAAAAACAGAATGTGCTTTTAAAATATTTACAACTTAGGAACGGCCTCCAACCATTGCTAACAATGATTTATTTTACAAGAAACACTTCGAGAGAAAACATAACTTCAAGAGTATGCCAGTTTCCTAGCAATGATTGGAAGATGTTGGAACAATGGCACCACAAAATAGTACAGCTTATTTTAAGTGGGTGCATGTGGTTAAACACCAGAAGTTGTGTAGAGTTAACACTGTCTTGATTTTAACAGGTTCATATTATATGACGTAAAATCTTCAATTTGTTTCATAGTAAACAGACTTAACAAACTGATTCTCTCAAGGTTAATGCCTAACTGAAACATTTACATATTTAAAATGATGAAACTCTTTTGCTTACAATATGTGCCTACCAATTGTCAAAATACAGTCAGGAATACGCACTCCATTTGTTAATATTTTTACCTCTGGTGAAATGGATGAGAGGAAGACATAGTAAATGACAACATGCCTTTGCTAGTGCAGTTTTTTTTCCCCCAAGTGCTGTTAAAGTCACTAAGAGTGAGAGACAAGCCTTTCAGACCCAATAGTTATAGGGCCCTGCAACATGTGTGAGAGCATAAGGGGACACGGTGACAACATTGTCATGGCTTAATGTTAATGCTTCATGAGAAGAAACTTGGTTGAATTCCTTCACTGGACAGTTCCATATCTTCATGAGCTGAGCTGCCTGGTATTTCTGCTGAGGTCTTCATTTTCTTATTCTTAGCTTCTTTAACCCCAAACTTCTTTAGTTCAAAACAGTGTTGGGGCTTATTCAGGTTTTTGTGCTGCAAAAAAAGGCAGGTTGGATAATTGATTGGGGTATTCAGAGAGTGGCAGCCTGCAGCTCTAACCAAGTTCACTAAATCAAGATTAAGCTGTGAACAGGTGCGATACTCACTCCACCAATATTTGCATCCAAAAAGATGTGCTCACTGACCAATACTCAAAAATGTGGGGCAATTTCTCCTCAGCAGGTGACAATGGGTCATCAGATAGGGGCTCCTCTGCTTCAGAATGCTGCTCATCTTCCATTGGAGAAGAAGAGGCAAGGTCTTGAGAGGTTAGGAAAGGAGGGCTGCTACTTTGGCTGATGAGGCTTTAGTGGCTCAGTCACACCAGTAGGAGGCCCAGAA
>NW_016107394.1:805648-873658 GCF_001604975.1 Cebus imitator
AAGAGAATGAAGCTCCACAAGTCTCTGGATCATATTCCTTGATATGTACAGGTACGATTTTCATTGAGGGTACATCTTCAGTCAGTAGAATGCCCATTGTATGACTTGAGATTCTCTGAGCTCTGTATAGCAGTCAGCCATTGGAAATGGAATGCCATCCCATATCATGAGTACAACCATCATAGCAGTTGGACAGTGGTGGCCTGTATGCTACTAGACCAAACAAAGAATTCTTAATTACTACTTCTTAAAACTCAGCAATTAGACACCCATGACAGCTTGTCCCTTCTTTACCAGTGTAAACTGTTTCTATCCATACTGCGTTTCCTTTTTGACCATACCTAATCTCCGTGACTTCTCTGACGGCAAAAACACGTGGTCCTGCCCCACGGTATATATACTACGGGCCTTTGTCTTGATCGAGTAATACCAAAAGACAGTTGCAGGTGGGTGGTTCAGAATACTTAGATATAGACACTAGGCTTTTCTAGTGTTAGTAAAGTGTGAGTTAATGGCTGAAATTTTTCTGTGCATTGCCCACTGGACAACTCTGGTGTTCCAACACTGAACAGACTTCCTCTTCACTTTTGGTAGAAACCAATGTAATTACACCTGAACACACTCCATTTACATTCCTGAGAGTTAGTGCTGACTCCAGTTAGGGTGTTGGATGAGAGATACCAGGCAATGCTGGCAATTGCTGATGCATGAGTTGCTCCTTCACCTGCTGAATCCGTATTTGATCATTGCCAGGCATCACGTTAGCACACTGGCTAGGTGCAGAGGGCTGGGTCAAAGGATGGGCTTTCTGGTTAGCATTCACCATTCATTGTATCTATGAATTAGAAGCTTTATCAGTGAATGCCTTCCTGTTGGATTCTGTTTTAAGATATAATAAGCTGAGTGAATCCAAGGGTTCACCATTCATCTTTTCCCCTGCTGGTTTAGGATATCTCTAATTTTATTTGACTAGAGGGAATACTGTTTTGGGTTGTATAATGAACCTCATTTGAGCCACTGCTTTCCATATTTTGGTTAAGGGAGAAACTTTCCCAAATACAGTAGGAAAATCATGTGGACAAAATTGCCCAAAATTATGTGACATTTGGATAACATTGGCAGGTCAAATTGTGCCATAAGTGTAGGACAACGTTGCCCACTTCTGATTTTCTTGATTACAACTGTGGGCTCTTTTCCCAGTCTCCAGATGGGGTGGATTCTCTTTTCTGGGCTGTGTTCTTTTACTTTAATTATGAACCATGATTTTGTCTTGAAGGTGGTTTCTGTTGTATTGTGCCCTTCTGCTGATGGTGGTTTAGCTATATATTACATGCAACAAGGCTGTTGGTGTACTTGTAAAACCACAGGATAAAATTTGCATGATTGAACTCTCATTGAAGCAAGTTGTCCCAACTGTGTTGCAATATCTGCAATGGAAGTATGGGCTGCATGCTGACATGACACATCATCTGAGTCCAGATTTTTGCTGCTGTCCATAGACTGGTTACAATAACTCACTTCATTATTTCTTGGTGTCAACATGCAAATTCTCAGAACGACTGTCAAGAGTAATTATCCCTGGACCCATACTTGTATTGGTGTCAGTCTTGAATAAGTTTGATGTTGGTATAAAAAGAAAATGAGTTTCACTTTTGAATATTCATGTGACTTTGGATGCTTGGGTTAGTAGCTAAGCTGATAGGTGATTTAGATAGCATAGTTTGCCCATTGGGAACCTTGTTGCATGAACTTTGTTTTCCCAAAGATGGATGGTGATGGTTTGACTCTCCATGTAAATTTGGGTCTTGGAGGTCTTCTTAGTATAGAGGATAGCTTTGAAGTTATCTAGCAAACTGGCTGTTGTCTCCTCTGATGAACTGACTTAATTGGTATTCTTCATCCCTCTGACTTTGGCTACCACTTGATGCAGTGTTAATCTCCTATCCATTAACGATAAGAGACTTAAGAGACTTGGCTGAACTGGAGATCCATATTTTGGGTCAATACTTGGCATATCCTCAGTTTTTGGTTGAGCACCTTCATTGTGTATACTAGCATGACAACTTCTGTTGCAGTGTGAAGAATGTGGGATGGAATTGCAGTGAAAGCCAGGCTACTGGAATACAAAAACATGATTTCTCCCCTTGAGATGATCACAGTTCATATCAGCAGCAACTGAGCTCACAGCATTGTTAGTTTGCAGTGTCTTTTAGGAATTTATAAGAATTACTTTTAATGTCTTGCCACATTCTTCAATATTGAATTTTTAAATGAAACGTTTGTTTCAGTGGGAAAATAGTATACGTGTTTAACGCTATTTCTTAGTTTCTACAAACAATTTTGGAGGTTTGGTTCACTTTTCAACCTGTTTTTTTGGTTTTTCAGCTTCTGGGACATTCGCACTGAAATCTTTGACATGATCAGTTAAATGGATTTTTCTTGTGTGTCCACTTCTCCACCTCAATGCCTGTCATGCTTGCTTGCTTAGTTACCTTTTCAAAAGGATGTGGGTTCGATTCCAATTTTTCTTCCCATGCCACATCTAATGTAGTTCATGGAATCTGACTCAGAGCCATTTACTGATTGGTCGTCAAAATCTGCCTTTAAAACTTTGGGCTGCTTTTCCCTCTGGGGCCACTTGTTTTCCTTGATAATCTCCAGATTCCTCCTGACAAGCTAAAAATAAGTGACCCTTGGTGGTAAATCAGATCATCAAGAGACCCTTCAAAGCTGTATACAGGAAGTTGAGCAAGACCCCGTGAAGCATGGAAGAGTCCTCTCTCAGGGGGTAATGGGAGCCCCTTAGTTTTAGCTGGCAGGAAGCTTATATGAACCTGCTTCTGAGTTTCTACATTGCTTATAGCTGTTACTGGAGGTGATGAATTTTTCTGAGTTTGAGGAGTGTGTCCTGAGCAAAAAGGCAAAAATATGTATAGCACTCTGGACTGCAAGTCCATATGAGACAGTGCTTGGGCCATTGGGAAGGAGCATTAAGGTAGCAATTGGATTTGAACAGAAAGGCAGACAGGCACATCTAGGACAACACCCCCACTCATATCAACTTTCTTGTTGCTCTAAAATAGTATCAAAGGCCTCTCCTTGGACTGGAATAGCACCAGGAATGTCTATTGGATCTGGAGTCTCACCCTGGGCCTCACCATGACCTGGATCAGCCCCTAAAATTTCTAATTGATGTGGGATATCACCAAGCACCTGTCCTAGGACCTAGGTGGTATCAGGAACTTCCTGTGGATTTCCAGTAGCACTGAAGTTCACGTGATCTGGTTTAGCACCAAGGGTGACTTGTTTTGAGCCTTCCAAGAGGAATTTTATTAGAGGTAGAAGTTACCCCACCATGAGCCAAGCAATTAATCAGGTTTTACCTGAATTGAACCTTAGACTGAAGGTGGGGTAGCAATCATGTTCATTATTACTGGGATTTAGGTAAGAATCGGATAACTTAGATTCTACTCATGAGCCCAAGTCTTCTAACTGAATGTGGGGATTTTCTTGAGGTAACTTTGGGGCTTGTTCTTTGGGGCAAAGGAGCACACAGTCACAAGCAAACATCTTGGGAGAACCACTGGTATCATTCAATGTCTCTTCAGAAAACAGTCCTTCAACATGACATGTCCCTTCCAGTGAGTGGCCCAGGAAGGATCTCAGCTACAGGGTCACTGTGGGTTGGGATACTGATTTTGGAATCCTCTACTCCTTGGGACAAAGGCTGAGTTGTCTCTTGGCTCTTACCTTTTACAGAGGGATTTTGCACACCAATATGGACACGGTTCCAACGCGAGACACCCGAATCGTTCTTTGAGTGCTTTACTTGCAGATCCAGGGAGTATCGTATAATCACAATCAGGTTGCTTTTCTAAACCCTTAGGAAGTAGAACATTTTTGGATTTGGCTATGACCATTGGGAGTTAGAGTGACATGCTAAGAGGTGCTTTGTAGCGCCATTGTAAACCCAGTTCAGGTTAAGGACTCTGGGTTCTAACAAAGAACCTCAGTCCTATCCAAATTCATGCATGCTGCTCCAGCACTTTAAAAAGGCTTCTGACTGGCATAGGTGGTTTAGGTTCTGTTTTTTTCCTCTTCTTGGATTGTTTTAACTTTCCAGGGCTTGCAGTATTGACTGATGCCATATTTTTATTGGCTGCCTTGCTAGTCTATCATAGTTGACTGTTTTTGTTTACATCTTCCTGACTAATCTGGAAGGCCTTGCGTGGTGAGATTGAGATACAGCTACAGAGTAAGAAAAAATGAAAGCACAGAGAAGTCATTGGTCCTGTGGAAAGTCTCACTTCTGAGGAGAATCTGGATGGACTGCTCTTGCCCTCAGTCACCAAAGGTTTTGGTCACTGGCCAGGTCACACTTGAAGGGCAGCACATGCAAGGCCCCCAGCTCCAAGCCTGCAATAGCACAAACTAGCCCTCAGGCAAACTTTCCAATTGGTGCTCATCCCCACAACTTTGGAGCTTGGGGTCCCCACAGGCACGACGAGTGTGGGCAGTTCAGGGAGAAGCCTACGTACTCCAAACAGAGTCAAGGCCCAAGCCCCAGAAGTGGGGAGTTGCTTCCCAAAGGTCCACAGTAGAGGCAGGTAGGGCTGCAAAACTTGGTTGGAAAGTGGTGTGTGTTGTGGGGGAAGGCAACGCACATAAAAATGCACAGGAGCAGATTGTGCGGCCACTCCCTGACAGGTCACCCCCGAAGCAGCAAGGTCACCACAGGACAGACCTGAGGGAGTCCCTTAATCCTCCTCAGTTGGCTTTGAGAGAAGTCTTTGAAAAGAGATCTAAAATGACTCTACTCTTAAAGGCATTAGTTCTTCCCAGGGATCCACTGCTGTGGGAACAATGTCGACTTTGCTGTGAGACTTGCCATAATTGTATTAGCATGGGTCTTCCCAAGAACAGATAAAGATGGATTTGGATATCTCAGAGGCTTATTGGAAGGCGGCGGGAAGGAAAGTGGCCATAAAAGAGGATGGAAAGGAATGTCAAGAGAGGCTAGGAGCCATGAGGTCACGATGTAACGCTCATCTTTGGGAGGGTGGAAGGAAAACAAGGAGGGTCTTAGATGTCTGTCTCTAAGTTATGAAAATGTTAATGGAGATCTATAGGGCACCTATGAACAAGGGCACCTATAGAGCCCAGTATCTCAAAAGATTAGGCCAGTCTTAATAGCTGTGCTCATTCATTGGTCAGAAACAGAAGTGGAGCATGACAATGCCATGTATTTCTAGAGCACAGAGCACAGTGACTGAGGCCATCCAATATGCTGCCTGCATTCAAATCTGAAAGGCATATTTTCACGGCCACCACAGTCCATTCTTGCACTGCATGGATCTCCTTCATAGCTCCAGTGGGCCTCCCTTTTTGAAGGGAAACTTAAGATTAGAACAAACCACAGGCCATTTTCTAGGAAGCTTTAGGCCACAGCCCTTGCCCTCATTCCTTTGCTACTCAATTCCTCTCACCCTCAACTATCACCATGGCAAATAAGAGTGGCTTACCTAGTGGGGTGACCCCAATTGCTTATTCCTGAGGGGACTGACACTTTAATCATACCCTTATCTGGGGAATGATTCCCACGTGTGCCCATAGTCACAATGGGTCAAGAAAGTGCCAGAAAATGTCCAAGTGGATCACCTGGCTTCACATATTTTCCACCTCTTTCACACATTGTATAAAGGCAACACTCTCTTCCTGCTAATCAAGATCAATTACTTTGGCCAGTATGGCAACTCCTCACCTGTTGGTCCCTGAGCATAGTAATCCAAGGTATCATAGTAGCAACTGAGTTGGAGCTCAGAGGGACCTTGGGTCCCTCACCCAGAGTGAACCGGCTTTGGAAACCAGAATCTCCCCAGGAAGTTCCCTTTGAAGTGTGATAGCACCAGAGGCCTGTCCTCAGACAGAGGTGGTATCAGAAACTTCCTGTTGATTTTCAGCCTTGAAGGTCTCTTGATCTGGTTTGCACCAAAGATCACTTGTTTTGAGGCTGCCACAAGGAATTTTATTACAGAATTAAGAGACCTAGAACCTATCAAAAGCCAAGCAGGTAATAAGGTTATACCTGAATTGAACCATAGAATGAACAGGAAGTTGGGTATTGATCATGTTCACTCTTAATGGAATCTAGGGAAGGATGAGATAGCTTAAGAGATTCTACTCATGAACCCAACTCTTCTAATTGAATGCTGGGATTTCCTTCAGAGGTAACTTTGGGGCTTGTTATTTGGGGCAAAGTACTGCAGACTGTCATGAGCAAACATTTTCAGGGAACCACTGGTTTCATTCAATGTCTCTTCAGAGAACCGCCCTTCACAACAGCATGTCCTTTCCAGTGGCCCAGGAAGGATCTCAGCTGCAGAGCCACTATGGGTAGGGATACTGGTTATTGAATCCTCAGCTGGTGGGACCAAGAGTTTCTCTTGGCTCTTACCTTTTAATTAAAAAGGATTTTGCACACCAATCGGTCTCTTTATCAGGAGGGCTTGGTTTCAATGAAGACATACTAATCTTTTGAGTGTTTATTCCCTAATTGGGGAGTATCTTATCACAATCATGCTGCTTTTCTAAACCCTTAGAAAGTGGAACCGTTTTGGATTTGGCTATGAACAGAGGGGGTTTTGAGAGTCGCCAGCTAAGACAGGCTCTTCATAATGCCATTGTAAAACCATTGTGGATTGTAGGTTCTCTGTTCTGACACAGAACCTCAGTCCTATCCAAACTCACGTGTGCTGCTCCAGCTCTAGTCAGAAGGCTTCTGACTGACATGGGTGGTTTAGATAATGTTTTTTTTCTCATCTTTCTTTATGTAATTGCTCTAATTTTCCAGGTATTAATGTCTTAACAGATGCCACATCTTTGTTGGTTGCCTTGGTGGTCTTCTGTAGTTGGCTGTATTTTTACATCTTCCTTCCTGACTAATCTGGAAGGTTTTGCATGCTGGGATTGAGACATAGCTACAGAGTAGGAAAAAATGAAAGCACAGGAAAGTCACTGGTCCTTTGGAAAGTCTCACATCTGAAGAATCTGGATGCACTCCTCTTGAGCTCAGTCACACAAGATTTTGGTTGCTGGCCAGGTCACACTCCCAGGGAAGTGCATGGCTTCAGCTCCAAGCCTGCACCAGCCCTTGGGCAAACTTTCCAACTGGTGCTCATCCCCACAACTTTGGAGCCTGGGGCCCAGGAGGGTGTGAGGTATGTGGGCAGGTTGTTAGGAAGCCTATGGCTACCAGCACAGTCAAGGCCCATGCCCCTGAGGTGGGGAGCCGCATCACAAAGTCCACAGTGGAGAGATGCAGGTAGGGATGCATGCCTTGGGTACCTGCGGTGTATCCCAGGGTGGCAAAACCAGGAGTAAAGGGGCCAGTGGCTGCCTGCACAAGGCTGTGCAGGAGAAGACTGCACAGTCACCCCATGCCAGGTCAGCCCCCTAGAGCAACAGCTGTGTCCCCAGGACAGACCTCTGGGTGTCCCTTCATTTTTTTTTAAGTCCATTAACAGAAATCTTGAAAAAGATACCTCAAAAGACACTACTTACAACAGGTATTAGCTCTTCCCAAGAACTGACTGCCGTCAGCATGAAATTGAATACTTCTCTGTGGGACTTAACATAATCCTGTTAGAGTGGGTCTTCCCATGAACAGATGGAGTTAGTTATATCAGAAGCCTATTGAATTGGGCTGGAGGAAAAATGTCCATAAAGGAAGATGGGGAGAGGGATCTCAAAGGCTAGGATCTGAGTTCACAATGCAAGTCTCCTTTTTGGGAGGCTGGAAAATTAAGGCAGTTAATTCAAGGACATGCGGAGTAAGACAGATGTCTGTATTTCTAAAACTATTGGAATGCTTAATGGACACCTCAAACAAGGGCACCTATGTGGAGTCCAGTATCCCACAGTTTAGACCTGTCTTAATAGCTTTGTGCTTTCGTTGGTCAGAAACAACGGAAGAACTGGAGCCTAGACAATGCCATGTATTTCTAGAGCACAGTGACTGACATCGTCAAATATGCTGTCTGCATTCAAATCTGAAAGGCATGTTTTCATGGCCACCACAGTCCGTTCTTGCATTGCTTGGATCTCCTTGAAACCCAGGTGGGGAGCATCTCCTTCATAGCTCCAGTGGGCCTCCCTTGCTGAAGGGGAAACTGACAGGAAGGTTAGTAGACTACAGTCCTTTTCTCTGAAGTTTTGGGCCACAACTCTTCCCCTCACTTCTTGGCTACTCAATTCTTCTCACCCTCAATTATCACCATTTCAAATCTTGGTGGCTTCCCTCGTGGAGTGATCCCAATTCTTTATTCCTGAGGGGACTGACGCTTTAATGATACGCTTATCTGGGTAATGAATCAAATGTATGCCCAATGTCACAATGGGTCAAGGAAGCACCAAAAAATATCCAAGTGAATCACCTGGCTTCTCATTTTACCCATCTCTCCCTGCATACATTGTATAAAGGCAAGTTTCTCTTCCTGCTAATCACAATCAATCACTTTTGCCAGTATGGCAACTCCTCATCACTTGATGATCCCTGGGTGTTGTAGACCAAGGTATCTGCATTACACCCGTTAGTTGTAGTTCAATGGAATGTTGAGTTTTTTACCCAAAGTAAACCTGCTTTGGGACGAGAATCTCCAACCATGAATAGCCAAGACTTCGAGAGACGAAGTCAGTCTCCTAGTGAACTAATAGAAATGACTATACATAGGATATTCCTGTTTTTATCCCTTGTCTTCTAGTATGTGGTACTTCTATTGGAGACCCTGCTCAATAGAGATACCTAATTAAACACACAAAATGTATTCTGAAGGGTGACATCCTGCTTCTATGAAGCGTTTCTGAGATGCTGCTTTAGTTGTGTTCTTAGAAGGTATGCTCAATAGCCTAAGGAAAGCTGCTTCTGGTAGTTGAGATAATGGTATACTAATGAATCCCATGTTCATGAGCCCCGTTCTATCCTGCACATGCTTTGCTGTGAAACACGTCCACTCCTTTGATCCTCTGCTGTGTTGGGTCATTTGTCTGCAGATAAGGGATTATGGAAGCCATCAAATCAGTAATGGCCAAGGCTCTGTGGACAAGAAAAGCAAACACATGGCCAAAACAAATATAAAACTGCAAGTAGAAACCACTGGCCATCCTAGAATAGAGGCTCAATATAGTTCTGAACTGCCACTAAGTGACCTCCTTGACGAGCAATACATCTGGGCTTCAGGAACTATACATAGGATCTTCTGCCACTGATGCTATTGTGTAACCCATCATTCTAGTTCTGAGCTGAACAATGAAGGCTAGCTAACTCCAACTGGCAGAATCACTTCATCTACTTGAATGTTCAGTGCCTCTTCTGGTAGGTGTCTTTTAAAGATACTAAAATCATAATTTTGGTGTGACTCTCATATACTCATGTTTATGCCCCTCTCCCAGTCTTCCTTGCTTCTAATCATCTAGTCCCTTTCTATGCCCCTGACCACATAAGAGGCCACTGGCCACTGCCCAGGCATTGAGAAATTCTCATCTTGGGCCACTTGGGCCACAGGAAGTAGATAACCATGGAAACAGGTCTTACTAATTAAAGACTGTTTCTATACTCTCTTGAAACTGCCCCCGATACAGCTATAATGCACAAGCCATGCATCTTGGACCATAGCTTGCCAACCCATCTGTAAACAGGCTCTAGCTTCAGTTGGTCATATGGCACTACTCCATAGGGCCACTGATGGGATATGAAGAAGGGAGACTGGTACAAATATTGTGGGTGCCCTGAGTCTGAGCCACCTGCTCATGCGGCTTACACTCTGGTTCTGTCAGGCTTGGTCTCAAATTAACCTCTTCCATCTTATAAACCTGGACAGGTCCAGTGGAAGTCTATGGTGCTGTAGATCAGACAAACCCATTTTAGAATAGGCTGTTTTGAATACATGATTACTTGGTACTCCATAACCACAGCCCAGTAAGATGCCAGGAGCTATTTCTCCAAAGATCTATAAGTACTGCAGACAGGACTAACTGCAAAATACCAGGGATCACTATAGTGATAATCCCATAAGCTTTACTATGCATCTCTTCCTACCACTGGCACCTCCAACACTTGTCTGTCAGTTCCTACGATTTAAGTAGCAGTGAGGCTTGCACCAAAGCCTGGCCCTGCTGTAGCATTCATTCCTGCTCTGGGACCTATTAAAGTTGGAAGCCTTCTATGACTTGATATATGGACCAGGGCAGGATACAAAGATGACAGATGTCAGCTCCAGAATCCAAAGAGGCCTGCTGCTATTCATTGTGCCCTCCTCATTGAGTTAGCAGATACAAGATGAAGGCTTTTTCTTTACTCTAGAGATGTTCAGTGTAACTCTATACCTAATTAAATGCTTCTGACATGATGGGTGTTAAAAATTCTTTGTATTTGTGTCTATCCTCTGGAGTATGTGTTTTACTAAAACCTTATAAAGCACCTCGCATTCTTTTGGCAGAATCAACATACCATTGGATAACCATGTTCTTCTCTGGGATGTTCAGGCAGTCCAAATCTTTTAGGACTATGGCAGATAACAGTAGATGTGCCCAAGGCAAACTGTATGAGTCTTTCTATCCCACGTGAATATGAACTTTCTGATCCTTACACCTAGAATAGAAAGTGACCCAACTGCCAAGTTCTCTATCATGCATTCAAAAATCTTTCTATTTTAGTGGGGAGGGCAGTTACTTAAGCAACCTGGAATAATAATTTAAGGGACTAGAAAAATAGTGAGTCTGTGGATCCAGGGTACTGGACTGTTGAAAGCAAGAGGCTCTATTCTAGATACTAGTCTACGTAGTAAATAGAGGAACCATGACTATACTTCCAATTTCTGGATTTCAATGCTGACTCAAACTGTTTAGTAATTCTCAAAGTCTAGTTATTTCCCCAATGTACAGTTGTCTGAGGAAATTCACAGGTGCCTCCAGGGAGAACTGAGATAATCATGGTATATAATCAGGGCTTTTACAGGGCTCTTCTACTTAAGGATTCAGGTATCTCTTTAATGAGTTAATCTCGAAACTGACATGAGTTTGGGGAATGGCCCTAACATTGTCATTATCTCAGCCTTCTGATCCTCCATTTTTGTCTTGCTCATAAGTGGTGAGCAGAGCCTTGCTGGCTGCAAATCTAATTTGGTCCTTGAGGGACAATATGTAATCTCCACAGCTCTCTGGGCAAGCCTCCTTAGTGTCCCCTCTGACCTTTCTGGTTCTTACAGAACTGCAGCCTTCTGACTTCTTGCTGTTAAATGTTACCACCTGGTTTCACTATGTAGCTTCCTTATCCTCATAGGTAGTGATAAGCCTATGTCTGTGACTACCTCTGCTGCCATGTGTTGTGGCCTGAGGAAAACCATCACTGCACTACTTGGTAGTGTTGGTGTTCATGCCATCAGATCATTTCATGGCCTTGGTGAATACTGTCTTCTGGTTTCCCCAATTGGACATAATCTTGATTTTCTGCCCTTATGTCTATTATAATATCTTCCCTTCCCTCTTTCTTCCCGGACAATTTAAGTCATAGCTTTGCTGAGCACTGGCCATCAATACTTCTCAGGCTTATAAGCACCACCCTAGTGAAAGAGTTCCCCTGCCACATCACAGGACATGTGACGGGTGTGGCTCATGTGATCAACTGTCATGCACTTAAATACCTTACACGATGAGGAGCATGCAGATGGGCAGGGCAGGACCCTGTTCTCCAGCCCATAGCAGCACACAGGGCAGAAACCAGTGACTCCCAAAGCTCAAGTGGACATGCTACAATGTGTTATTTTATCTTTGCCATCTGCAGACAGCTTAAGCGTTAAACAGCTCAGTGGACCCTCTGCCTTTTGGCAAAGGCAGAGGGCCAGTGTGACCGCTTGCTGTATCCTGATCTCTTCTGGCATCCAAGGAAAAAAGTTACAAACTTGAAAGATGAATGGGGGAAGTTTGAGTGGTGGATGCAGCTCCCAGTGGGAATGGGTGGGGAGCTGGAAAGGGAATGGTGTGAGAAGACAGTCTCGCCCTGGAGTTTGGTGATCCGGTGATCAGTCTCTTCTAACTGCCCCCACCAAACTGAGTTCATATGCTCCTTTTCTCTTTGCCACTCTGATCATCTCCTTGTCTATTGATCTGTTCATCTGCTCAGCTGTGGAGGCTGGGGTCTGGGGCTGGTGGGTACACGATACAGGGGTATGGCAGGCCAAAGGGCAACTTTGAGGCATGATAATGGGAATACCTCTTCCCACTTTATGGCCACAGGTTTCCAGGTTGGAGAGAGAGGGGCCTTTGCTGAGGAACTGCCCTCTTCTAGCCAGTATTTCACTGACTAGGGGAAGAACCTCCACGCAGGGCCCAAAGCAGCTGCAGTTTTCTCCTGCCTTTTGGAGACGTTGTACATGGCTTCTGCATGCGACTGGACACAGAGGCACCTGAGCTGGGAAGGAAGGCACCATGCAACACGTGCACCTGTGGCTGTTGGGATGGGGCTGCGGATGGCACCACATGGTTCTGAACTCTACCTTTTGGCTGAGTCAAATGCCATCATTTAATATCATTGCTGCAGTCTGTAGCAAAACCGTTAACATATAAAACAAATGACAGCCATTTTAAACCATGAAAGAGATACCATAACAAAGTCTAGGGGTCTTGGCCAATGGAGTTCAGTCTTGCAGTCTTCCAGGAAAAGATGCCTTTGATTACCCCAGGGCTTTACTCCAGTCCCATGTGACAGCTATGCTTCTGAAGGGAAATGAAGCCAACATTCCTTTAACTTACAAGAGTTGGCAGGGTATGGAAAAGAGTTTAGACAGTTCTGTGCTTTTACTTGCTATTTTTTGTATAGCAGACAAGCCCCCAGAGGAAAGAGTTCCCTGACCCCCATTGTGGGACATGTGACAAGGTTGTGGCTCATATTTGGATGCTCTGTGTGCTCAAACCACTTATGGGAGTAGGAGCGACCCTGGGCTCCCTCCAGCCCCACAGCAGTGTCCGAGGTGGGAGCCTGCGACTCCTGAAGCCCAAGTGAGCATGTGTTAGTGTGCTCAGTGGGATGGGTGGGAGCTGGAAAGAGGATGGACAAGAATTGACTAGTAGATGAGTTGAAGTGTCTAATTTGCAGGCCAAAGTCATCAGGGAAAGACTTGATGTGGTAAAGATGGGACCTTCAGAGGGTGAATGGTACCTTCCAGAGGGTGGAAACAGTGATTTTTGAAAAACAAAAGCTGACTAAAGCTCAGTTTGTGTATGTGGTGCCCAAAGGCATAGACAGGAGCTGTTTGTTTGGTCATCTTGGCCCCTCCCTCCTTTATTCTTATCTTAGAACACATTCCACTTAAGATGGAACTCTATACAAAAGGAGAAATTTCTCGTGTGCAAATACGCACAAATAGACATGATTCTTAAAATTTCAAGTTACTTTTAAAAACAAAGTGCTTTAAAACACATTTAAACTTTATGAATAGCCTTCAATGATTACTAACAACTTATTTTATACAGGAGAAATATTTTAAGAGAACATTTATTAAGTTTATTTCAAAAGAATATGCCAATTTGTAGCAATGATTGGAAGAGGTTGGAGCAATGGCACTATGAAATAATTCAGCTTGCTTTTAACTGGGTACATGTGGTTAAGCACCAGAAGCTGTGTAGTTAACACTGTCTTGATTTTACATCATAGAACATGAACCTGTTGAAACCCCTCTAAAAATGCTTGTTTCTTAGTAAACAGATTTTAAGGCTCCAAACTGAGTGAATCTGTCAGTTAATGCCTATTGAAATATTTCTTTATGTATTTTAAACTATAAAACTCTTACTTTTCTTAAAATGTGTACCTTCTACCAATTTTCAAAAATACAGTTGGGAATAACCACCCTGTTTATTTCATCTCAGACTTGAAATGGGTGAGATGAAGATAGAGTAAACATGACGTTCTTTAAACAGCACCTTGAAAAAATGCACTGCCCTAGCAAAGGCATTAAGAGGGGGAGAAAAGCCTTCAGACACAATACTTACAGGACCCCGCAACATGTGAGAGCATAAGGGGACGTTGTGACAACATTGTCATGGGTTAATGTTAATGCCTTATGAGAAGAAATTTGGTTTAAATCATTTGCCTCAGAACAGTTCTGGACCTTCGTTAGCTGCCAGGTCTTTCTGCTCTGAGGCCTTCATTTTCTTATTCTTAGCTTCTTTAGCCTCAACCTTAATCTTGTTTAGTTCAACTCCGTGTTGGGGCTTATTCAGATTTTCATGCTGGTAACAAGACAAGGGAGAGGCAGGTAGGACTATTATAGTTCAGATGCTCAATGGGAGTGGTAGAGTGCAGCTCTCCTCAGGCACGTACAATCAAAACCAAGCCCTGAGCAGGTGCAATGGCCAATCCAATATTTGCGTCCAAAAAGATGTGCTCATTGTCTGACCAAAAGTCTTCAATGTGGGGCAATTTCTCCTCAGCAGACAACTTCTCCCCAGTGACAAGGGGTCATCATATAGGGGCTCCTCTGATAGAGGCTCATCTGCTTCAGAATGCTGCTCATCTTCCTTTGGAGAAGAGGCAAGGTCTTGAGCAGAGGTGAGGAAGGAGGGCTGCTGGTTTGACTGAGACGTTAGTGGCTCAGTCACACCAGTGGGAGGCTCAGAATTAACAAGGGGCTCCACAGGAGCAGACAGGGCAGGGAGAGGAGCAACTTCACCAAGCTGTGAAATGTCAGCTGCATTGTTGCACTGCTGAGTCTTTCCGAAGGTGTTGTGCAATGGAGAGGGCTGCTGCTTCAAATCCACACGAGGCTGTTGGATTATTCTTCAATGGAGTTGGTGTGGCTGAAGCAGTCTTAGCGGACCAGCAGAATCCTGGAGATGGCTTTGTTGGGTGAGAAGATGGCATCAGCAAATAACTTGTAGAGTTGTCTGAACTTTTTCAGGTAAATCGGGGATTGGTTTTACTGCAGGTTGCATGGTCTGTTTTACTCCCTAAAGTTGGCAGTGGCAAAGCCTTACTTTTGAGTTATTCTTCTGCTTGATTTGGGGAACAGGTTTCTTCTCCACTGCCCTTATGTTGCATGCAAGAACCTCCATCATGATCATAGTCCTCTTGTTTCCAGAAGGGGGAACAGGCTGAAACACTATTTTTTTTAAAGCTGGGTGCCAGGACCTCCATGACCTCAGATTTGATCTTGGCCTCCATTACTTCCTTTGGAGCCAAACTCACCTGTGTCTCAAAGTTTAGAAAGAGGTAGCACCTGGAGCCACTCATCTTGAGGAATAAGAGTGGTTATCTCCTTCAGTTAAAGTACAAACCACCGTGCTCCATTCGTGTTGTGAATGTCCCTGTGGGGGTGAGCACAGAATTTGAGGCAAGTGGTGACTCCAGAGAAGGGATGACATTTTTGCTGCCAAGCCAACATTCTTGGGCAACATTTTCATATTCCACCTGATTCTGGTAAGCTACTGGAGCATACTGCTTATAAATTGGTGCTAATCCTGTGGCCAAACTCTAAGTTTAATCTTCAAGGTGTTTTCATGTAAGGAAGAGCTTGGACCAATTCTAAATTTTCTGGGGCTTGGGTGTCTACCAAACTTAGAGCCATTAAAGAACACACTCCATGAACAGACAAGAAGATGAAGCTCCGCAAGTCTCTGGATCAATTCCTTGACATGTACCCTTGAAAATCATACCTGTACATCTTCCATCAGTAGGATGCCCATTGTATGACATTAGATTTTTCTCTGAACTGTGTATAGCTGATCAGCTTTTGGAAGAGAGATGCCATCCCTATACCATGAACACCACCATCACAGAAGATGGACAGTGGTGGCCTGTATGCTGCTGGACCAAACAAAACTATTTCTTCATCACTGCTGCTTTTTAAAACCCACTTAGCAATTGACATCCATGAGAGCTTATCCCTCCTTTACCAGTTTACACGATTTCTATCCTTACTGCATTTCCTTTTTGACCATGCCTTTTCTCCATGATTTCCCTGACAGCAGCAACACTCGTCCTGCCCCAAGGTGTGTATAATATGGGCCTGTGTCTTTTTGTATAACTCGATCAAGTCAGTTGCAGGTGGGCAGTTCAAAATCTTAAGGTGTAGACACTAGGATTTTTGTATCTTAGTAAAGTTCATGGTATAATGAAATTTTCCTGTGTACTTTCCATTGTGGACAGCTCTTACGTTCCAACACTAGATGAGCAGATTTCCTTTTCACTTTAGTAGAAACCAGTGTAATTCCAGCTGAACATACCACATTTACATTCCTAAGAGTTAGCGCCGACTCTAATAAGGATGTTTCATGAGAGATCCAGGCTATATTGGCAGTCTGATGCATAAGTTGCTCCTCAGCCTGCTGAAACTGCATCTGGTCATTGTCAGCTATCACATTGACACACTGGCTAGGTGTAGAGGAGGGGCTGGACTTTCTGATATTCACCATTTAAGCTTATAATTCTCAGATGTCATCGGTGAACATTGCCATTGTATTTCATTTGGAGATGAAATATGCTGAGTGAATCGAAAGGTTAATACATATTTTTCTCTGCTGTTTGAGGATATGTCCGTAATTTTATGAGCTAGTGGTTTCTGTATTTGGATTAAGGAAGAAACTTTCCCCAATATAGTAGGAACATCATGTGGACAAAAATCTTGAAATTTCGAAGTTATCCAAATGTCACTGTGCTATAAGTATAGGACAACGTTTCTCACTTCTGCTGATCATTTTCTTAATGACTTACAAATGTGGGCTGCTTTTTCCACCCATCTCTTGGTGGGTTGGATGTTTGTCTTTTCCTGGATGTGTTCTTAAGGATGAAACATGATTACTTTGTACTCTTGAATGTGGCTTCTGTTGTACTGTACAGCAAAGATAAAATCAGGAGAAGGGCACATTACTATGCCACGAGGTTTGGTGTACTTTCAACTTTTTTGTTCTGTGGTTTTATGTCATTGAACTTAAGAAAGTTGTTCCAACTGTGTTGCAACATCTTCAGTTTGAGTATGGGCTGCATCTGACATGACGGATCAGCTGACTTCAAAATTTTGCTGCTGTCCGGTAACTGGTTGCAATGCCTGGCTTCGTTATTTCTTTGTGGCAACTGATGAAAATTCTCAGAATAACTGTCAAGAGTCATTATCCCTGGAGCAATACTTGTTTTTATTTCAGTCTTGGATGAGTTTGAGGTTGCTATATTCATGTGACTTTGTGGATACTTGGTTAGTAGCTGAGCTGATAAGTGAGTTGACAAGCGTAGTTCGCCCACTGGAAAAAAGTTCATTTAACACGGTGGCTTCCTAAGATGGACAGTGATAAAAATTTAGTGACTCTCCTTGTAAGTTTGGGGTCTTGGAGGACTTTTTTTAAACTGTAGTTGATAGCTTTTCAGTTATTAAGCAGACTGGCTGTTCTCTGCTCTGATTGTTCATTCTTTGATTTTGATGGGGAGAAATTCTCTAATTAGAGCTCTGAGATTTAAGTCAGGGCCTCTGATGGCTCCCACTTGCTCCAATTTTCATCCCCTGTCTTTAATGATAAGGGACTTGATTGAACTGGAGATTCATATTATGGTTCTTAGTATATTCTCTGGAGTTTTTGGCTGATCACGTTCATTGTGTGTACTAGCCTGACAACTTATGTTGGAGTGTGAAGAATGTGGGAAGGAACTGCAGTTAAAGCCAGGCTACTGGAACACTAAACCATTACATCTGCCCTTGATCACAACTCCTATCTGTAGCAACGGAGCTCATAGTGTTACGCTTTGCAGTTTCTTCTAGGAATTAACAAGAGTAATATCTTGCAGAAATACTCAACATAGAATTTTTTAAATGACATGTTTCAGTTGGTAAATAGTGTATATTTAATGCCATTTCTTAGTTTGCATGAACAATTTTGGAGGATTTGTTCGTTTCTTGAGTGTTCAATTTTTCAGCTTCCGGGACATCAGCACTGAAGTGTCCTTTGATTTGATAAGTTAAATGTGACTTGTTTCATGTCCACTTCTCCACCTCAAGGCCTGTAATGCTCATTCTTACATTATCAACAGGATGCAGGTTCTATTGCAATTTTTCTTCCCCATGGGCATATTTGTAGTCCATGGATTCTGACTTGGGCAATTTAAGGCAGACTTTCACAATAAACAGGTAAAACTTTGGGCTGCTTTTCCTTCTGGGGCCTCTTGTTTTCCTTTATAACCTCCAGATGCCTCTTGGCAGGCTCAAACCAAGTGACCCTGGGTTTTAAACCAGATCATCAGGAGACCCTTAAAATCTGAAAATCAATAGGAGGTTTGGCAACGCCCAGTGAAGCATGGAAGAGTCCTCTCAGTACCTTATGGGAACCCTTGAGTGTTAGCTGTCAGGAAGCTTATATGAACCTGCTTCTCACTTTCTACATTACTTACAGCCATTACTGGAGATAGTGAATTTTTTAGTTTGACTGAGGAGTATGTAATGAACTGAACCAAAAGTGTAGATACATATAGCAGCCTGGACTGCAAGTCCATGTGGTACAGTGCTTTGGGGCTCAGGCCATTTGGAAGAAGCATTAAAGGTAGCAATTGGATTTGAAGGAACAGAAAAGACAGGCAAGTCTGGGACAACACCCCCACTCATGCCAAGAGTTTCTTGTTGCTCTAAAAGAGTACCAAAGACCTCTCCTTGGATTGGAATAACACAGGAATCTTGGGTGGATCTGAGATCTCTCCCAGGGCCTCACCATGACCTCAGTGAGCCCCAGGATGTTCCCATACAAGTGGAGTAGTACGAAAGGCCTGTCCTAGTATAGAGGTGGTATCAAATTTCCCGTAAATTTGCAGTAGCTTTGGAGGTCTCTGTGATGTGGTTTTAGCGCTACAGGTCTCTTGTTTTGAAACTCCAAAGAAAAATTTCATTACAGTAGTAGATGTAGACCCACCAAAAGCCAAGAAGTTCTAAAGTTAAATTCAGGTATAACCTTAAGACTGAATGTGATTGCTGCTCCACATCCACTTTTAACAGGATCCAGGCAAGAATCGGATTAACTTGAGCATCTACTTGTGAACCCAACTCTTCTAACTGAATGCTGGGGGTTTCCTTGAGACGTAACTTTGGGGCTTGCTCTTGGAGGCAAAGCACCACAGACTGTCCTGAGCAAACATTTTTGGGGAACCACTGGTATTATTTAATGTCTCTTCAGAGAATAGTTCTTCACAGCATGTCCCTTTCAGTGGCCCAGGAAGGATCTCAGCTGTAGTGCCACTGTGATTAGGGATACTGATTCTTGGAATGCTCACCTCTTTGGGACAAATACTGAGTTGTCCCTTGGCTCTCAGCTTTAATTGAAAAGGGATTTTGTATACCAGTTATCGTCTCTGGATCAGGAAGGACTTGGTTGTCTTGTGTTGGAACCATATTTTCTGTGTGCTTTATCTCCCAAATCAGGGAGTATCTTACAATCACAATCACATTTTTCCTAAACCCTTCAAAAGTGGAACCATTTGGTTTCCAAAATTCTTCAGTGTTTAAGAATTTGGCTATTACCAATGGGGGTTGGGAGAGTCCCCTGCTAAGAGGTGCTTCCTAGTGCCACTGTTAACCCATTGCAGGTTAAGGACTCTGGGTTCTGAAAATCTCTGTCCTATCCAAATTCATGCATGCTGCTCCAACTCTGGTCAGAAGGCTTCTGACTGGCATGGGAGGTTTGGATTTAAAAGAAAAATCTATCTTGAATGAATTGCTTTAATTTTCCAGGGCTTAGTCTTGACCGATGTCACATTTCTGTTGGCTGTCTTGGTGGTCTTTAGTAGTTGGCCATTTTTCTTTGGTATACATATTTATTTCTGACTACCTTGGAAGGCCTTGCATGGTGGGATCAATACATAGCTACCGAGTAGGAATAAGGGGCACAGGAAACAGTCATTGGTCCTTTGGAAAGTCTCACTGCTGAAAAGAATCTGGATGCACTGCTCTTGAGCTCAGTCACACAAGGTTTTGGTAGCTGGCCAGGACAGTCCCAGGGCAGCGCACTGCCTCCAGCTCCAAGCCTGCACCAGCCCTCAGGCAAGTTTTCCAACTCATGCTCCTCTCTGCAACTTTGGAGGCAGGGATCCCCTGAAGGCATGGGGGAAAGGAGCACTGGCAGGTCTGGCAGGATGCTTACCTGCTCCTAGCAGAGTCAAGGCACGAGACCAATAGGTGGGGAGCCACTTCCCAAGGATGCACAGTGGAGAAAGGCAGATAAGCTGCATGACTTGGGCACGACAGGGTGTGACGAAGGGGCAGACTCGGGAGTAGAGGGGTTAGGGGCTGCTCACACAAAGCAGTGCAGGAGCAGACTGCACAGCCACTCCCCAACAGGTCAGCCCCCGCCGCCCCGACCCCGGAGCAGCATTGTCTCCCCAGGACAGACCTCAAGGAGTCTCTTTATTCCTTAAATGCCTTTGACAGAAGTCTTTGAAAAGAGATCTAAAAGGACTCTATTCATAAAATGTATTGGTTCTTCCCAGGGACTCACTGCTGTGGGGAAAAAGTTGAAGACTTTCCTGTGGAACTAGCCATTATTGTGAGAATGAGTCTTCCCATGAACAGATAAAGATGGAACTAGATATCTCAGAGGCTTATTGAGGGGGCTGGAGGAAAAATGGCCATAAAGGAAGATAGAGGGATCTCAAAGGCTAGTAGCCATGAGGTCACAATGCAAGTCGCATCTTTGAGAGGGTAAGGGAAATAAGCAGGGTCTTAAATGTCTGTGCATCTCTAAGAATGCTTTGGAAAGGTTAATGGAGACCTAAAATAAGGGCACCTACAAAGAGTCCAGTATCTCACAAGATTAGGCCTGTCTTAATAGCTCTGAACATTCATTTGTCAGACACAACCGAAGGGAAGGGAGCTTAGACAATGCCATGTATTTCTAGAGCATAGAGCGCATTAACTGAGGCCATTCAATATGCTGTCTGCATTCAAATCTGAAAGGCATATTTTCATGGCCACCACAGTCCACTCTTGCATTGCATGGGTCTCCTTGAAACAGATGTGGGAGCATCTCCTTCATAGCTCTAGTGGGCCTCCCTTTCTGAAGGGAAATTTAAGGTTAGGAGAACAAATGATAGGCCATTTTCTATGAAGCTTTAGGCCACAGCTCTTCCCCTCATTCCTTTGCTACTCAATTCTTACCCTAAACTATCACCATTGGAAATGTTGGTGGCTTTCCTAGTGGGGTGACACCAATCCTTTATTCCTGAGGGGACTGACACTTTAATCACACCCTTATCTGGGGAATGATCCACATGTATGCCCATAGGTGCAATGGGTCAAGGAAGCACCAGAAAATGTCCAAGTGGATCACCTGGCTTCATATATTTTACATATCTCTTCCTTCATACATTGTATAAAGGCAACACTCTTCTGCTAATCAAGATCAATTACTTTGGCCAGTATGGCAACTCCACCTGTTGATCCCTGGGCATAATAGTCCAAGGTATACAGATGGCAGTTGTGTGTTGTATCTCAACGGGACCTTCAGTCCCTCACCCAGAGTGAACTGGCTTTGGAAACCAGAATCTCCTCAGGAAGTTCTCAGTGAAGTGGGATACCACCAGAGGCCTCTCCTAGGACAGAGGTGGTATCAGAAACTTGCTGTTGATTTTCAGTAGCTTCAAAGGTCTCTGGTTTAGCACCAAGGGTCGCTTGTTTTGAGCCTGCCAAGAGGAATTTTATTACAGAAGAGACCTAGAACTTGCCAAGAGTCAAACATTTAATAAGGTGGTTATACCTGAATTGAACCTTCAGAAAGACGAGGTGGAAGAGCAATCATGTTCACTCTTAATGGGATCTAGGTAAGAATTGGATAACTTGAGAGATTCTACCTGTGAATCCAACTCTTCTAACTGAATGTTGGGGTTTCCTTGAGAGGTAACTTTGGGGCTTGTTCTTTGGTGCAAAGGACCACACAGTGTCCTGAGCAAACATTTTTGGGGAATCCCTGGTATCATTCAATGTCTCTTCAGAGAATAGTCCATCACCACAGCGTGTCCCTTCCAGTGGCCAAGGAAGGATCTCGGCTGCAGGGTCACTGTAGGTAGGGCATACTGCTTGAATCCTCAGCTGTTTTGAACCAAGGCTGAGTTGTCTCTTAACTTTTAATTAGGGATTTTGCACACCAATTAGTCTCTACATCGAGAAGGACTTGGTTCTAATGCAAGATACCCGAATCATTCTTTGAGTGCTTTACTCGCAAATCGGGAGTATCTTATAATCACAATCATGTTGCTTTTCTAAACCCTTAGAAAGTGGAACCTTTGCGGACTTGGCTATGACCAGTGGGGATTGAGGGTCTACTGCTAAGAGGCGCTTTGCAGCACCATTGTAAAACTGTTGCATGGTATAAACTCTGGGTCCTGACACAGCAGCTCAGTGCTATCCTAACTCATGCGTGCTTCTCCAGCTGTTTCAGAAGGTTTCTGACTGGCATGGGTGGTTCAGGTTGTTTTGTTATCAGCTTTCTTGAATGAATTACTTTAATTTTCCAGGGCTTCAAGTCTTGACCAATGCCACATTTTTGTTGGCTGCCTTGCTGGTCTTTTATCGTTGGTAGTTTTTTGTTTACATCTTCCTTCCTGACTAATCTAAAAGGCCCTGTCTGCTGGGATCGAGACATAGAGTAGGAAAAAATAACCACAGGAAACAGTCGTGGTCCTTTGGAAAGTCTCAGTTCTGAGAATTTGGATGCACTTCTCTTGATCAGTCACACGAGGTTCAGGTTGCTAGCTGGGTCACACTCCCAGGTCAATGCATGGCTTCCAGCTCCAAGCCTGCACAAGCCCTCCGGCAAACTTTCCAGCTGGTGCTCATCCCCACAACTGAGGATCCCAGACCTTAGAGGGTGTGAGGGGTGTGGGCTCATGCAGTCAAGACCCATGCCCCCGAGGTGGGGAGCTGCTTCACAAAGGTCCACAGTGGAGAGGGAGTTAGGGCTGCATGTCTTGGGTGGGCCAGGGGGGCAGACCCAGGAGCAGAGGGGCCAGCAGCTGCCTACACAAAGTGCACAGGAGCAGACTGTGCAGCCACTCCATGCCAGGTCAGCCCCCTGGAGCAGCAGTGTGTCCCCAGGACAGACATCGGGGAGTCCCTTTTCTTCCTAACTCCTTTGAACTTTTTGAAAAGAGATCTCAAAGGACTCTGACAATTCCAAGGGACTGACTGCTGTGGACGTAAAGTTGAAGTCTTCTGTGGGACTTAGCATAACTGCTAGAATGAGCCTCCCCAAGAATAGATAATGATGGGAATCTGTATCTCAGAGGCTTATTGAAGGGGACTGGATGGAAAATGTTCATAAAGGAAGATGGAGAAGAGGGATCTCAAGAGAGGCTAGGAGCCATGAGGTGTAACAATGCCAGTCTCATCTTAGGGAGGCTGCAAAAAACTCAAGGAGATGTTAAGAAAAAAATAGATGTCTGCATCTCTAAAGAATGTTTTTTTGGAAAAGTTAATGGAGAACTTGAACAAGGGCACCTATGAGGAGTCCAGTATCTCACAAGATTAAACCTGTCTTAATAGCTCTGTGCTCATTCATTGGTCAGAAACAACGGAAGGGAAGGGAGCTTAGACAACCCCATGTATTTCTCGAGCACAGAGCGCAGTAACTGAGGCCATTCATATGCTGTCTGCATTCAAATCTGAAAGGCATGTTTTCATGGCCACTACAGTCCATTCTTGCATTGCAGGGATCTCCCTGAAACAGATTTGTGGAGCATATTGGTAGCTCCAGTGGGCCTCCCTTTCTGAAGGGAAACTTAAGGTTAGTAGAACAAACAATAGGCTATTTTCTGTGAAGTTTCAGGCCACAACTCTTCCCCTCATTCCTTTGCTACTCAATTCTTCTTACCCTCAACTATCACCATTGCAAATCTTGATGGCTTCCCTAGTGGAGTGACCCCAATCCTTTACTCCTGAGGGACTGACACTTGAATTACACCCTCATCTGGGGAATGATCCAGATGTATGCCCATGGTCACAATGGGTCAAGGAAGCACCAGAAAAGGTACACAAGGATCACCTGGCTCCATATATTTTACATATCTCTTCCTTCATACATTGCAACCCTCTCTTCCTGCTGATCAAGGTCAATTGCTTTTTCCAGTATGGCAACTTGTCCACAAGCGTTGACCCGTGAGCATATAGTAGTCCAAGCTATCCTGATAGCCACTGTTACAGCTCAATGGAAGCTTGAGTCCCTTGCCCAGAGCAGATCTGCTTTGGGAACCAGAATCTCCAACCCTGCAGAGCCAAGACTTCCAGAGATGGGAAGTGAGTCTCCCAGCGGACATTAAGAATGATTATATATAGGATTTTCCTGTTTTTACCCACTGGCTGCTGGTATATGGTGTTTCTATTGGAGACCCAGCACGATATTGATTTCTAAACACACATAATGTATTCTGAAGGCTGATATTGCTTCTGTGAAGTGTTTTGAGATACTGCTTTAGTTTTATTCTTACATGGTATCCTCAAGATCCTGAGGCCAATTGCTTCTGTTAGTTGAGATGTTACACCACTAGTGAATCCCATGGTCATCAGACGTATTCTATCATGTATATCCTTTGCTGTGAAACATGTCCACTCCTTTGATCATGTACCATGTGGACATGTTACACTGCATTCTTCTATTCTTGCCATCTGCAGACGGCTTCCGCATTAAACAGCTCGGTGGACCCTCTGCCTTTCTGCAACGGCAGAGGGCCAGTGTGACAGCTTCCTGTATCCCGAGCCTCTTGTCTGGCTTCCAGGAAAATCAGGTTACACAGGAATTTGAAAGACAAATGGAGTTTTGAGTGGTGGATGTGGCTCTTAGTGGGATGGGTGGGGAGCTAGACAGGGAATGCAATGAGAAAATCTTCCCCTGGAGTTTTGCCAGGCAGGTGCCAATCTTCTCTGACCACCCCCAGCAAAATTCCTCCCAGTTCATATACTCCTTGTCTCTTTGCCACGCTCTTCTGTTCTTCAGCTTTTCTGTTCATCTTGTCAGATCATCTGCTCATTGGCTCATCTGTTTGTAGAGCCTGGGGTCTGGGGCTTATATGGGTACCGGACAGGGGGACAAGGCAGGCCAAAAGGCAACTTTAGGGCATGAAAATGGGAATTCCTGTTTCCATTGTGGGGCTGTAGTTTCCCAGGACCAGGAGCAGGACCATTGCTGAGGAACTGTCCTCCTGTACCCAGTATTTCCCTGTCTCTTGGCTGTATCATTTCTGCCTCTGAATTTCATCTGCCATTAGAACATGGATAATGACCAATCTTAACTACTTTCTGCTGACAAGTGTTGGTGGGTAAGGGAACATGGCAGTTAGATTCCTCCCAGAGGCTTATTAAAGGGTCCCTGGTAAAAGGGAGCCATTATCTGAGGCTCAGTTGCCTGACCATTTGAAGATAGACAGCCAGGCAAGAGAAAGTTAAGGATGCATGGATTAAATGTGTGCATTATAAAAGGAAATCATGCCAAAGATTATGGAAACAGAGTGAAATACACTAACATTGCACCCTGAGCTGTTTCACCCTGGAGAAAGCAATTAAGCTTCATAAGGAGTGATTAAACTTCAGAAGAGGAAATGTTCTTGGCACATCTGTAGCCATTAATAGGTGTACCCTAGGCATTTTGGGGGTTGTAGGCTTGCATGGTGGCAATAAAATCTGCTTGGTTTTGTTTTTCTTTTTTTTTGTCTTCATTGTTGAAGACTTAGGGTAGACATGTTCAGGAGGATCTCTAAAGTACTGTCTGGTCCCAGGTCCTATTTCTGCAATGTCCTCCTGATACCAGAGGCTGCCTAAGTAATAAATGTATTATTCATAATTAGTAGTTTCTCCACTGGATCAGGAGGTAGGTAGGTGTGCTTTCCCAAGTGCCCATTTGCCTTTCCAAGTGGGCAGTGAGATTGTTATATTCCTGATCTATCATCTATTTTATTAAATCCTGGTCTACCAACAATTGAGGCTTGGTCCTAGTTTTACATAAGCCCTCCATTATGCACACTTGAAAATCTCTTCCAGTCTCCATAGTCATTGGAATCCCATCCAGAGACATTTGCTGGTGTCGCTTTTCTTCCTTTTGGATAAAGTTTGCCCCCCTCCCTGATACGTGATACAAAGCTCATCCCCAAATTTCCCTGCCACTGGCAGAGCAGCTTGCTTCTCAGTGTCCATCAGGGTTTTATTTTATAGTAACATTTTTTTCAGGAGGGCTTAAATGCTTGGGTTAAATTACAAAAAGCCTGTCAGGGTTATTTGAATATTTGCCAAGTTCCCTTTAATTTGCTTTAATTTCTATAGAGAGGAGGGCCTGGACCTTACTGGAGCCAAATTAACCAGGCATCTGTTGGAGGGGCAAGAGTAAGACTGGGGCTTGTCTAGTGTGAGGATTTCTAGGAGAGGGCAGGAGAGACTGAAGCTGGATAAGGAAGGTGGGCATGGAGCCAGCTTCTCTGCTGGTGGTGCCTCAGGAATGTGTTTTTTGGGATGGCCCCTTGTGGCCTTTCCTTAGATGGCAAACAGGAGGGCTGAATTAACCCTACCTGGTTGGCAAAGCTCTACATTACCCTGCAAGACATAGAAAGGCTGTAATGTGGAGCCTCAGACCATCTGTCCTCATTCCTATATAAAAAGGTCCAACTTCCTGATGGTATGACTCCAGAGGCCAAGCCAGCCCTTTATAATTTGGCCAAACCTTTGTGCAGAGGGCTGTGAGGCATATTTCCTCCAGATACCAAGGGTTAAAGCAGTCTGCATGGTTCAGGATACAATCCAGAGGAGTACAAGCTGGGGTGGTGAAGAGAACTGCTTGCTCATTCTGGGAAAATAAAGGTAATAAAGGCATTCCTCATTCCCCTTCTTTCAGCAAAAACTTGAGGTGTGAGGAAGAAAGGCATTCCTCTTGTCACCAAGTCCCAGTGACGCTTGACAAATGCCACCATGGGTGCTATTGCAACCTATAACACTGAAGTAGGGAGCACGGAGAGAATAGAAATTTGGATTTCTCAGATCAGGTTTCCTTTCTAGAACTTCAGCCTGAAGCCTGGAATTGAGTTTGGGACAAAATATATCGAGGGCTTCCATGTGGGTCCCAAATGGGCCCTGCCAAATTTGCAATAAGCCAGCAGGGGTCACTCCATTTTTAAATCCTAAGCAGAGTGCTGGGGAAAGGAATCTTCACTTAAAGAAGGCGGGGAAAATGGGGAAGGGAAAAAAACACAGCTTAAGGGGCAAAAAGGGGAGGTCTGGAGAAAGAACCACCATGCAGGGTCCCAGTGACAGCTGCAGTTTTCTCCTACTCTTCTGGGCACTGGGCGTGGCTTGAGTGTGCTGCCAGACACAGAGGAACCTGAGCTGGGAGGGAAGGCACCACGAATCATGTGCACCTGCAGCTGTTTTGATGAGGCTGGGGATGGCACCTCTGAGGAGAGGCCACTTGGTTCTGAACTGCACGTTTTGGCTGAGTCAAATGCCATCATTTATCATTGCTGCAGTCTGAAGCAAAGCCATCAACATTACAAAAGAAGAAACAGCCATTTCAAATCATGAACCAAAAGATACTGTAACAAAGTCTAGGGGTCTTGGCCAATGAAGTTCCATCTTGGAGTCTTCCAGCTAAAGGATAACTTTGGCTGCCCCAGGGCTCTAACCAGTCCCTTCTGACAGCTAGACAACTGAAGGGAAAGGAAGCCAATATTCCTTTAACTTACAAGAAAGAGTTGGCAGGGTATGAAAAGAGACCTGACAGTTTTGTGTTTCAGCTTGCTATTTTTTTTAATCCAGAGAAGCCCCCAGAGGAAACGGTTCCCTGACCCCTATATCAGGATGTGTGACAAGGGTGTGGCTCATCTGTTTGGAGGCTGTGTGTGCTTAACCCCCTCGTGGGAGTGGGAACACCCCTGGGCTCCAGCCCCACAGCAGTGTCTGAGGTGGGCGCCTGCAACTGCTGAAGCCCACATGAGCATGTGTTAAAATGTGCTCACTGGGATGGGTGGGACGCTGGAAAGGGGACCACAATTTACTGGATGAGCTGAAGTGTCTAATTTGCAGGTCAGTCACGAGGCAGAGTCTTGGACTGTTAAAGATGGAACCTCCAGAGGGGGAACGGACCTTGCAGAGGATGGCAACAATGTGATTTGTGAAAAATGAAAGCTGACCAAAGCTCAGTTTGTGTATGTGAAGCCTAAAGGAAGGCAGGAGCTTTTTCTGTTCGGCCGACTTGGCCCCTCTCTCCTTCCCTCCTTTTTTTAAATTTCAAACAACTTTTTCCTGGCTTCATGAGGAAGCGCATTCTAAAAGCATTGTAGCTAGCAACATTCACAATGCTGTAGAACATTGACAGCTTTTCAAAAATCACAGGGCAGAGAAATAAGATGGTAAATTGCTGAAATTAGAGTCCAACAAAGTAGGAACCCAATTTTGTTCCCACAGTGGGGTAATTACTTTAGGACTTCCATTCATGATATTTACAACGATGGAATGGAAATATTCCAGTTGATATTTTCATATACTTGTTTTGGCAAACTGCAACAAGCATCACAAATCCCAGCAGTCCCACAAACTAACATTGATGTTTCAAATCTAGATTGCTAAGAAACCTATAGAGACAGATCCATTTGAATTGCTGCATATGCTACCATGGATTATTCTGAAAATAATTTGCTATTTAAAAAAATTCCTGAGGGTAGTTTTTATTCAAGTTTACTATGTCATAGGTGGTGATTCAAAGAAAAACAGAGGGGACAGATTTTGCAGACATTCAATATGTGTAGACTCAAAGAATGAATAGATGAGTGGATGCATAAAGACCCAAGAAACTTTATCCATTAAATTTGGTGAAGAAATTATTTCTAGTGGAAGCTAAGTCCTAAAATCTAAAACAATCTCACAAGGGTGTATCTGATAGTCTCATAGCATTAAATAACTTACTGAAGCAGCTGAACCATAAACACTTATTTACATACCTATCTGTATAAGAAAGCTTAGGGTCACAAAATAGATGTGTTTAAAAAAGAAATCTAAATCACAAAATAAAACAATTCAATGAAATACCCTATTTTACATTTCCACAAGCAGAAATCTACTTGTACATGATGGTCTATCGGTGAACATTTAGCTTACAATCCCTACTTATTCCTTCCTTAGATTCGTCAAAAGCTTAAAAGAGATTTCCCACCATATATTTTAATAAGTTACAATGAGTCTTTCTCTAGAGAGCCTGCTGGAACTATCTGCTTTTGAAACAAAATTGTAAATGTTAGGGTTGTGGGCTTTCTATGGCAGTTCCAAGGGAGAAGCACCGTTAGGTTTTCCATACTCCCCAGGAAGCTGACACTTGGAATATTACAGCACCTCTGCACCTTAACAGAATCAAGTATTTCATTGAAAGCTCTCCTTGTTCTAAACATGTGTGGGTGGTCCTCTGTTATGCAATACAATGAGTCAGTAAAGTAATAGGGGGGAAAAAAAACGGAAGACTAAACTTGATGCCTGTTTTCCTGTTACCTAGAACATATGCAATTATCAGAACTGAGTTATTTTCCCAACTCTAATATGCTATAAGGATATAGCTCTTAATGGACAGAGCCATGTTATAGTACCATTCCTCTTGTTTGATTTGGGCTTGGGGAGGCATTTGATGGTAAGAGGAAATTTGTTTTCACAATATTTCAAGAATTTTTTGTAATTCTGTATCAGACTTCAGTACCTATATCTGTCCACTCAATTTTTGTATTTTATCACCTTGAGACATGAGAACCATTTGACTCTACTGAAACCTATCCTGTCCCATCATCTCCTTTTGGAAATACCTCTCATGGATTATACTGAGAATGGTGGGATGAAACTAAACTGAGGTGGTTCAAGTCAGAAGAGACCACTCTTATCTAGTCCCAAAGGAAATGTTAATATTGGTGATACACTTCCTAGTATCATAATTGACAACAACTCAATCTATTTTATATACTGCAAGTGGCTAACACTTGAATGTGAAAGGACACAGGAAAAACACAAACCATGTGATTAGAATACATACTGCAGTTAAAATGCAACTCTACAGCAAGGATAAATAACTTCTGTATGCAAATATGCATCTTATGCTACATCATTTGAAGTTACTTCTAAAAACAGAATGTGCTTTTAAAATATTTACAACTTATGAACGGCCTCCAACCATTACTAACAATGATTTATTTTACAAGAAATACTTCGAGAGAACATTTTATAACTTCAAAAGTGTAAGCCAGTTTTCTAGCAATGATTGGCAGATTTTGAAACAATGGCACCACAAAATAGTGCAGCTTATTTTAAGTGGGTGCATGCGGTTAAACACCAGAAGTTGTGTAGAGTTAATACTGTCTTGATTTTAACAGGTTCATATTCTATGACATAAAATCTTAAAAAGATTTGTTTCATAGTAAACAGACTTAACAAACTGAATGATGAAACTCTTATTTTTCTTACAATATGTGCCTACCAATTTTCAAAATACAGTCAGGAATACCCACTCCATTTGTTAATATTTTTACATCGGTGAAATGGATGAGAGGAAGACATAGTAAATGACAACATGCCTTTGCTAGTGCAGTGTTTTCTTTCTGCTTCAGAATGCTGCTCATCTTCCATTGGAGAAGAGGCAAGGTCTTGAGAGGTTAGGAAAGGAGGGCTGCTACTTTGGCTGATGAGGCTTTAGTGGCTCAGTCACACCAGTAGGAGGCCCAGAATTAATGAGGGGCTCTGTCACAGAGGCAGACAGGGTGGGGAAGAGGAGTAACTTCACCATGCTATGAAATGTGAGGGCCTGCTGCAGCAGCTGCACTGGCACTGCTGAGTGTTCCCAAGGGTATCCTGCAGTGGGGAGTGCTGCTGCTGCTTAAAACACACACGAAGCTGTGGCATTATTCTACCATGGAGTTGGTGTGGCTGAAGCAGTCTTCAGGGACTAGGAGAAGCCTGGACATGCCCCTTCAACTGGGTGAAAAGGCAGATGGCATCAGCGAATAGGTTTTAGTGTTGTCTGAATGTTTTAAGATAAAGTGGGGATCATTATCACTTTGTACCTCAGGTGCATGGTGTTTTCCCCCTAAGGTTGGTGATGACCAAGCCTTACTGTTTGTTGTTAAGTTATTCCACTTGATTTGGGGAATAGGTTTCTTCTCCACTGCCCTTATGTGCAAGAACCTCTGTCACCACAGCACACTTCTTAGGAGAACGGGTAATAAGCTGACAAACATTCTTTTTTTGTGGCGGGCTGCCAGGACCTCAATGGCCCCAGATTTTATCTTAGCTTCCATTCGTTTCTTGGAGCCAAACTCATCTGTCTGAAAGATGATAAAGTGGTAGCACATGGAGTTGCTCTTCTTGTGGAATAACACCTAAAGATCAGTTATCTCCTCGAGTTAAAGTACAAACCACCGTGCTCCCAGTAATCGTGTTGTGAATGTCCATGTGGGGATGGGCACAGAAGTCCAGGCAAGTGGTGACCCCAGAGAAGGGATGAACTTCCTTGCTGCCAAGCTGACATTCTCTGGCAACATTTTCATATTCCACATGATTCTGAAAAATTCAGGTAAGCTACCGCAGCATCCTGCTTATAAATTGGAGCTAACCATGTAGCCAACCTGAAAGTTTGGTAGAAGCCCAAGCCCCAGAAGATTTAGAATTGTTCCAAGTTCTCCCTTAAACACACAAAAGAAACACTTGAATATAACTTATAACAATCCAAGTACATTCTCCATGAACAACTAAGAGAATGAAGCTCCACAAGTCTCTGGATCATATTCCTTGATATGTACAGGTACGATTTTCATTGAGGGTACATCTTCAGTCAGTAGAATGCCCATTGTATGACTTGAGATTCTCTGAGCTCTGTATAGCAGTCAGCCATTGGAAATGGAATGCCATCCCATACCATGAGTACAACCATCATAGCAGTTGGACAGTGGTGGCCTGTATGCTGCTGGACCAGAAAAAGAATTCTTAATCACTGCTTCTTAAAACTCAGCAATTAGACACCTATGACAGCTTGTCCCTTCTTTACCAGTGTAAACTGTTTCTATCCTTACTGCGTTTCCTTTTTGATCATACCTAATCTCCGTGACTTCCCTGACAGCAGAAACATGTGGTCCTGCCCCAAGGTATATATACTACGGGCCTTTGTCTTGACAGAGTAATACCAAAAGACACCTGCAGGTGGGCGGTTCAGAATCCTTAGATATAGACGCTAGGCTTTTCTAGTGTTAGTAAAGCTTGAGTTAATGACTGAAATTTTTCTGTGCATTGCCCACTGGACACTGTGATGTTCCAACACTGAACAGACTTCCTCTTCACTTTTGGTAGGAACCTATGTAATTCCACCTGAACACACTACATTTACATTCCTGAGTTAGTGCTGACTCCAGTAAGGGTGTTGGATGAGAGATACCAGGCAATGTTGGCAATTGCTGATGCATGAGTTGCTCCTTAACCTGCTGAAACAGTATTTGGTCAATCCCAGACACCACATTAGCACATGGCTAGGTGCAGAGGAGGGCTGGGTCAAAGGATGGGCTTTCTGGTTGGCATTCACCATTAATTGTATCTATGAATTAGAAGCTTTATCAGTGAATGCCTTCCTGTTGGATTCTGTTTTAAGATATAATAAGCTGAGTGAATCCAAGGGTTCACCATTCATCTTTTCCCCTGCTGGTTTAGGTTATCTCTAATTTTATCTGAGTAGAGGAAATACTGTTTTGGGTTGTATAATGAACCTCATTTGAGCCACTGCTTTCCATATTTTGGTTAAGGAAGAAACTTTCCCAAATAAAGTAGGAAAATCATGTGGACAAAATTGCCGAAAATTATGTGACATTTGGATAACATTGGCAGGTCAAATTGTGCCATAAGTGTAGGACAACGTTGCCCACTTCTGATTTTCTTGATTATAACTGTGGGCTCTTTTCCCCATCTTCTGATGCAGTGGATTTTGTCTCTTCTGGGCTGTGTTCTTTTGCTTTAATGATGAACCATGATTTTGTAGTCTTGAAGGTGGTTTCTGTTGTATTGCGCCCATCTCCTGATGGTGGTTTTGCTGTATATTATATGCAAATAGGCTGTTGGTGTACTTGTAAAACCACAGGATAAAATTTGCATGATTGAACTCTTATTGAAGCAAGTTGTCCCAACTGTGTTGCAACGTCTTCAATGGAAGTATGGGCTGCATCCTGACATGACACATCATCTGAGTCCAGAATTTTGCTGCTGTCCAGTGACTGGTTACAACACCTCGCTTCATTATTTCTTGGTGTCAACATGCAAATTCTCAGAACAACTGTCAAGAGTAATTATCCCAGGACCCTTCTTTGTATTGGTGTCAATCTTGGATAAGTTTGATGTTGGTATATAAAGAAAATGAATTTGTGACTTTTGAATATTCATGTGACTTTGTGGATGCTTGGGTTAATAGCTAAGCTGATAGGTGATTTAGATAGCATAGCTTGCCCATTGGGAACCATGTTGCATGAACTTTGTTTTCCCAACGATGGACGGTGATGGTTTGACTCTACATGTAAATTTGGGTCTTGGAGGTCTTAGTATAGAGGATAGCTTTGAAGTTATTCAGCAAACTGGCTGTCTCCTGTGATGAACTGACTTAATTGGTATTCTTCATCCTTCTGACTTTGGCTACCACTTGATGCAGTGTTAATCTCCTGTCCATTAATAGGAGACTTAAGAGACTTGGTGGAACTAGAGATCCGTATTTTGGTTCATTACTTGGCATATCCTCAGTTTTTGGTTGAGCACCTTCGTTGTGTATACTAGCATGACAACTTATGTTGGGGTGTGAAGAATGTGGGATGGAATTGCAGTTAAAGCCAGGCTACTGGAATACTAAAACATGACTTCTTCCCTTATGATCACAATTCACATCAGCGACAACTGAGCTCACAGCATTCTGAGTTTGCAGTGTCTTTTAGGAATTTATAAGAATTCTTTTTAATGTCTTGCCAAATTCTTCACTATTGAATTTTTAAATGACACATTTGTTTCAGTGGGAAAATAGTGTACATGCTTAATGCTATTTCTAAGTTTGTACAAACAATTTTGGAGGTTTGGTTCATTTGTCAACCTCAGTTTTTTGGTTTTTCAGCTTCTGGGACATTCGCACTGAACTCTGACATGATCAGTTAAATGGATTTTTCTTGTGTGTTCACTTCTCCACCTCAATGCCTGTCATGCTTGCTTGCTTAGTTACCTTTTCAAAAGGATGTGGGTTCAATTCCAATTTTTGTTCCTCCCCATGCCACATCTAATGTAGTTCATGGAGTCTGACTTGGGGCCATTTACTGATAGGTTGTCAAAATCTGCCTTTAAAACTTTGGGCTGCTTTTTCCTCTGGGGCCACTTGTTTTCTTTGATAATCTCCAGATTCCTCCTGACATGCTACAAACAAGTGACCCTTGGTGCTATATCAGATCATCAAGAGACCCTTCAAAGCTGTAAACAGGAAGTTGAGCAACACCCAGTGAAGCATGGTAGAGTCCTCTTTCAAGGGTTAATGGAAGCCCCTTAGTTTTAGCTGGCAGGAAGCTTATATGAACCTGCTTCTGAGTTTCTACATTGCTTATAGCTGTTACTGGAGGTTATGAAATTTTCTGAGTTTGAGGAGTGTGTCCTGAGCAAAAAGGCAAAAATATGTATAGCACTCTGGACTGCAAGTCCATATGAGACAGTGCTTTGGGGCCTGGGCCATTGGGAAGGAGCTTTAAGGTAGCAATTGGATTTGAAGGAACAGAAAGGAAGACAGGCACATCTAGGACAACACCCCCACTCATATCAAGTTTCTTGTTGCTCTAAAATAGTATCACAGGCCTCTCCTTCGACTGGAATAGAACCAGCAATGTCTGGTGGATCTGGAGTCTTACCCTGGGCCTCACCATGACCTGGATCAGCCCCTAAAATTTCCAATTGATGTGGGATATCACCAAGCACCTGTCCTAGGACAAAGGTGGTATCAGGAACTTCCTGTTGATTTCCAGTAGCTCGGAAGTTCACATGATCTGGTTTAGCACCAAGGGTGACTTGTTTTGAGCCTTCCAAGAAGAATTTTATTAGAAGTAGAAGTTTCCCCACCACAAGCCGAGCAATTAATAAGGCTGTACCTGAATTGAACCGTAGACTGAAGGTGGTGTAGCAATCACATTCATTATCACTGGGATTTGGGTAAGAATCAGATAAATTAGATTCTACTCATGAGCCCAAGTCCTCTAACTGAATGCTGGGGTTTTCTTGAGAGGTAACTTTGGGGCTTGTTCTTTGGGGCAAAGGAAGCACACAGTCACAAGCAAACATTTTGGGAGAACCACTGGTATCATTCAATGTCTCTTCAGAAAACAGTCCTTCAACATGACATATCCCTTACAATGGCCCAGGAAGGATCTCAGCTACAGGGTCACTGTGGATTGGGATACCGATTTTGGAATCCTCTACTCCTTGGGACCAAGGCTGAGTTGTCTCTTGGCTCTTACCTTTTACAGAGGGATTTTGCACACCAATATGGATTCGGTTCGAATGAGAGACACCCGAATCATTCTTGGAGTGCTTTATTTGCAAATCGGGGAGTATCTTACAATCACAATCATGTTGCTTTTCTAAACCCTTAGGAAGTAGAACATTTTTGGATTTGCCTATGACCAGTGGGAGTTGGGAAAGTGACCAGATAAGAGGTGCTTTGTAGCGCCATTGTAAACCCAGTTCAGGTTAAGGACTCTGGGTTCTGACAAAGAACCTCAGTCCTATCCAAATTCATGCATGCTGCTCCAGCTCTTTCAGAAGGCTTCTGACTGGCATAGGTGTTTTAGGTTCTGTTTTTTTCCTGACCTTTCTTGAATTATTTTAATTTTCCGGGGCTTACAGTATTGACTGATGGCACATTTTTTTTGGCTGCCTTAATAGTCTATCATAGTTGACTGCTTTTCTTTGTTTACATCTTGCTGACTAATCTGGAAGGCCTTGTGTGGTGAGATTGAGACATAGCTACAGAGTAAGAAAAAATGAAAAAGCACAGAAGTCATTGGTCCTTTGGAAAGTCTCACTTCTGAGGAGAATCTGGGTGCACTGCTCTTGCCCTCAGTCACCAAAGGTTTTGGTCACTGGCCAGGTCACTCTTGCAGGGCAGCACATGCAAGACCCCCAGCTCCAAGCCTGCAGCAGCCCGCACCAGCCCTCAGGCAAACTTTCCAACTGGTGCTCATCCCCACAACTTTGGAGCTTGGGGTCCCCACAGGCACGACGAGTGTGGGCAGTTCAGGGAGAAGCCTATGTACTCCAAACAGAGTCAAGGCCCAAGCCCCAGAAGTGGGGAGTTGCTTCCCAAAGGTCCACAGTAGAGGCAGGTAGGGCTGCAAAACTTGGTTGGAAAGTGGTGTGTGTTGTGGGGGAAGGCAACGCACATAAAAATGCACAGGAGCAGATTGTGCGGCCACTCCCTGACAGGTCACCCCCGAAGCAGCAAGGTCACCACAGGACAGACCTGAGGGAGTCCCTTAATCCTCCTCAGTTGGCTTTGAGAGAAGTCTTTGAAAAGAGATCTAAAATGACTCTACTCTTAAAAGGCATTAGTTCTTCCCAGGGATCCACTGCTGTGGGAACAATGTCGACTTTGCTGTGAGACTTGCCATAATTGTGTTAGCATGGGTCTTCCCAAGAACAGATAAAGATGGAATTAGATATCTCAGAGGCTTATTTGAAGGGGGCTGGAGGGAAAATAGCCATAAAATAAGATGGAAAGGACTGTCAAGAGAGGCTAGGAGCCATGAGGTCACAATGTAACTCTCATCTTTGGGAGGGTGGAAGGAAAACAAAGAGGGTCTTAGTTGTCTGTGCGTCTCTAAGAAAGTTTTGGAAATGTTAATGGAGACCTTGAACAAGGGCACCTGTGGAGTCCAGTATCTCAAAAGATTAGGCAGCTGTTAATAGCTGTGCTCATTCACTGGTCAGAAACAGAAGTGGAGCCTGACAATGCCATGTATTTCTAGAGCACAGAGCACAGTGACTGAGACCATCCAATATGCTGCCTGCATTCAAGTCTGAAAGGCATGTTTTCACGGCCACCACAGTCCATTTTTGCACTGCATGGATCTCCTTGAAACATGTAGGGGGGCATCTCCTTCATAGCTCCAGTGGGCCTTCCTTCTTGAAGGGAAACTTAAGGTTAATAGAACAAACTACAGTCCATTTTCTATGAAGTTATAGGCCACAGCTCTTGCCCTCATTCCTTTGCTACTCAATTCTTCTCACCCTCAACTATCACCATGGCAAATAAGAGTGGCTTACCTAGTGGGGTGACCCCAATTGCTTATTCCTGAGGGGACTGACACTTTAATCATACCCTTATCTGGGGAATGATTCACATGCGTGCCCATAGTCACAATGGGTCAAGGAAGTCCCAGAAAATGTCCAAGTGGATCACCTGGCTTCACATATTTTCCACCTCTTTCACACATTGTATAAAGGCAACACGCTCTTCCTGCTAATCAAGATCAATTACTTTTGCCAGTATGGAAATTCCTCACCTCTTGTTCCCTGGGCATAGTAGTGCAAGGTATCCTGGTGGCAACTGAGTTGTAGCTCAGAGGGACCTTGAGTTTCTCACGCAGAGTGAACCGGCTTTGGAAACCAGAATCTCATCAGGACGTTCCCTTTGAAGTGTAATAGCACCAGAGGCCTATTCTCGGACAGAGGCAGTATCAAACTTCCTGTTGATTTTCAGCCTTGAAGATCTCTTGATGATCTGGTTTAGCACCAAAGATCACTTGTTTCCAGGCAGCCAAGAGGAATTTTATTACAGAATTAAGAGACCTAGAACCTTATTAACAACCAAGCAGGTAATAAGGTCATACCCGAATTGAACCTTAGAAAGACTGGAGGTTGCGTAGGGATCGTGTTCACTCTTAATGGGATCTAGGGAAGAATGAGATAGCTTGAGATTCTACTCCTGAACTCAACTCTTCTAATTGAATGCTGGGATTTCCTTGAGAGGTAACATTGGGGCTTGTTATTTGAGGCAAAGGACCACAGACTATCATGAGCAAACATTTTCAGGGAACCTGGTATTATTCAATGTCTCTTCAGAGAACAGCCCTTCACCACAGAGTGTCCCTTCACCTAGGAAGGATCTGAGCTGCAGGGCCACAATGGGTAGGGATACTGATTCTTGAATCCTCAGCTGTCTGAGACCAACACTGAGTTTGTCTCTTGGCCCTTAGTTTTTAATTAAAAAGGATTTTGCACACCAATTAGTCTATCAGGAGGGCTTGGTTTCAATGAAGACTCACTAATTTTTTGAGTGCTTATTCCCAAATCAGGGAGTATCTTATCACAATCATGTTGCTTTCCTAAACCCTTAGAAAGTGGAACCTTTTTGGATTTGGCTATGACCAGAGGGGATTTGGAGAGTCACCAGCTAATACAGGCTCTTCATAATGCCATTGTAAGCCCATTGCGGGTTATAGATTCTGGGTTCTGACACAGAACCTCAGTCCTATCCAAACTCATGCGTACTTCTCCAGCTCTTGTCAGAAGGCTTCTGACTGGCATGGGTGGTTTAGGTAATGTTTTTTTTTTTTCCTCATCTTTCTTGAATTGCTTTAATTTTCCAGGCATTAAAGTTTGACAGGTGCCACATCTTTTTTGGCTACCTTGGTGGTCATCTGTAGTTGGCCATTTTTCTTTTGTATCTTCCTTCCTGACTAATCTAGAAGGTCTTGCATGCTGGGATTGAGACATAGCTACAGAGTAGGAAAAAAAGAAAGCACAGGAAAATCACTGGTCCTTTGGAAAGTCTCATATCTGAGGAGAATCTGGATGCACTGCTCTTGAGCTCAGTCACACAAGATTTTGGTTGCTGGCCAGGTCACGCTCCCAGGGCAGTGCATGGCTTCAGCTCCAAGCTTGCACCAGCCCTTGGGCAAACTTTCCAACTGGTGCTCATCCCCGCAACTTTGGAGTCTGGGCCCCAGAGGGTGTGAGGTATGTGGGCAGGTCGTTTAGGAAGCCTACTGGCTCCCAGCACAGTCAAGACCCATGCCCCTTAGCTGGGGAGCCGCGTCTGAAAGGTCCACAGTAGAGAGATGCAGGTAGGGTTGCAAGACTTGGGTGGACCAGGGGATATCCTAGGGTGGCAAAGCCGGGGATAGAGGGGCCAGTGGCTGCCTGTACAAGGCTGTGCAGGAGCAGACTACACAGCCAACCCATGCCAGGTCAGCCCCCTAGAGCAGCAGCTGTGTCCCCAGCTGCTGGGAGTCCCTCATTTTTTAAGTCCATTAACAGAAGTCTTGAAAAAGATAGCTCAAAAGACACTGCTTATAACAGGTATTAGCTCTTCCCAAGGACTCACTGCTGTTGGCATGAAATTGAATACTTCTCTGTGGGACTTAACATAATCGTTTTAGAGTTGGTCTTCCCATGAACAGATATAACTAACTCCATCTTTATCAGAAGCTTATTGAATTGGGCTGGAGGAAAAATGTCCATAAAGGAAGATGGGGAGAGGGATCTCAAAGGCTAGGATCTGTGAGTTCACAATGCAAGTCTCCTTTTTGGAAGGCTGGAAAATTAAAGCAGTTAATTCAAGGACATGCGAAGTAAAACAGATGTTGGTGCATTTCTAAATCTATTGGAATGCTTAATGGAGACCTCGAACAAGGGCACCTATGTGGAGTCCAGTATCCCACAAGTTTAGACCTGTCTTAATAGCTCTGTGCTTTCATTGGTCAGAAACAACCGAATGGAACTGGAGCCTAGACAATGCCACGTATTTCTAGAGCACAGTGACTGACACCATCAAATATGCTGTTTGCATTCAAATCTGAAAGGCATGTTTTAATGGCCACCACAGTCCATTCTTGCATTGCTTGGATCTCCTTGAAACAGATGATGGGAGCATCTTCCTCATAGCTCCAGTGGGCCTCCCTTGCTGAAGGGGAAACTAACAGGAAGGTTAGAACTACAGTCCTTTTCTCTGAAGTTTTGTGCCAATACTGTTCTCACTTCTTGGCTACTCAATTCTTCCTACCCTTGATTATCACCATTTCAAATCTTGGTGGCTTCCCTCGTGGGGTGACCCCAATTCTTTATTCCTGAGGGGGCTGACACTTGAATGATACGCTTATCTGGGTGATGAATCACAGGTATGCCCAAGGTCACAATGGGTCAAGGAAGCACCAAAAAATATCCAAGTGAATCAACTGGCTTCAAATTTTACCCATCTCTCCCTGCATACATTGTATAAAGGCAAGATTCTCTTCCTGCTAATCACAATCAATCACTTTTGTCAGTACGGCAACTCATCACCTGATGATCCCTGGGTGTTGTAGACCAAGGTATCTGAATGACAGCCGTTAGTTGTAGTTTAATGGAACGTTGAGTCTTTTACCCAAAGTAAACCTGTTTTGGGACCAGAATCTCCAACCCGGAAGAGCCAAGACTTCCAGAGATGGGAAGTCAGTCTCCTAGTGAACTACTAGAAATGACTACACAGAGGATGTTCCTGTTTTTATCCCTTGGCTTCTAGTATATGGTACTTCTATTGGAAAACCAACACAATTGAGATACCTAATTAAACACACAAAATGTATTCCGAAGGGTAACATTCTGCTTCTATGAAGTGTTTGAGATGCTGCTTTAGTTGCGTCCTTAGAAGGTATGCTCAATATCCTAAGGAAAGCTGCTTCTGGTAGTTGAGATAATGGCATACTACTGAATCCCATGTTCATGAGCCCCATTCTTTCCTGCACATGATTTGCTGTGAGACATGTCCACTCCTTTGATCCTCTGCTGTGTCAGGTCATTTGCCTGCAGATAAGGAATTCTGGAAGCCATCAAATCAGTAATGGCCAAGGCTCTGTGGACAAGAAAAGCAAACATATGGCCAAAACAAATACATAGCTGCAAGTAGAAACCACTGGCCATCCTAGAATAGAGGCTCAATGTAGTTCTGAACTGCCACTAAGTGACCTCCTTGACGAGCAATACATCTGGGCTTCAGGAACTATACATAGGATCTTCTGCCACTGATGCCATTGTGTAACCCATCATTCTAGTTCTGAGCTGAACAATGAAGGCTAGCTAACTCCAACTGGCAGAATCACTTCATCTACTTGAATGTTCAGTGCCTCTCCTGGTAGGTGTCTTTTAAAGATACTAAAATCATAATATTGGTGTGACTCCCATATACTCATGTTTATGCCCCTCTCCCAGTCTTCCTTGCCTCTAATCATCTAGTCCCTTTCTAAGCCCCTGACCACATAAGAGGCCACTGGCCAGGCATTTAGAGAAATTCTCATCTTGGGCCACTTTACTTCCACAGGAAGTAGATAACCATGGAAACAGATCTTACTAATTAAAGACTGTTTCCATACTCTCTTGAAACTGCTCCTGATACAGCTATAATGCACAAGCCATGCATCTTAGACCATAGCTTGCCAACCCATCTGTAAACAGGCTCTAGCTTCAGTTGGTCATATGGCACTACTCCATAGGGCCACTGATGGGATATGAGGAAGGAAGACTGGTGCAAATACTGTGGATGCCCTGAGTCTGAGCCAGCTGCTCGTGCAGCTTACACTCTGGTTCTGTCAGGCTTGGTCTCAGATTAACCTCTTCCATCCTATAAACCTGGACAGATCCAGTGGAAGTCTATGGTGCTGTAGATCAGACAAACCCATTTTAGAATAGGCTGTTTTGAATACATGATTACTTGGTACTCCATAACCACAGCCCAGTAAGATGCCAGGAGCTATTTCTCCAAAGATCTATAAGTACTGCAGACAGGACTAACTGCAAAATACCAGGGATCACTATAGTCATAATCCCATAAGCTTTATTCTGCATCTCTTCCTACCACTGGCACCTCCAACACTTGTCTGTCAGTTCCTACGATTTAAGTAGCAGTGAGGCTTGCACCAAAGCCTGGCCCTGCTGTAGCATTCATTCCTGCTCTGGGACCTATTAAAGTTGGAAGCCTTCTATGACTTGATATATGGACCAGGGCAGGATACAAAGATGACAGATGTCAGCTCCAGAATCCAAAGAGGCCTGCTGCTATTCATTGTGCCCTCCTCTTTGAGATAGCAGATACACAATGAAGGCTTTTTCTTTACTCTGGAGATGTTCAGTGTAACTCTGGACCTAATTAAATACTTCTGACATGATAGGTGCTAAAAATTATTTGTATTTGTGTCTACCCTCTGGAGCATGTGTTTTACTAAGACCTTACAAAGCACCTCGCATTCTTTTGGCAGAATCAACATACCATTGGATAACCATGTTCTTCTCTGGGATGTTCAGGCAGTCCAAGTCTTTTAGGACTATGGGAGATGACAGTAAACGTGCCCAAGGCAAACTGTATGAGTTTTTCTATCCCATGTGAATATGAACTTTCTGATCCTTACATCTAGAATAGAAAGTGATACAACTGCCAAGTTCTCTATCATGCATTCAAAAAGCTTTCTATTTTAGTAGGGAGGGCAGTTTCCGAACAAAGTCTATGTGGAGTTACTTATGCAACCTGGAATCGTAATTTAAGGGACTAGAAAAACAGTGAGTCTGTGCATCCAGGGTACTGGACTGTTGAAGGCAAGAGGCTCCATTCTAGATACTAGTCTATGTAGTAAATAGGGGAACCATGACTATACTTCCAATTTCTGGATTTCAATGTTGACTCAAACTGTTTAGTAATTCTCAAAGTCTAGTTATTTCCCCAATGTACAGTTGTCTGAGGAAATTCCCAGGTGCCTCGAGGGGGAACTGAGATAATCATGGTATATAATCAGGGCTTTTACAGGGCTCTTCTACTTAAGGATTCAGGTATCTCTTCAATGAGTTAATCTCGAAACTGACATGAGTTTGGGGAACCGCCCTAACATTGACATTATCTCAGCCTTCTGATCCTCCATTTTTGTCTTGCTCATAAGTGGTGAGCAGAGCCTTACTGGCTGCAAATCTACTTTGGTCCTTGGGGGACAATACGTAATTTCCACAGCTTTCTGGGCAAGCCTCCTTAGTGTCCCCTCTGACCTTTCTGGTTCTTACAGAACTGCAGCCTTCTGACTTCTTGCTGTTAAATGTTACCACCTGGTTTCACTATGTAGCTTCCTTATCCTCATAGGTAGTGATAAGCCTATGTCTGTGACTACCTCTGCTGCCATGTGTTGTGGCCTGAGGAAAACCATCACTGCACTACTTGGTAGTGTTGGTGTTCATGTCATCAGATCATTTCATGGCCTTGGTGAACACTGTCTTCTGGTTTCTCCGATTGGACATAATCTTGATTTTTCTGCCCTTATGTCTTAAAATATCTTCCCTTCCCTCTTTCTCCCAGGGAAATTTACGTATATAGCCTTGCTGAGCACTGGCCATCAATACTGCTCAGGCTTATAAGCACCACCCTAGTGAAAGAGTTTCCCTGCCACATCACAGGACATGTGACAGGGGTGTGGCTCATACGTTCAATTGTAATGCACTTAAACACCTTACACGATGAGGAGCATGCAGATGGGCAGGGCAGGACCCTGTGCTCCAGCCCACAGCAGCACACAGGGCAGACACCAGTGACTCCCAAAGCTCAAGTGGACATGCTACAATGTGTTATTTTATCTTTGCCATCTGCAGACAGCTTAAGCGTTAAACAGCTCAGTGGACCCTCTGCCTTTTGGCAAAGGCAGAGGGCCAGTGTGACCGCTTGCTGTATCCTGATCTCTTCTGGCATCCAAGGAAAAAAGTTACAAACTTGAAAGATGAATGGGGGAAGTTTGAGTGGTGGATGCGGCTCCCAGTGGGAATGGGTGGGGAGCTGGAAAGGGAATGGTGTGAGAAGACAGTCTCGCCCTGGAGTTTGGTGATCCAGTGATCAGTCTCTACTAACTGCCCCCACCAAACTGAGTTCATATGCTCCTTTTCTCTTTGCCACTCTGTTCATCTCCTTGTCTGTTGATCTGTTTATCTGCTCATCTGTGGAAGCTGGGGTCTGGGGCTGGTGGGTACACGATACGGGGGTATGCCAGGCCAAAAGGCAACTTTGAGGCATGATAATGGGAATAACTGTTCCCACTTTATGGCCACAGGTTTCCAGGTTGGAGAGAGAGGGGCGTTTGCTGAGGAACTGCCATCTTCTAGCCAGTATTTCACTGATTAGAGGAAGAACCACCATGCAGAGCGCAAAGCAGCTGCAGTATTCTCCTGCCTTTTGGGTACATTATGCATGGCTTCTGCATGCCACTGAACACAGAGGCACCTGAGCTGGGAGGGAAGGCACCATGCACCACGTGCACCTGTGGCTGTTAGGATGGGGCTGGGGATGGCACCTCTGAGAGACCACATGTTTCTGAACTCTACCTTTTGGCTGAGACAAATGCCATCATTTAATATCATTGCTGCAGTCTGTAGCAAAACTGTTAACATATAAAACAAATGGGAGCCATTTCAAACCATGAAAGAGATACCATAACAAAGTATAGGGGTCTTAACCAATGGAGTTCAGTCTTGGAGTCTTTCAGCAAAAGATGCCTTTGGTTGCCCCAGGGCTTTAATCCCGTCCCATGTGACAGCTAGACCTCTGAAGGGGAACGAAGCCAACATTCCTTTAACTTACAAGAAAGTTGGCAGGGTATGGAAAAGAGTTTTGACAGTTCTGTGTTTTTTACATGCTATTTTTGGTATAGCAGACAAGCCCCCAGAGGAAAGGGTTCCCTGACCCACATTGCGGGACATATGACAAGGTTGTGCTCATGTTTGAATGCTGTATGTGCTCAAACCCCTTATGGGAGTAGGAGCACCCCTGGGCTCCAGCCCCACAGCAGTGTCCGAGGTGGGAGCCTGCGACTCCTGAAGCCCAAGTTTGCCCAAGTGTTAGTGTGCTCAGTGGGATGAGTGGGAAGCTGGAAAGAGGACAGACCAGAATTGACTAGTAGATGAGCTGAAGTGTCTAATTTGCAGGCCAAAGTCATCAGGGAAAGACTTGATGTGGTAAAGATGGGACCTTCAGAGGGTGAATGGCACCTTCCAGAGGGTGGAAACAGTGATTTTTGAAAAACAAAAGCTGACTAAAGCTCAGTTTGTGTATGTTGTGCCCAAAGGCATAGACAGGAGCTGTTTCTGTTTGGTCATCTTGGCCCCTCCCTCCTTTATTCTTTTCTTAGAACACATTTCACTTAAGATGGAACTCTATACGAAAGGAGAAATTTCTCTTGTGTGCAAATAGGCACAAATAGACATGATTCTTAAAATTTCAAGTTACTTTTAAAAACAAAGTGCTTTAAAACACATTTGAAATTTATGAATAGCCTCCAATGATTACTAACAACTTATTTTATACAGGAGAAATATTTTAAGAGAAAACATTAAGTTTATTTCAAAAGAATATGCCAATTTGTAGCAATGATTGGAAGATGTTGGAGCAATGGCACCATGAAATAATTCAGCTTACTTTTAACTGGGTACATGTGGTTAAGTACCAGAAGCTGTGTAGTTAACACTGTCTTGATTTTATATCATAGAACATGAACCTGTTGAAACCCCTCTAAAAATGCTTGTTTCTTAGTAAACAGATTTTATTTAAAGCTCCAAGCTGAATGATTCTGTCCGTTCATACCTAATTGAAATGTTTCTTTATGTATTTAAAACTAAAAAACTTACTTTGCTTAAAATGTATACCTTCTACCAATTTTCAAAATACAGCTGGGAATAACCACCCTCTTTATTTCATCTCAGACTTGAAATGGGTGAGATGAAGACACAGTAAACAACATGACTTTCTTTAAACAGCACCTTGGAAAAAATGCACTGCACTAGCAAAGGCATGAAAAGGGAGAAAAGCATTCAGACACAATAGTTACAGGACTCCCCAACGTGTAAGCATAAGGGGACGTGGTGACAACATTGTCATGGGTTAATGTTAATGCCTTATGAGAAGAAATTTAGTTTAATTCATTTGCCTCAGAACAGTCCTGGACCTTCATTAGCTGCCAGGTCTTTCTGCTCTGAGGCCTTCAATTTCTTACTCTTAGCTTCTTTAGCCTCAACCTTAATCTTGTTTAGTTCAACACCGTGTTGGGGCTTATTCAGGTTTTCATGCTGGTAACAAGACAAGGGAGAGGCACGTAGGATTATTATAGTTGAGATGCTCAATGGGAATGGTAAACTGCAGCTCTCCTCAGGCACGTGCAATCAAAACCAAGCCCTGAGCAGGTGCAATGGCCAATCCAATATTTCTGTCCAAAAAGATGTACTCATTGTCTGACCCCTAGTCTTCAATGTGGGACAATTTCTCCTCAGCAGGTGACAAGGGGTCATCAGATAGGGGATCTTCTGATAGAGGCTCATCTGCTTCAGAATGCTGCTCATCTTCCTTTGGAGAAGAGGCAAGGTCTTGAGCAGAGGTGAGGAAGGAGGGCTGCTGGTTTGACTGATGAGACGTTAGTGGCTCAGACACACCAGTGGGAGGCTCAGAATTAACAAGGGGCTCCACAGGAGCAGACAGGGCAGGGAAAGGAGCAACTTCACCAAGCTGTGAAATGTCAGCTGCATTGGCACTGCTGAGTCTTGCCGAAGATGTTGTGCAGTGGAGAGGGCTGCTGCTTCAAATCCACACGAGGATGTTAGATTATTCTTCAATGGAGTTGGTGTGGCTGCAGCAGTTTTAGGGGACCAACAGAATCCTGGAGATGGCTTTGTTGGGTGAGAAGATGGCATCAGCAAATAACTTGTAGAGTTGTCTGAACTTTTTCAGGCAAATTGGGGATTGGTTTTACTGCAGGTTGCATGGTCTGTTTTACTCCCTAAAGTTGGCAGTGGCAAAGCCTTACTTTTGAGTTATTTTTCTGCTTGATTTGGGGAACAGGTTTCTTCTCCACTGCCTTATGATATATGCAAGAACCTCCATTATGATCATAGTCCTCTTGTTTCCAGAAGGGGGAACAGGCTGAAACACTTTTTTATTCCAGAGGGGTGCCAGGACCTCGATGACCCCAGATTTGATCTTGGTCTCCATTCCTTCCTTTGGAGCCAAAACTTGCCTATGTCTGAAAGTTTAGAAAGGGGTAGCACCTGGAGCCACTCATTTTGAGGAATAAGAGTGGTTATCTCCTTGAGTTAAAGTACAAACCACTGTGCTTCCATTCGTGTTGTGAATGTCCCGGTGGGGGTGGGCACAGAATTTGAGGCAAGTTGGTGACCCCAGAGAAGGGACGACCGTTTTTGCTGCGAAGCCAACATTCTTGGGCAACATTTTCATATTCCACCTGATTCTGGAAAGCTATTGGAGCATACTGCTTATAAATTGGAGCTAATCGTGTGGCCAAACTCTAAGTTTAATCCTCAAGGTTTTTTCCTATAAGGAAGAGCTTGGACCAATTCTAAATCTTCTGGGTCTTGGGTGTCTACCAAACTTATAGCCATTAAAAAACACACTCCATGAACAGACAAGAAGATGAAGCTCCACAAGTCTCTGGATCAATTCCTTGACATGTACCCTCGAAAATCATACCTGTACATCTTCCATCAGTAGGATGCCCATTGTATGACATTAGATTTTTCTCTGAACTGTGTATAGCTGATCAGCTTTTGGAAAGAGGGATGCCATCCCTATACCATGAACACCACCATCACAGAAGTTGGACAGTGGTGGCCTGTATGCTGCGGGACCAAACAAAACTATTTCTCCATCACTGCTGCTTTTTAAAACCCACTTAGCAATTGACACCCATTTGAGTTTATCCCTACTTTACCAGTTTACACGATTTCTATCCTTACTGCATTTCCTTTTTGACCATGCCTTTTCTCCATGATTACCCTGACAGCAGCAACACTAGCCCTGCCCCAAGATGTGTATAATATGGGTCTGTGTCTTTTTGTATAACTCGATCAAGGCAGTTGCAGGTGGGCAGTTCAAAATCTTAAGATGTAGACGCTAGGCTTTTTGTATGGTTAGTAAAGTTCATGGTATAATGAAATTTTCCTGTGTACTTCCCATTGTGGACAGCTCTTATGTTCCAACACTAGATGAACAGATTTCCTTTTCACTTTAGTAGAAACCAGTGTAATTCCACCTGAACATAGAACATTTACATTCCTGAGAGTTAGTGCCGACTCTAATAAGGATGTTTCATGAGAGATCCAGGCTATACTGGCAGTCTGATGCATAAGTTGCTCCTCAGCCTGCTGAAACTTTATCTGGTCATTGTCAGCTACCACGTTGACACACTGGCTAGGTGTAGAGGAGGGGCCGGGTCAAAGGATGGGCTTTCTGATATTCAGCGTTTAAGCTTATAATTCTCAGTTGTCATCAGGGAACACTGTCATTGTATTTCATTTGGAGATGAAATAAGCTGAGTGAATTGAAATGTTAATATGTTTTTCTCTGCTGTTTTAGGATATCTCCGTAATTTTATGAATACAGGAAATTCTGTTTTGGGTTGTATAATGGACCTCGTTTGAGCTAGTGGTTTCCGTATTTGGATTAAGGAAGAAACTTTCCCCGATATAGTAGGAACATCATGTGGACAAAAATCTTGAAATTTAGATGTTATCCAGATGTCATTGTGCTATAAGTATAGAACGTTTCCCAATCCTGCTGATCATTTTCTTAATGACTTACAAATGTGGGCTGCTTTTTCCACTCATCTCTTGGTGGGTTGGATTTTTGTCTTTTTCTGGGATGTGTTCTTTAAGGATGAAACATGATTACATTGTACTCTTGAACGTGGTTTCTGTTGTACTGTACAGCAAAAAAAATCGGGAGAAGGGCATATTACTATGCCACGAGGTTTGGTGTACTTGCAACTTTTTTGTTCTGTGGTTTTATATCATTCAACTTAATGAAGAAAGTTCTGTGTTGCAACATCTTCAGTTTGATTATGGGCTGCATCTGACGTGACAGATCAGCCTACTTCAAAATTTTGCTGCTGTCCGGTAACTGGTTGCAATGCCTCGCTTCGTTATTTCTTGGTGGCAACTAATGAAAATTCTCAGAATAACTGTCAAGGGTAATTATCCCTGGAGCAATACTTGTTTTTATTTCAGTCTTGGATGAGTTTGAGGTTGCTATATTCATGTGACTTTGTGGATACTTGGTTAGTAGCTGAGCTGATAAGTGAGTTGACAAGCATAGTTCGCCCACAGGGAAAAAGTTCATTTAACACGGTGGCTTCCTAAGATGGACAGTGATAAAAATTTAGTGACTCTCCTTGTGATTTTGGGGTCTTGGAGGACTTTTTTTAAACTGTAGAGGATAGCTTTGCAGTTAAGCAAATTGGCTGTTCTCTGCTCTGATTGTTCATTCTTTGACTTTGATGGAGAAATTCTGTAATTATAGCTCAGATTTAAGTCAGGGCCTCTATGGCTCCCACTTGCTCCAATGTTAATCCCCTGTCTTACTTTAATGATAAGGGACTTGATTGAACTGGCTCAAAACAAGTGACCCGAGGTTTTAAACCAGATCATCAGGAGACCCTTAAAATCTGAAAATCAATAGGAAGTTGGGCAACACCCAGTGAAGCATGGAAGAGTCCTCTCAGAACCTAATGGGAGCCCTTGAGTGTTAGCTGTCAGGAAGCTTATATGAACCTGCTTCTCACTTTCTACATTACTTATAGCCATTACTGGAGATAGTGAATTTTTTAGTTTGACTGAGGGGTATGTAATGAACTGAACCAAAAGTGTAGATATGTATAGCATCCTGGACTGCAAGTCCATGTGGGACAGTGCTTTGGGGCTCAGGCCATTCGGAAGAAGCATTAAAGTAGCAATTGGATTTGAAGGAACAGAAAAGACAGGCAAGTCTGGGACAACACCCCCACTCATGCCAAGAGTTTCTTGTTGCTCTAAAAGAGTACCAAAGACCTCTCCTTGGATTGGAATAACACCAGGAATCTTGGATGGATCTGGGATCTCATTCAGGGCCTCACCACGACCTCAGTCAGCCCCACGATGTACCCATACAAGTGGAGTAGTACCAAAGGCTTGTCCTAGGATGCAGGTGGTATCAAACTTCTGTTAATTTGCAGTAGATTTGCAGGTCTCTGTGATGTGGTTTTAGCGCTACAGGTCTCTTGTTTTGAACCTCCAAAGAAAAATTGCATTACAGTAGTAGATGTAGACCCACCAAGAGCCAAGCAGTTCTAAAGTTAAATTCAGGTATACCTTAAGACTGAATGTGATTGCTCCTCCACATCTACTTTTAACAGAATCCAGGCAAGAATCGGATTAACTTGAGCATCTACTTGTGAACCCAACTCTTCTAACTGAATGCTGGGGGTTTCCTTGAGACGTAACTTTGGGGCTTGCTCTTTGAGGCGAAGCACCAGACTGTGTCCTGAGCAAACATTTTTGGGGAACCACTGGTATTACTTAATGTCTCTTCAGAGACTAGTTCTTCACAGCATGTCCCTTTCAGTGGCCCAGGAAGGATCTCAGCTGTAGTGCCACTGTGATTAGGGATACTGATTTTTGGAATGCTCACTTCTTTGGGACAAATACTGAGTTGTCCCTTGGCTTGCAGCTTTAATTAAAAAGGGATTTTGTATACCAGTTATTGTCTCTGGATCAGGAAGGACTTGGTGGTCTTGTGTTGGAACCAAATTATTTTCTGTGTGCATTATCTCCCAAATCAGGGAGTATCTTGCAATCACATTTTCCTAAGCTCTTCAAAAGTGGAACTATTTGGTTTCCAAAAATTCTTCAGTGTTTAAGAATTTGGCTATTACCATTGGGGGTTGGGAGAGTCCCCTGCTTAAGAGGTGCTTAATAGGGCCATTGTAAACCCATTGCAGGTTCAGGACTCTGGGTTCTGAAAATCTCTGTCCTATCCAAATTCATGCATGCTGCTCCAACTCTTGTCAGAAGGCTTCTCACTGGCATGGGAGGTTTGGATTTAAAAGAAAAATCTATCTTGAATGAATTGCTTTAATTTTCCAGGGCTTAGTCTTGACCGATGTCACATTTCTGTTGGCTGTCTTGGTGGTCTTTAGTAGTTGGCCATTTTTCTTTGGTATACATATTTATTTCTGACTAACTTGGAAGGCCTTGCATGGTGGGATCAATGCATAGCTACTGAGTAGGAATAAGGGGCACAGGAAACTGTCATTGGTCCTTTGGAAAGTCTCACTTCTGAAAATAATCTGGATGCGCTGCTCTTGAGCTCAGTCACACAAGGTTTTGTTCACTGGCCGGGATGCACTCCCAGAGCAGCGCACTGCCTCCAGCTCCGAGACTGTACGAGCCCTCAGGCAAGTTTTTCAACTCATGCTCCTCTCTGCAACTTTGGAACAGGGATCCCTTGACTGCATGGGGGAAAGGAGCACTGGCAGGTCTGGCAAGATGCTTACCTGCTCCTAGCAGAGTCAAGGCATGAGACCCATAGGTTGGGAGCCACTTCCCAAGGACGCACAGTGGAAAAGGGCAGATAAGCTGCATGACTTGGATGAGACAGGGTGTGACGAAGGAGCAGACTCAGGAGTAGAGGGGTTAGGGGGGCTCACAGAAAGCAGTGCAGGAGCAGACTGCACAGCCACTCCCTACCAGGTCAGCCCTATCCCCACCCCGGAGAAGCACTATCTCCCCAGGACAGACCTCAGGGAGTCTCTTTATTCCTTAAATGCCTTTGACAGAAGTCTTTGAAAAGAGATCTAAAAGGACTCTATTCATAAAATGTATTGGTTCTCCCCAGGGACTCACTGCTGTGGGGAAAAAGTTAAAAACTCTCCTGTGGGACTAGCCATAATTGTGAGAATGAGTCTTCCCATGAACAGATAAAGATGGAACTAGATATCTCAGAGGCTTATTGAGGGGGCTGGAGGGAAAATGGCCATAAAGGAAGATAGAGGGATCTCAAAGGCTAGTAGCCATGAGGTCACAATGCAAGTCTCATCTTTGAGAGGCTGGAAGGAAAATAAGCAGGGTCTTAAATGTCTGTGCATCTCTAAGAATGCTTTGAAAAGGTTAATGGAGACCTAAAACAAGGGCACCTACGAAGAGTCCAGTATCTCACAAGATTAGGCCTGTCTTAATAGCTCTGAACATTGATTTGTCAGAAACAACCGAAGAAAAGGGAGCTTAGACAATGCCATGTATTTCTAGAGCATAGAGCGCATTAACTGAGGCCATTCAATATGCTGTCTGCATTCAAATCTGAAAGGCATATTTTCTTGGTCCCCACAGTCTATTCTTGCATTGCATGGGTCTCCTTGAAACAGATGTGGGGAGCATCTCCTTCATAAGTCCAGTGGACCTCTCTTTCTGAAGGGAAAATTAAGGAAGGTTAGGAGAACAAATGATAGGCCATTTTCTATGAAGCTTCAGGCCACAGCTCTTCTCCTCATTCCCTTGCTACTCAATTCTTCTCACCCTCAACTATCACCATTGGAAATGTTGGTGGCTTCCCTAGTAGGGTGACACCAATCCTTTATTCCTGAGGGGACTGACACTTTAATCATACCCTTATCTAGGGAATGATCCACATGTATACCCATAGGCACAATAGGTCAAGGAAGCACCAGAAAAGGTACACAAGGATCACCTGGCTCCATATATTTTACATATCTCTTCCTTCATACATTGCAACCCTCTGTTCCTGCTGATCAAGCTCAATTACTTTTTCCAGTATGGCAACTTGTCCACAAGCATTGACCCCTGGGCTTATAGTAGTCCAAGGTATCCTGATAGCCACTGTTATAGCTCAATGTGTCCTTGAGTCCCTCGCCCAGAGCAAATCTGTTTTGGGAACCAGAATCTCCGGCCCTGCAGAGCCAAGACTTCCAGAGATGGGAAGTGAGTCTCCCAGCGGTCTATTAAGAATGATTATATATAGGATATTCCTGTTTTTACCAGCTGCCTGCTGGTATACGGTACTTCTATTGGAGACCCAGTACCATATGGATCTCTAAACACACATAATGTATTCTGAAGGCAGATATTGTTTCTGTGAAGTGTTTTGAGATACTGCTTTAGTTTTATTCTTACATGGTATCATCAATATCCTGAGGCCAATTGCTTCTGGTAGTTGAGATGTTACACAACTAGTGAATCCCATGGTCATCAGCCTTATTCTATCCTGCATATCCTTTGCTATGAAACATGTCCACTCCTTTGGTCATGTACCATGTTCTCTTGCCTGTAGATAAGTGATTTTTGGAAGCCATCAGAGTAGCAGTAATGGCCAAGGTACTGGACAAGAAAGGATAAACCCATGGCTAAAACAAACATAACTATAAATAGAAACTACTGGGCACCCAGAATAAAGAGGGTCAGTATAGTTCTGAACTGCCACTAAGTGGCCTCCTTGAGGAGAAATACATGTGGGCTTCAGGAACCATACATATGGTCGTCTGCTGCCCCTGATTCCATTCTGTAACCCATCATTCCATTTCTGAGCTGAACAATGAAGGCTAGCTAACTTCAGCTGGAAGAAGCACTTCATCTCTTTGATGGTTCAGTGCCTCTACTCATAGATATCTTTTAAAGATACAAGAATCTTCACAATTTTGGTCTGACTCCCATGTACTCATATTCATGCCCCTCTCCCAGTCTTCTAATCATCTGGTCTTTCTAATCCCCTATCCACATGAAGGCCATTGGCCACTGCCCAGGGATTTAGTAAATTCTCATCTTGGGCCACATTTTCTTCCACATAAACGGGATAACCAGGCTTAACAAGTTTTACTGAGACTGCTTCTCCATTCCCTTGAAACGGATCCTGGATACGGCTGTAATACACATGCTGTGCATCTTAGACCACAGCTTACCAACCCATCTGTAAACAGGCTCTAGCTTTAGTTGGTCATGTGGCACTACTCCATAGGGCCACTGACCGGATGTGAGGAAGGAGGACTGGTGCAAATGTTGTGGTTGCCCTGAGTCTGGCCTACCTGCTTATGCAACTTATGCATGCTGGTTCTGTCAGGCTTGGTCCCAGATTAACTATTTCCATCTTAAAGACCTGGACAGGTCCAGTGGTAGTCTATGGTGTGGTTGGTCAGAAAAACTAATTCATATTAAGCTGTTTAGAATGGATGACCACTTGGTACCTATGATCAGAGCCCGGTAAAATACCAGAAGCTGTTTCTCAAAAGATCTACAATCGTTTTGCTGTACACCAGACTAATTGCAAAATACCAGGAATCTCTATAGTGATAATTCCATAAGCTGCATCCTGCATCTCTTCCTACCACTGACACTACCAACACTTGTGTCTGTTCCTAAGGCTTAAGTGGCAGTGATGCTTGCACCAAAGCCTGGACCTGCTGTAGGGCTCATTCCTGCTCTGGGCCCTCTTAAAGTTGGAAGCCTTCTATGACTTTGAATACTACCCTGGCCCATACATGAAAAGGTGACAAATGTTACCTGCAGAATCCAAAGAGGCCTACTATTCATTGTGCCCTCCTCTTTGGGATAGTGAATGCAAGATGAAGGCTGCTGCTTTCCTCTAGAGATGTTGAGTGTAACCCCGGACTTAATTACTTAGGACACGATGGGTTCTAAAAATTCTTCAGATTTGTCTCTACCCTTGGAGCATGTATCTTACTAAGGCCTTTACGAAGTACCTCACATTCTTTTGGCACAATGGACATGATACCATTGGATCGCTGATGTTTTCTGGGATGTACAGGCAGTCCAAGTCTTAGGACTATACTATGGCACACGACAGACTTCATGCACCTGAGGCAAACTGTGAGTCCTATTTTCTCTCCCTATGAATATGAACTTTCTGATCATCTTTGAACTGGAATAAAAAGCAATACAACAGCTAAGTTCTATCACACATTCAAAAAACTTTCTATTTTGGCGGGGAGGGCAGTTTCAGAACAAAGTCTATGTGGTAGTTGTTTAACCTGGCATAGTAATTTTAAGTGACTAGAAAAATCAGTGAGTGGGTCTGGAACCAGGAGAGACAGTTTAACATTGGGACTCCAGCCCAGATATTAGTCTATACAGTAAATAGAGGAACCATGATTATACTTCCAATTTCTGGATATCAGTGTTGCCTCAAACTGTTGAGTAATCCTCAGTATCTAGTTATTCTTTCCCTGAAGTACAGTTTTCAGTAAATTATCACAGGTACCATTGAGGAACTGGGAAAATCATGGTATATAATCAGATTTTTCATGGCTTTTCTACTTAGGGATTCAGGTATCTCTTCAATGAGTTCGTGATCTAGAAACTGACACAATTTGGGAATTGGGCATGATATTGAGACTTCACTAGTGATTATCTCAGCTCTTTTCCTCCATTTTTGTCTTGTTAAAGTGGTGAGCAGAGCCTTGCTGGCTGCATATCTAATTTGGTCCTTGGGGGACAATACTTAAGTCTCCACAACTCTGGGTCAAGCCCCCTTAGTGTCCCCGTGACCCTGCAGCTCTCACTGAATTGCAGTCTGTCTTCTCAGGGTTAAATGTTACCGCCTGGCCTCACTATAGCCACCTTATCATAGATATTGATAAGCTTATGTCTGTGACTGCTGCCATGTGTTCTGATCTGAAGAAAGCCATCACTGCACAACTTCATAGTGTTGGTGTCCACGTCATCAAATCATTTGTGATGGCCTTGCTGAATACTTTGTTCTGGGTTCTCCCATTGAACAAAATTCTCTGGGCCTTCTACAAACTATCATATTGTGTCCTTTCTCTCTTCTTCCTCTACCTTCTTCCAGGGCAATCTAAGTATTTAGCTTTGCTGAGCACTAGCCATCACTACTTCTCAGGCTTACAAGAGCTGCCCTAGTGAAATGAATCCCCCAGCCCCCATTGCAGGACATGTGACAAGCATGTGGCTCGTCTTTTCAACTGTCATGCACACTTGCAGGAGGGGAAGCATACAGACATGCAGCCACAGGACCCAGTGCTCCAGCCCAATAGCAGCATGCAGGGCAGGAACCTGTGACTCCCAATGCCCAAGTGGACATGTTACACTGCATTCTTCTATTCTTGCCATCTGCAGGTGGCTTAAGCATTAAACAGCTCAGTGGACCCTCTGCCTTTCTGCAATGGCAGAGGGTCAGTGTGACAGCTTCCTGTATCCTCAGCCTCTTATCTGACTTTCAGGAAAATCAGGTTACTCAGGAATTTGAAAGACAAATGTGGGGGGTTTGAGTGGTGGATGTGGCTCTTAGTGGGATGGGTGGGGAGCTGAACAGGGAATGCAGTGAGAAAATCTTCCCCTGGAGTTTTACCAGGCAGGTGCCAATCTTCTCTGACCACCCCCAGCAAAATCCCTCCCAGTTCATATACTCCTTGTCTCTTTGCCACGCTCTTCTGTTCTTCAGCTTTTCTGTTCATCTTGTCAGATCATCTGCTCATTGGCTCATCTGTTTGTAGAGCCTGGGTTCTGGGGCTTATATATGGGTACCGGACAGGGGGCCAAGGCAGGCCAAAAGGCAACTGTAGGGCATGAAAATGGGAATTCCTGTTTCCATTATGGGGCCATAGGTTCCCAGGCCTGAGAGTGGGACCATTGCTGAGGAGCTGTCCTCCTGTACCCAGTATTTCCCTGTCTCTTGGCTGTGTCATTTCTGCCTCTGAAGCATATCTGCCGTTAGAATATGGAAAGTGACCAATCTTAACCACCACCACTTGTCAGCAGAAAGTAGCTAAGGGAAAACGGTAGTTAGATTCCTCCCAGAGGCTTATTAAAGGGTCCCTGGTAAAAGGGAGCCATCATCTGAGGCTCCAGTTGCCTGACCATTCAAAGTTAGACAGCCAGACAAGATAAAGTTAAGGATGCATGGATTAAATATGCATATTATACAAGGAAATCAAGCCAACAATTATGGAAACAAAGTGAAATACACTCACACTGTACCCTGAGCTGTTTCCCCCTGGTGAAAGTAATTAAACTTCATAAGGACTGGTTAAATTTCAGAAGAGGTAATGTTCTTGGCACATTAATGCTCTGTAGCCATTAATAGGTGTACTCTAGGCATTTGGGGGGTTGTAGGCTTGCATGGTGGCAATAAAATCTGCTTGTTTCTTGTCTTTATCTTTATTGTTGAAGACTTAGGGTAGACATGTTCCAGAGGATCTCTAAAGTACCGTCTAGTCCCAGGTCCTATTTCTGCAGTGTCCTCCTGATACCAGAGGCTGCCTAAGTAATAAATGTATTCTTCATAATTAATAGTTTCTCCACTGAATCAGGAGGTAGGTAGGTGTGCTTTCCCAAGTGCCCATTTGCCTTTCCAAGGGGGCAGTGAGATTTTTATTATATTCCTGGTCTATCATCATCTATTTTATTAAATCCTGGTCTGTCAACAATTGAGACATGGTTCTAGTTTTACATAAGCCCTCCATTATGCACACTTGAAAATATCTCCTCTTCCAGTCTCCAATCTCGTCATTAGAATCCCATCCAGAGACATTTGCTGGTGTCGCTTTTCTTCCATTTGGATAAAGCTTGCCCCCTCCCTGATGATATGTGATACAAAGCTCATCCCCAAATTTTCCTGCCACTGGCAGAGCAGCTTGCTTCTCAGTGTCCATCAGGGTTTTATTTTAAGGTAACATTTTTTTCAAGAGGGCTTAAATGCTTGGGTTAAATTCCAAAAAGCCTGCCAGGGTTGTCTGAATATTTGCCAAGTTCCCCTTAATTTAATTTCTATAGAGAGGAGGACCTGGACCTTACTGGAGCCAAATTCACCAGGCATCTGTTGGAGGGGCAAGAGTGAGACTGGGGCTTGTCTAATGTGATGTTTTCTAGGAGAGGGCAGGAGAAACTGAAGGTGGATAAGGAAGGTGGACATGGAGCAGATTGCTGGTGGTGCCTCAAATGTGTTTTTTGGGATGGCCCCTTGTGGCATTTTCTTAGATGGCAAACAGGAGGGCTGCATTAACCCTACATGGTTAGCAAAGCTCTACATGACCCTGCAAGACATAGAAAGTCTGTACATGTAAAGCCGCAGACCATCTGTCCTCATCCCTATATAAAAAGGTCTAACTTCCTGATAGTATGACTGCAGAGGCCAAGCCAGCCCTTTAAAATTTGGCCAAACCTTTGTGCAGAGGGCGATGGAGGCATATTTCCTCCAGATAATGAGGGTTAAAGCAGTCTGCATGGTTCAGGATAGAATCCAGAGGAGTATAAGCTGGGGTGGTGAAGAGAACTGCTTGCCCATTCTGGAAAAAAGGGAAATAGAGGCATTCCTCATTCCCCTTCTTTCAGCAAAAACTTGAGGTGTGAGAAAGAAACATTCCTCTGTCACCAAGTCAAAGCGATGCTTGACAAATGCCACCATGGGTGCTATTGCAACCTACAACAGTGAAGCAGGGAGCACCGAGAATAGGAATTATCCACCCTTACCTGTTCCTTTACTTTCCCTCCTGTCTGTGACCTTTGTTTCCTGAGCCTTGTCTATGTTATGGACCATGGCCTCCTTCCATGAAGCAGGGGTTTAGTCATCAGGCATTTGTTCTGCCTATTTACTTTGTCACCTGGCTTTGGATTCCTCAGATCAGGTTTCCTTAATAGAGCTTCAGCCTGAAGCCTGGAATTGAGTTTGGGACAAAATATATCGAGGGCTTCCATGTGGGTCCCAAATGGGCCCTGCCAAATTTGCAATAAGCCAGTAGGGGCCACCCCTTCATTTTTAAATCCTAAGCAGAGTGCTGGGGAAAGGAGTCTTCACTTAAAGAAGTGGGGAAAAAATGGGGAAGGGAAAAACGGCTTAAGGGGCAAAAAGGGGAGGTCTGGGGAAAGAACCTTTATGCAGGGTCCCAGTGACAGCTGTAGTTTCCTCCTGCCCTTGTTGGCATTGGGCGTGGTTTGAATGTGCTGCCAGACACACAGGCACCTGAGCTGGGAGGCTTCCCTCCCAGCATGCATCATGTGCACCTGCGGCTGTTTTGATGAAGCTGGGGATGGCACCTCTGAGGAGAGACCACTTGGCTGTGACTGCACGTTTTGGCTGAGTCAAATGCCATCATTTATCATTGCTGCAGTCGGAAGCAAAACAATTAACATTACAAAAGAAGAAGCAGCCATTTCAAATCGTGAACCAAAAGATACTATAAAAAGTCTAGGGCTCTTGGCCAATGAAGTTCCGTCTTGGAGTCTTCCAGCAAAAGAATAACTTTGGCTGCCCCAGGGCTTTAACCAGTCCCTTGTGACAGCTAGACCCCTGAAGGGAAGGGAAGCCAATATTCCTTTAACTTACAAGAAAGAGTTGGCAGGGTATGAAGAGATCTGACAGTTGTGTGTTTCAGCTTGCTATTTTTTTTAACCCAGAGAAGCCCCCAGAGGAAACGGTTCCCTGACCCCCATATCAGGATGTGTGACAAGGGTGTGGCTCAACTGTTTGGAGGCTGTGTGTGCTTAACCCCCTCGTGGGAGTGGGAGCACCCCTGGGCTCCAGCCCCACAGCAGTGTCTGAGGTGGGCACCTGCAAATCCCAAAGCCCACTTGAGCATGTGTTAACGTGTGCTCAGTGGGATGGTTGGGACGCTGGAAAGGGGACCACAATTTACTGGATGAGCTGAAGTGTCTAATTTGCAGGTCAGTCACGAGGCAAAGTCTTGGACTGTTAAAGATGGGACCTCCAGAGGGGGAACGGACCTTGCAGAGGGTGGCAACAATGTGATTTTTGAAAAATGAAAGCTGACCAAAACTGTTTGTGTATGTGAAGCCTAAAGGAAGGCAGGAGCTTTTTCTGTTCGGCCGACTTGGCCCCTCTGTCCTTCACTCCTTTTTTTTTTTTTCTAAATTTCAAACAAATTTTTCCTGGCTTCATGAGAAAGCGCATTCTAAAAGCATTGTAGCTAGCAACATTCACAATGCTGTAGAACATTGACAGCTTTTCAAAAATCACAGGGCAGAGAAATAAGATGGTAAATTGCTAAAATTAGTCCAACAAAGTAGGAACCCAATTTTGTTCCCACAGTGGGGTAATTACTTTAGGACGTCCATTCATGATACTTACAACAATGGAATGGAAATATTTCAGTTGATATTTTCATATACTTGTTTTGGCAAACTGCAACAAGCATCACAAATCCCAACAGTGCCACAAACTAATATTGATGTTTCAAATCTAGATTGCTAAGAAACCTATAGAGACAGATCAATTTGAATTGCTGCATATGTTACCATGGATTATTCTGAAGATAATTTGCTATTTAATAAAAACTACCCTCGGGAATTTTTTAAAAGATTACTATGTTATAGGTGGTGATTCAAAAACAGGTGACAGATTTTTCAGGCATTCAATAAGTGTAGACTCGAAGAATGAATAGATGAGTGGAGGCATAAAGACCCATGAAACTTTATCCATTAAATTTAGTGAAGAAATTATTTCTAGTGGAGGCTGAGGCCTAAAATCTAAAACAATCTCACAAGGGTGTATCTGATTGTCTCATAGCATTAAATAACTTACTGAAGCAGCTGAACCATAAACAATCACTTATTTATATACTTATCTGTATAAGAAAACTTAGGCTCACAAAATAGACATGTTTAAAAAAATAAGTCAATGAATTACCCTATTTTACATTTCCACAAGCAGAAATCTTGTACACGATGGTCTGGTCGAACAATGAACATTTTGTTTACAATTCCTTCAATCCCTTAGATTGGTCAAAAGCTCAAAAGAGATTTCGTACCATATATTTTAATAAGTTACAATGAGTCTTTCTCTAGAGAGCCTGCTGGAACTGTTTGCTTTTGAAACAAAATTGTAAATGTTAGGGGTTGTGGGCTTTCTATGGCAGTTCCAAGGGAGAAGCACCGTTAGATTTTCCATACTCCCCAGGAAGCTGACACTTAGAATGTTACAGCACCTCTGCACCTTAACAGAATCAAGTATTTCATTGAAAGTTCTCCTTGTTCTAAACATGTGTGGGTGGTCCTCTGTTATGCAATACAATGAGTCAGTAAAGTAATAGGGGGGAAAAAAAACGGGAAAACTAAACTTCATCCCTGTTTTCCTGTTACCCAGAACATATGCAATTATCAGAACTGAGTTATTTTCCCAACTCTAATATGCTATAAGGAAATAGCTCTTAATGGACAGAGCCATGTTATAGTACAATTCCTCTTGTTTGATTTGGGCTTGGGGAGGCATTTGACGGTAACAGGAAATCTGTTTTCACAATATTTCAGCAAGAATTTTTTTGTAATTCTGTCAGACTTCATTGCAGATATCTGTCCACTCAATTTTTATATTTTATCACCTTGAGACATTAGAACCATTTGACTCTGCTGAAACCTATCCTGTCCCATCATCTCCTTTTGGAAATACCTCTCATGGATTATACTGAGAATGGTGGGATGAAACTAAACTGAGGTGGTTCAACAAGTCAGAAGACACCACTCTTATCTAGTCCCAAAGGAAATGTTAATATTGGTGATACGCTTCCTAGTATCATAATTGACAACAACTCATAATCTATTTTATATACTGCAAGTTGCTAACACTTGAATGGACACAGGAAAAACACAAACCATGTGATTAGAATACATACTGCAGTTAACATGGAACTCTATACAGCAAGGATAAATAACTTCTCCTGTATGCAAATATGCATCTTAAACTACATTTCAAGTTACTTTTAAAAACCGAATGTGCTTTTAAAATACTTACAATATATGAACAGCCTCCAACCATTACTAACAATGATTTATTTTACAAGAAATACTTCGAGAGAAAACATTTTATAACTTCAAAAGAGTAGGCCAGTTTTCTAGCAATGATTGGCAGATTTTGAAACAATGGCACCACAAAATAGTGCAGCTTATTTTTAAGTGGGTGCATGTGGTTAAACATCAGAAGCTGTGTAAGAGTTAATACTGTGTCTTGATTTTGACAGGTTCATATTCTACGATGTAAAATCTTAAAAAGATTTCATAGTAAACAGAATTAACAAACTGAATGATTCTCTCAAGGTTAATGCCTAACTGAAACATTTACATATTTAAAATGATGAAACTTATTTTGCTTAAATATGTGCCTACCAATTGTCAAAATAGTTAAGAAAACCTACTCCATTCGTTAATATTATGACCTCAGAGGTGAAATGGATGAGAGGAAGACGTAGTAAATGACAACATGCCTTTGCTAGTGCGGTGGTTTTTTTCCCACGTGCCGTTAATGGCTTTAACAGGGGGAGACAAGCCTTCAGACCAAATGGTTATAGGGCCCTGCTTCGTGTGTTGAGAGCAAAAGGGGACACGGTGACAACATTGTCATGGTTTAATGTTAATGCTTTATGAGAAATTTGGTTGAATTCCTTCACTGGACAGTTCCATATCTTCATGAGGTGAGCTGCCTGGTATTTCTGCTGAGGTCTTCATTTTCTTATTCATAGCTTCTTTAACCCCAAAGTTGTTTAGTTCAAAACAATGTTGACACTTATTCACGTTTTTGTGCTGCAAAAAAAAGGCAGACTGGATAACTATGATTGGGGTATTCAAAGAATGGTAGCCTGCAGCTCTTACCAAGTTCACTAAATCAAGATCGAGCTGTGAACAGGTGCAATAGTCACTCCACCAATATTTGCGTCCAAAAAGATGTGCTCACTGACCAATACTCAAAAATGTGGGGCAATTTCTCCTCTGCAGGTGACAAGGGGTCATCAGATAGGGGCTCCTCTGCTTCAGAATGCTGTTCATCTTCCATTGGAGAAGAGGCAAGGTCTTGAGAGGTTAGGAAAGGAGGGCTGCTACTTTGGCTGATGAGGCTTTAGTGGCTCAGTCACACCAGTAGGAGGCCCAGAATTAATGAGGGGCTCTGTCACAGAGGCAGACAGGGTGGGGAGAGGAGTAACTTCACCAGGCTGTGAAATGCGAGGGCCTTCTGCAGCAGCTGCACTGGCACTACTGAGTGTTCCCAAGGGTGTCATGCAGTGGGGAGTGCTGCTGCTGCTTAAAACACGCACGAGGCTGTGGCATTATTCTACCATGGAGTTGGTGTGGCTGAAGCAGTCTTCAGGGACTAGGAGAAGCCTGGAGATGCCCCTTCAACTGGGTGAAAAGGCAGATGGCATCAGCGAATAGGTTTTAGTGTTGTCTGAACGTTTTAAGATAAAGTGGGGATCACTATCACTTTGTACCTCAGGTTGTGTGGTATGTTTTACTCCCTAAGGTTGGTGATGACCAAGCCTTAGTGTTTGTTGCCGATGAGTTATTCTGCTTGATTTGGGGAATAGGTTTCTTCTCCACTGCCCTTATGTGCAAGAACCTCTGTCACCACAGCACACTTCTTACGAGAACGGGTAATAGGCTGACAAACATTCTTTTTTTGTGGCAGGCTGCCAGGACCTCAATGGCCCCAGATTTGATCTTAGCTTCCATTCATTTCTTGGAGCCAAACTCATGTGTGTCTGAAAGTTGATAAAGAGGTAGCACACGGAGCTGCTCTTCTTGAGGAATAACACCTAAAGATCAGTTATCTCCTCGAGTTAAAGTACAAACCACCATGCTCCCAGTAATCGTGTTGTGAATGTCCGTGTGGGGATGAGCACAGAAGTCCAGGCAAGTGGTGACCCCAGAGAAGGGATGACCTTCCTTGCTGCCAAGCTGACATTCTCTGGCAACATTTTCATATTCCACATGATTCTGAAAAATTCAGGTAAGCTACCGCAGCATCCTGCTTATAAATTAGAGCTAACCATGTAGCCAACCTGAAAGTTTGGTAGAAGCCCAAGCCCCAGAAGATTTAGAATTGTTCCAAGTTCTCCCTTAAACACACAAAAGAAACACTTGAATATAACTTATAACAATCCAAGTACATTCTCCATGAACAACTAAGAGAATGAAGCTCCACAAGTCTCTGGATCATATTCCTTGATAGGTACAGGTACGATTTTCATTGAGGGTACATATTCAGTCAGTAGAATGCCCATTGTATGACTTGAGATTCTCTGAGCTCTGTATAGCAGTCAGCCATTGGAAAAGGAATGCCATCCCATACCATGAGTACAACCATCATAGCAGTTGGACAGTGGTGGCCTGTATGCTGCTGGACCAGACAAAGAATTCTTAATCACTGCTTCTTAAAACTAGGCAATTAGACACCCATGACATCTTGTCCCTTCTTTACCAGTGTAAACTGTTTCTATCCTTCCTGCGTTTCCTTTTTGATCATACCTAATCTCCGTGACTTCCCTGACAGCAGAAACACGTGGTCCTGCCCCATGGTACATATAATACGGACCTTTGTCTTGACTGAGTAATACCAAAAGACAGTTGCAGGTGGGCGGTTCAGAATCCTTAGATATAGACGCTAGGCTTTTCTAGTGTTAGTAAAGTTTATGGGGTAATGACTGAAATTTTTCTGTGCATTGCCCACTGGACAACTCATGTTCCAACACTGAACAGGCTTCCTTTTCACTTTTGGTAGAAACCAATGTAATTCCACCTGAACACACTCCATTTACATTCCTGAGTTAGTGCTGACTCCAGTAAGGGTGTTGGATGAGAGATACCAGGCAATGTTGGCAATTGCTGATGCATGAGTTTCTCCTTAACCTGCTGAAACAGTATTTGGTCATTGCCAGCCACCATGTTAGCACACTGGCTAGATGCAGAGGAGGGCTGGGTCAAAGGATGGGCTTTCTGGTTGGCATTCACCATTAATTGAATCTATGAATTAGAAGCTTTATCAGTGAATGCCTTCCTGTTGGATTCTGTTTTAAGATATAATAAGCTGAGTGAATCCAATGGTTCAACATTCATCTTTTTCGCTGCTGGTTTACGATATCTCTAATTTTATCTGAGTAGAGGAAATACTGTTTTGGGTTGTATAATGAACCTCATTTGAGCCACTGCTTTCCATATTTTCGTTCAGGAAGAAAGTTTCCCAAATACAGTAGGAAAATCATGTGGACAAAATTGCCCAAAATTATGTGACATTTGGATAACATTGAAAAGTCAAATAGTGCCATAAGCATAGGACAACGTTGCCCACTTCTGATTTTCTTCATTACAACTGTGGGCTCTTTTCCCAATCTCCTAATGGGGTGGATTTTGACTTTTCTGGGCTGTGTTCCTTTGCTTTAATGATGAACCATGATTTTGTAGTCTTGAAGGTGGTTTCTGTTGTATTGTGCCCTTCTGCTGATGGTGGTTTTGCTGTATATTATATGCAAAAAGGCTGTTGGTGTACTTGTAAAACCACAGGATAAAATTTGCGTGATTGAACTCTTATTGAAGCAAGTTGTCCCAACTGTGTTGCAATGTCTTCAATGGAAGTATGGGCTGCATCCTGACATGACACATCATCTGAGTCCAGATTTTTGCTGCTGTCCAGTGACTGGTTACAATACCTCGCTTCATTATTTCTTGGTGTCAACATGCAAATTCTCAGAACTGTCAAGAGTAATTATCCCTGGACCCATACTTGTATTGGTGTCAGTCATAGATAACTTTGTTGGTATAAAAAGAATGAGTTTCACTTTTGAATATTCATGTGACTTTGTGGATGCTTGGGTTAGTGGCTAAGCTGATAGATGATTTAGATAGCATAGTTTTCCTCTTGGGAACCATGTTGCATGAGATTTGTTTTCCCAAAGAAGGACGGTGATGGTTTGACTCTCCATGTAAATTTGGGTCTTGGAGGTCTTCTTAGTATAGAGGATAGCTTTGAAGTTATTTAGCAAACTGGCTGTTGTTTCCTCTGAACTGACTTAATTGGTATTCTTCATCCTTCTGACTTTGGCTACCACTTGATGCAGTGTTAATCTCCTATCCATTAACGATAAGAGACTTGGTTGAACTGGATCCATATTTTGGTTCATTTCTTGGCATATCCTCAGTTTTTGGTTGAGCACCTTCATTGTGTATACTAAAATGACAACTTCTGTTGGAATGTGAAGAATGTGGGATGGAATTGCAGTGAAAGCCAGGCTACTGGAATGCTAAAACATGATTTCTCCCCTTGAGATGATCACAATTCATATCAGCAGCAACTGAGCTCACAGCACTGATAGTTTGCAGCATCTATTAGGAATTGATAGGAATTGTTTTTAATGTCCTGCCAAATTCCTCAATATTGAATTTTTTAAATGACAGATTTTTTCAGTTGAAAAATAGTATACATGTTTCACGCTGTTTCTTAGTTTGTACAAACAATTTTGGAGGTTTGTTTCATTTGTCAACCTCAGTTTTTTGGTTTTTCAGCTTCTGGGACATTCACACTGAAATCTTTGATGTGATCAGTTAAATGGATTTTTCTTGTGTGTTCACTTCTCCACCTCAATGCCTGTCATGCTTGCTTTCTTAGTTACCTTTTCAAAAGGATGTGGGTTCGATTCCAATTTTTCTTCTTCCCCATGCCACATCTAATGTAGTTCATGGAATCTGACTCAGAGCCATTTACTGATTGGTCATCAAAATCTGCCTTTAAAACTTTGGGCTGCTTTTCCATCTGGGGCCACTTGTTTTCCTTGATACTCTCCAGATTCCTCCTGACAAGCTACAAACAAGTGACCCTTGGTGCTAAATCAGATCATCAAGAGACCCTTCAAAGCTGTAAACAGGAAGTTGAGCAACACCCAGTGAATCATGGAAGAGTCTTCTCTCAGGGGGTATTGGGAACCCCTTAGTTTTAGCTGGCAGGAAGCTTATATGAACCTGCTTCTCAGTTTCTACATTGTTTATACCTGTTACTGGAGGTGATGAATTTTTCTGAGCTTGATGAGTGTGTCCTGAGCAAAAGGGCAAAAATATGTATAGCACTCTGGACTGCAAGTCCGTATGAGACAGTGCTTTGGGGCCCAGGCCATTGGGAAGGAGCTTTAAGGTAGCAATTGGATTTGAAGGAACAGAAAGGAAGACAGGCACATCTAGAACAACACCCCCACTCAAGTTTCTTATTGCTCTAAAATAGTATCAAAGGCCTCTCCTTGGACTGGAATAGCACCAGGAATCTCTGATGGATCTTAATTCTCACCCTGGGCCTCACCATGACCTGGATCAGCCCCTAAAATTTCCAATTGATGTCGGATATCACCAAACACCTGTCCTAGGACCTAGGTGGTATCAGGAACTTCCTGTGGATTTCCAGTAGCACTGAAGTTCACGTGATCTGGTTTAGCACCAAGGGTCACTTGTTTTGAGCCTTCCAAGAAGAATTTTATTAGAAGTAGAAGTTGCCCCACCACGAGCCAAGCAATTAATAAGGTTGTACCTGAATTGAACCTTAGACTGAAGGTTGGGTAGCAATCACATTCATTATTACTGGGATTTGGGTAAGAATCAGATCACTTAGATTCTACTCTTGAGGCCAAGTCTGCTAACTGAATGCTGGGGTTTTCTTGAGAGGTAACTTTGGGGCATGTTCTTTGGGACAAAGGAGCACAGTCACAAGCAAACATTTTGGGAGAACCACTGGTATCATTCAATGTCACATTTTTGTTGGCTGCCTTAGTAGTCTATCATAGTTGGCTGCTTTTCTTTGTTTACATCTTCCTGACTAATCTGGAAGGCCTTGCATGGTGAGATTGAGACATAGCTACAGAGTAAGAAAAAATGAAAAAACACAGAGAAGTCATTGGTCCTTGGAAAGTCTCACTTCTGAGGAGAATCTGGGTGCACTGCTCTTGCCCTCAGTCACCAAAGGTTTTGGTCACTGGCCAGGTCACACTTGCAAGGCAGCACATGCAAGGCCCCCAGCTCCAAGCCTGCAGTAGCCCGCACCAGACCTCAGGCAAACTTTCCAACTGGTGCTCATCCCCACAACTTTGGAGTTTGGGGTCCCCACAGGCACGACGAGTGTGGGCAGTTCAGGGAGAAGCCTACGTACTCCAAACAGAGTCAAGGCCCAAGCCCCAGAAGTGGGGAGTTGCTTCCCAAAGGTCCGCAGTAGAGAGGCAGTTAGGGCTGCAAAACTTGGTTGGGAAGCGGTGTGTGATGTGGGGGAAGGCAACGCACATAAAAATGCACAGGAGCAGGCCGGGCGCGGTGGCTCACGCCTGTAATCCCAGCACTTTGGGAGGCCGAGGCGGGTGGATCACGAGGTCAAGAGATCGAGACCATCCTGGTCAACATG
>NW_016107394.1:873868-1070187 GCF_001604975.1 Cebus imitator
CCTCAGGGAGTCCCTTAATCCTCCTCAGTTGGCTTTGAGAGAAGTCTTTGAAAAGAGATCTAAAATGACTCTACTCTTAAAAGGTATTAGTCCTTCCCAGGGATCCACTGCTGTGGGAACAATGTCGACTTTCCTGTGAGACTTGCCATAATTGTATTAGCATGGGTCTTCCCAAGAACAGATAAAGATGGAATTGGATATCTCAGAGGCTTATTTGAAGGGGGCTGGAGGGAAAATAGCCATAAAATAAGATGGAAAGGAATGTCAAGAGAGGCTAGGAGCCATGAGGTCACAATGTAACTCTCATCTTTGGGAGGGTGGAAGGAAAACAAGGAGGGTCTTAGATGTCTGTGTGTCTCTAAGAAAGGTTTGGAAATGTTAATGGAGACATTGAACAAGGGCACCTATAGAGCCCAGTATCTCAAAAGATTAGGCCAGTGTTAATAGCTGTGCTCATTCACTGGTCAGAAACAGTGGAGCCTGACAATACCATGTATTTCTAGAGCACAGAGCACAGTGACTGAGGCCATCCAATATGCTGCCTGCATTCAAATCTGAAAGGCATGTTTTCACGGCCACCACAGTCCATTCTTGCACTGCATGGATCTCCTTGAAACATGTGGGGCAGCATCTCCTTCATAGCTCCAGTGGGCCTTCCTTCTTGAAGGGAAACTTAAGGTTAGTAGAACAAACTACATGCCATTTTCTAGGAAGTTTTAGGCCACAGCCCTTGCCCTCATTCCTTTGCTACTCAATTCTTCTCACCCTCAACTATCACCATGGCAAATAAGAGTGGCATACCTAGTGGGGTGACCCCAATTGCTTATTCCTGAGGGGACTGACACTTTAATCATACCCTTATCTGGGGAATGATTCCCATGTGTGCCCATAGTCACAATGGGTCAAGGAAGTGCCAGAGAATGTCCAAGTGGATCACCTGGCTTCACATATTTTCCACCTCTTTCACACATTGTATAAAGGCAACACTCTCTTCCTGCTAATCAAGATCAATTACTTTTGCCATTATGGCAATTCCTAACCTGTTGGTCCCTGGGCATAGTAGTCCAAGGTATCCTGGTGGCAACTGAGTTGTAGCTCAGAGTGACCTTGGGTCCCTCACCCAGAGTGAACCGGCTTTGGAAACCAGAATCTCATCAGGACATTCCCTTTGAAGTGTGATAGCACCAGAGGCCTGTCCTCTGACAGAGGTGGTATCAGAAACTTCCTGTTGATTTTCAGCCTTGAGGGTCTCTTGATGATCTGGTTTAGCACCAAAGATCACTTGTTTTCAGGCAGCCAAGAGGAATTTTATTACAGAATTAAGATACCTAGAACCCATCAACAACCAAGCAGGTAATAAGGTTATACCCGAATTGAACCTTAGACTGGAGGTTGCATAGCGATGGTGTTCACTCTTAATGGGATCTAGGGAAGAATGAGATAGCTTAAGAGATTCTACTTGTGAACCCAACTCTTCTAATTGAATGCTGGGATTTCCTTGAGAGGTAACTTTGGGAATTCTTATTTGGGGAAAAGGACCACAGACTGTCATGAGCAAACATTTTCGGGGACCTGCTGGTATCATTCGATGTCTCTTTAGAGAACAGCCCTTCACCACATCATGTCCCTTCCAGTGGCCCAGGAAGGACCTCAGCTGCAGGGCCAGTATGGGTAGGGATACTGATTCTTGAATCCTCAGCTGTCTGGGACCAACACTGAAGTTGTCTTTTGGCCCTTACTTTTTATTTAAAAAGGGTTTTGCATACCAATTAGTCTATTTATCAGGAGGGCTTGGTTTCAGTGAAGACACACTAATCTTTGAGTGCTTATTCCCAAATCAGGAAGTATCTTACCACAATCATGTTGCTTTCCTAAAGCCTTAGAAAGTGGAACCTTTTTGGATTTGGCTATGACCAGAGGGGATTTGGAGAGTCACCAGCTAATACAGGCTCTTCATAATGCCATTGTAAACCCATTGTGGGTTACAGATTCTGGGTTCTGACACAGAACCTCAGTCCTATCCAAATTCATGCGTACTTCACCAGCTCTTGTTAGAAGGCTTCTGACTGGCATGGGTGGTTTAGGTAATGTTTTTTTCTCATCATTCTTGAATTAATTGCTTTAATTTTCCAGGCATTAAAGTTTGACAGGTGCCACATTTTTGTTGGCTGCCTTGGTAGTCATCTGTAGTTGGCCATTTTTCTTTTGTATCTTCCTTCCTGACTAATCTGGAAGGTTTTGCATGCTGGGATTGAGACATAGCTACAGAGTAGGAAAAAATGAAAGCACAGGAAAGACACTGGTCCTTTCGAAAGTCTCACATCTGAGGAGAATCTAGATGCACTGCTCTTGAGCTCAGTCACACAAGACTTTGGTTGCTGGCTGGGTCACACTCCCAGGGAAGTGCATGGCTTCAGCTCCAAGCCTGCACGAGCCCTTGGGCAAACTTTCTAACTGGTGCTCATCCCCACAACTTTGGAGCCTGGGCCCCAGAGGGTGTAAGGTGTATGGGCCGGTCGTTAGGAAGCCTACTGGCTCCCAGCACAGTCAAAACCCATGCCCCTGAGCTGGGGAGCCGCATAGGAAAGGTCCGCAGTAGAGAGATGCAGGTAGGGTTGCATGTCTTGGGTGGCAAACCCGGGAGCAGAGGGGCCAGTGGCTGCCTGCACAAGGCTGTGCAGGAGCAGACTGCACAGCCACCCCATGCCAGGTCAGCCCCCTAGAGCAGCAGCTGTGTCCCCAGGACAGACCTCTGAGAGTCTCTTCATTTTTTTAAGTCCTTTAATAGAAATCTTGAAAAAGATACCTCAAAAGACACTTCTTATAACAGGTATTAGCTCTTCCCAAGGACTCACTGCTGTCGGCATGAAATTGAATACTTCTCTGTGGGACTTAACATAATCGTGTTAGAGTGGGGCTTCCCATGAACAGATAAAGATGGAGTTAGTTATATCAGAAGCTTATTGAATTGGGCGGGAGGGAATGTCCATAAAGGAAGATGGAGAGAAGGATCTCAAAGGCTAGGATCTATGAGTTCACAATGCAAGTCTCCTTTTTGGGAGGCTGGAAAATTAAAGCAGTTAATTCAAGGACATGCGAAGTAAAACAGATGTCTGTGCATTTCTAAATCTATTGGAATGCTTAATGGAGACCTTGAACAAGGGCACCTATGTGGAGTCCAGTATGCCACAAGTTTAGGCCTGTCTTAATAGCTCTGCTTTTATTGATCAGAAACAACCAAAGGGAACTGGAGCCTAGACAATGCTATGTAATTCTAGAGCACAGTGACTGACATCATCAAATATGCTGTCTGCATTCAAATCTGACAGGCATGTTTTCATGGCCACCACAGTCCGTTCTTGCATTGCTTGGATCTCCTTGAAACACAGGTGGGGAGTAGCTCCTTCATAACTCCAGTGGGCCTCCCTTGCTGAAGGGGAGACTGACAGGAAGGTTAGCAGAACTACAGCCCTTTTCTCTGAAGTTTTGGGCAAATATTCTTCTTACTTCTTGGCTACTCAATTCTTCTCACCCTCAATTATCACCATTGCAAATCTTGGTGGCTTCCCTCGTGGGGTGACCCCAATTCTTTATTCCTGAGGGGGCTGACACTTTAATGATATGCTTATCTGGGTGATGAATCACAGGTATGCCCAGGTCACAATGGGTCAAGGAAGCACCAAAAAATATCCAAGTGAATCAACTGGCTTCATATTTTACCCATCTCTCCCTGCATACATTGTATAAAGGCAAGCGTCTCTTCCTGCTAATCACAATCAATCACTTTTGCCAGTATGACAACTCCTCATCACCTGATGATCCCTGGGTGTTGTAGACCAAGGTATCTGAATGACAGCCGTTAGTTGTAGTTTAATGGAATGTTGAGTTTTTCACCCAAATTAAACCTGCTTTGGGACCAGAATCTCCAACCCTGAAGAGCCCAGACTTCCAGAGATTGGAAGTCAGTCTCCTAGTGAACTACTAGAAATGACTATACAGAGGATGTTCCTGTTTTTCTCCCTTGGCTTCCAGTATATAGTACTTCCATTGGAAACCCAACACAATACAGATGCCTAATTAAACACACAAAATGTATTCTGAAGGGTGAAATTCTGCTTCTATGAAGTGTTTCTGAGATGCTGCTTTAGTTGCGTCCTTAGAAGGTATGCTCAATATCCTAAGGAAAGCTGCTTCTGGTAGTTGAGATAATGGCATACTAGTGAATCCCATGTTCATGAGCCCCATTCTTTCCTGCACATGATTTGCTGTGAGACATGTCCACTCCTTTGATCCTCTGCTGTGTCAGGTCATTTGCCTGCAGATAAGGAATTCTGGAAGCCATCAAATCAGTAATGGCCAAGGCTCTGTGGACAAGAAAAGCAAACACATGGCCAAAACAAATACAAAACTGCAAGTAGAAACCACTGGCCATCCTAGAATAGAGGCTCAATATAGTTCTGAACAGCCACTAAGTGACCTCCTTGACGAGCAATACATCTGGGCTTCAGGAACTATACATAGGATCTTCTGCCACTGATGCCATTGTGTAAACCATCATTCTAGTTCTGAGCTGAACAATGAAGGCTAGCTAACTCCAAATGGCAGAATCACTTCATCTACTTGAATGTTCAGTGCCTCTCCTGGTAGGTGTCTTTTAAAGATACTAAAATCATAATATTGGTGTGACTCCCATATACTCATGTTTATGTCCCTCTCCCAGTCCTCCTTGCTTCTAATCATCTAGTCCCTTTCTAAGCCCCTGACCACATAAGAGGCCACTGGCCACTGCCCAGGCATTTAGAGATTCTCATCTTGGGCCACTTTTCTTCCACAGGAAGCAGATAACCATGGAAACAGGTCTTACTAATTAAAGACTGCTTCTCCACTCCCTTGAAACTGCCCTCAATACAGCTATAATGCACAAGCCATGCATCTTAGACCATAGCTTGCCAACCCATCTGTAAACAGGCTCTAGCTTCAGTTGGTCATATGGTACTACTTCGTAGGGCCTCTGATGGGATATGAGGAAGGGAGACTGGTGCAAATATTGTGGGTGCCCTGAGTCTGAGCCACCTGCTCATGGAGCTTACACTCTGGTTCTGTCAGGCTTGGTCTCAGGTTAACCTCTTCCATCTTATAAACCTGGACAGGTCCAGTGGAAGTCTATGGTGTTGTAGATCAGACAAACCCATTTTAGAATAGGCTGTTTTGAATACATGATTACTTGGTACCCCATAACCACAGCCCAGTGAAATGCCAGAAGCTATTTCTCAAAAGATCTATAATTACTGCACACAGGATTAACTGCAAAATACCCGGGATCACTATAGTGATAATCCCATTAGCTTTATTCTGCATCTCTTCCTACCACTGGCACCTCCAACACTTGTCTGTCAGTTCCTACGATTTAAGTAGCAGTGAGGCTTGCACCAAAGCCTGGCCCTGCTGTAGCATTCATTCCTGCTTTGGGACCTATTAAAGTTGGAAGCCTTCTATGACTTGATATATGGACCAGGGCAGGATACAAAGATGACAGATGTCAGCTCCAGAATCCAAAGAGGCCTACTATTCATTGTTCCCTCCTCTTTGAGATAGCAGATACACAATGAAGGCTTTTTCTTTACTCTGGAGATGTTCAGTGTAACTCTGGACCTAATTAAATACTTCTGACATGATAGGTGCTAAAAATTATTTGTATTTGTGTCTACCCTCTGGAGCATGTGTTTTACTAAGACCTTACAAAGCACCTCGCATTCTTTTGGCAGAATCAACATACCATTGGATAACCATGTTCTTCTCTGGGATGTTCAGGCAGTCCAAGTCTTTTAGGACTATGGGAGATGACAGTAAACGTGCCCAAGGCAAACTGTATGAGTTTTTCTATCCCATGTGAATATGAACTTTCTGATCCTTACATCTAGAATAGAAAGTGATACAACTGCCAAGTTCTCTATCATGCATTCAAAAAGCTTTCTATTTTAGTAGGGAGGGCAGTTTCCGAACAAAGTCTATGTGGAGTTACTTATGCAACCTGGAATCGTAATTTAAGGGACTAGAAAAACAGTGAGTCTGTGCATCCAGGGTACTGGACTGTTGAAGGCAAGAGGCTCCATTCTAGATACTAGTCTATGTAGTAAATAGGGGAACCATGACTATACTTCCAATTTCTGGATTTCAATGTTGACTCAAACTGTTTAGTAATTCTCAAAGTCTAGTTATTTCCCCAATGTACAGTTGTCTGAGGAAATTCCCAGGTGCCTCGAGGGGGAACTGAGATAATCATGGTATATAATCAGGGCTTTTACAGGGCTCTTCTACTTAAGGATTCAGGTATCTCTTCAATGAGTTAATCTAGAAACTGACATGAGTTTGGGAAATGGCCCTAACATTGACATCTCAGCCTTCTGATCCTCCATTTTTGTCTTGCTCCTAAATGGTGACCAGAGCCTTGCTGGCTGCTCATCTAATTTGGTCCTTGGGGGACAATACGTAATCTCCACAGCTCTCTGGGCAAGCCTCCTTAGTGTCCACTCTGACCTTTCTGGCTCCTACAGAACTGCAGCCTTCTGACTTCTTGCTGTTAAATGTTACCACCTGGTTTCACTATGTAGCTTCCTTATCCTCATAGGTAGTGATAAGCCTATGTCTGTGACTACCACTGCTGCCATGTGTTGTGGCCTGAGGAAAACCATCACTGCACTACTTGGTAGTGTTGGTGTTCATGCCATCAGATCATTTCATGGCCTTGGTGAATACTGTCTTCTGGTTTCCCCAATTGGACATAATCTTGGTTTTCTGCCCTTATGTCTATTATAATATCTTCCCTTCCCTTTTATTCCTGGACAATTTAAGTATATAGCTTTGCTGAGCACTGGCCATCAATACTTCTCAGGCTTATAAGCACCACCCTAGTGAAAGAGTTCCCCTGCCCTATCACAGGACATGTGACAGGGGTGTGGCTCATGTGTTCAACTGTCATGCACTTAAACACCTTACACGAAACTGCCCCCTTCTGGTTTCACTGATTAGAGGAAGAACCACCATGCAGGGCCCAAAGCAGCTGCAGTTTTCTTCTGCCTTTTGGGGACATTGTGCATGGCTTCTGCTTGCCACTGGACACAGAGGCACCTGAGCTGGGAGGGAAGGCACCATGCACCACGTGCACCTGTGGCTGTTAGGATGGGGCTGGAGATGGCACCTCTGAGAGACCACACGGTTCTGAACTGTACCTTTTGGCTGAGTCCAATGCCATCATTTAATGTCATTGCTGCAGTCTGTAGCAAAACCGTTAACATATAAAAGAAATGGGAGCCATTTCAAACCGTGAAAGAGATACCATAACAAAGTCTAGGGGTCTTAAACAATGGAGTTCAGTCTTGGAGTCTTCCAGCAAAAGATGCCTTTGGTTGCCCCAGGGCTTTACTCCAGTCCCATGTGACAGCTAGACCTCTGAAGGGAAATGAAGCCAACATTCCTTTAACTTACAAGAAAGTTGGCAGGGTATGGAAAACAGTTTTGACAGTTCTGTGTTTTTTACATGCTATTTTTTGTATAGCAGACAAGCCCCCAGAGGAAAGTTCCCTGACCCCCATTACCGGACATGTGACAAGACTGTGGCTCATGTTTGGATGCTGTATGTGCTCAAACCCCTTATGGGAGTAGGAGCGCCCCTGGGCTCCAGCCCCACAGCAGTGTCCGAGGTGAGAGCCTGCGACTCCTGAAGCCCTAGTGAGCATGTGTTAGTGTGCTCAGTGGGATGGGTGGGAAGCTGGAAAGAGAACAGACCAGAATTGACTAGTAGATGAGCTGAAGTGCCTAATTTGCAGGCTAAAGTCATCAGGGAAAGACTTGATGTGGTAAAGATGGGACCTTCAGAGGGTGAATGGTACCTTCCAGAGGGTGGAAACAGGGATTTTTGAAAAACAAAAGCTGACTAAAGCTCAGTTTGTGTATGTGGTGCCCAAAGGCATAGACAGGAGCTGTTTCTGTTTGGCCATCTTGGACTCTCCCTCTTTTATTCGTTTGTTAGAACTTATTCCACTTACAATGGAACTCTATACAAAAAGATAAATTTCTTTTATGCAAATAGGCACAAATAGACATTCTTAAAATTTTAAGTTACTTTTACAAACAAAGTGCTTTAAATCACATTTGAAATTTATGAATAGCCTCCAATGATTACTAACAACTTATTTTATACAGGAGAAATATTTTCAGAGAAAACATTTCCTAAGTTTATTTCAAAAGAATATGCCAATTTCTAGCAATGATTTGAAGATGTTGGAGCAATGGCACCATGAAATAATTCAGCTTACTTTTAACTGGGTACATGTGGTTAAGCACCAGAAACTGTGTAGTTAGCACTGTCTTGATTTTACATCATAGAACATGAACTTGTTGAAACCCCTCTAAAAATGCTCGTTTCTTAGTAAACAGATTTCATTTAAAGCTCCAAACTGAGTGAATCTGTCAGTTAATGCCTAATTGAAATGTTTCTTTATGTATTTAAAACTAAAAAACTCCCTGCTTAAAATGTGTACCTTCTACCAGTTTTCAAAATACAGTTGGGAATAACCACCCTGTTTATTTCATCTCAGACTTGAAATGGGTGAGATGAAGATACATTAAACAACATGGCTTTCTTTAAACAGCACCTTGAAAAAATGCACTGCCCTAGCAAAGACATTAAGTGAGGGAGAAAAGCCTTCAGACACAATACTTATAGGACCCTGCAATGTGTGAGCATAAGGGGACATGGTGACAACATTGTCATGGGTTAATCTTAATGCCTTATTAGAAGAAATTTGGTTTAAATCATTTGCCTCAGAACAGTTCTGGACCTTCATTAGCTGCCAGGTCTTTCTGCTCTGAGGCCTTCATTTTCTTATTAGCTTCTTTAGCCTCAACCTTAATCTTGTTTAGTTCAACACTGTGTTGGGGCTTATTCAGGTTTTCATGCTGGTAACAAGACAAGGGAGAGACAGGTAGGATTATTATAGTTCAGATGCTCAATGGGAGTGGTAGAGTGCAGCTCTCCTCAGGCACGTGCAATCAAAACCAAGCCCTGAGCAGGTGCAATGGCCAATCCAATATTTGCGTCCAAAAAGATGTGCTCATTGTCTGACCACTAGTCTTCAATGTGGGGCAATTTCTCCTCAGCAGGTAACAAGGGGTCATCAGACAGGGGCTCGTCTGATAGAGGCTCATCTGCTTCAGAATGCTGCTCATCCTCCTTTGGAGAAGAGGCAAGATCTTGAGCAGAGGTGAGGAAGGAGGGCTGCTGATTTGGCTGATGAGACGTTAGTGGCTCAGTCACACCAGTGGGAGGCTCAGAATTAACAAGGGGCTCCACAGGAGCAGACAGGGCAGGGAAAGGAGCAACTTCACCAAGCTGTGAAATGTCAGCTGCATTGTTGCACTGCTGAGTCTTTCCGAAGGTGTTGTGCAGTGGAGAGGGCTGCTGCTTAAAATCCACACGAGGCAGTTGGATTATTCTTCAATGGAGTTGGTGTGGCTGCAGCAGTCTTAGGGAACCAGCAGAATCCTGGAGATGGCTTTGTTGGGTGAGAAGATGGCATCAGCAAATAACTTGTAGAGTTGTCTGAACTTTGTCAGGCAAATTGGGGATCGGTTTTACTACAGGTTGCATGGTCTCTTTTACTCCCTAAAGTTGGCAGTGGCAAAGCCTTACTTTTGAGTCATTCTTCTGCTAGATTTGGGGAACAGGTTTCTTCTCCACTGCCCTTATATTACATGCAAGAACCTCCATCATGATCATTGTCCTCTTGTTTCCAGAAGGGGGAACAGGCTGTAACACTTTTTTTTTTACAGTGGGGTGCCAGGAACTCCATGACCCCAGATTTGATATTGGCCTCCATTCCTTTGGAGCCAAACTCACCTCTGTCTGAAAGTTGAGAAAGAGGTAGCACCTGGAGCCGCTCATCTTGAGGAATAAGAGTGGTTATCTCCTTGAGTTAAAGTACAAACCACCGTGCTTCTATTCATGTTGTGAATGTCCCTGTGGGGGTGGGCACAGGATTTGAGGCATGTGGTGACCCCAGAGAAGGGATGACCGTTTTTGCTGCGAAGCCAACATTCTGGGGCAACATTTTCATATTCCACCTGATTCCAGGAAGCTATTGGAGCATACTGCTTATAAATTGGAGCTAATCCTGTGGCCAAACTCTAAGTTTAATCCTCAAGGTTTTTTCATATAAGGAAGAGCTTGGACCAATTCTAAATCTTCTGGGGCTTGGGTGTCTACCAAACTTACAGCCATTAAAAAACACACTCCATGAACAGACAAGAAGATGAAGCTCCACAAGTCTCTGGATCAATTCCTTGACATGTACCCTCAAATTGTATCTGTACATCTTCCTTCAGTAGGATGCCCATTGTATGACATTAGATTTTTCTCTGAACTGTGTGTAGCTGATCAGCTTTTGGAAGAGAGATGCCATCCCTATACCATGAACACCACCATCACAGAAGTTGGACAGTGGTGGCCTGTATGCTGCTGGACCAAACAAAACTATTTCTTCATCACTGCTGCTTTTTAAAACCCACTTAGCAATTGACATCCATGGGAGCTTATCCCTAATTTACCAGTTTACATGATTTCTATCCTTACTGCATTTCCTTTTTGACCATGCCTTTTCTCCATGATTTCCCTGACAGCAGCAACACTCGTCCTGCCCCAAGGTGTGTATAATATGGGCCTGTGTCTTTTTGTATAACTCGGTCAAGACAGTTGCAGGTGGGCGTTGAAAATCTCAAGGTGTAGATACTAGGTTTTTTGTATCTTGGTAAAGTTCATGGCATAATGAAATTTTCCTGTGTACTTTCCATCGTGGACAGCTCTTATGTTCCAACACTAGATGAACAGATTTCCTTTTCACTTTAGTAGAAACCAGTGTAATTCCACCTGAACATACCATGTTTACATTCCTGAAAGTTAGTGCTGATTCTAAAGATGTTTCATGAGAGACCCAGGCTATATTGGCAGTCTGATTCATAAGTTGCTCCTCAGCCTGTTGAAACTGTATCTGGTCATTGTTGGCTATCACGTTGACACACTGGCTAGGTGTAGAGGAGGGTCTGGGTCAAAGGATGGGCTTTCTGATAATCACCATTTAAGCTCATAATTCTCAGACGTCCTCGGTGAACATTGCAATTGTATTTCATTTGGAGATGAAATATGCTGAGTGAATCGAAATGTTAATGCATATTTTTCTCTGCTGTTTCAGGATATCTCCATAATTTTGAGTACAGGACATACTGTTTTGGGTTGTATAATGGACCTCGTTTGAGCTAGTCGTTTCTGTATTTGGATTAAGCAAGAAACATTACTCAATATAGTAGGAACATCATGTGGACAAAATCTTGAAATTTAGATGTTATCCAAATGTCATTGTGCTATAAGTATAGCACAACGTTTCCAATTCTGCTGATCATTTTCTTAATGACTTACAAATGTGGGCTGCTTTTTCCACTCATCTCTTGGTGGGTTGGATTTTTGTCTTTTTCTGGGATGTGTCCCTTCTTAAGGATGAAACATGATTACTTTGTACTCTTGAACGTGGTTTCTGTTGTATTGTACAGCAAAAATAAAATCGGGAGAAGGGCATGTTACTATGCCACGAGGTTTGGTGTACTTGCAACTTTTTTGTTGTGTGGTTTTATATCATTCAACTTATTGAAGAAAGTTGTTCTGTGTTGCAACATCTTCAGTTTGAGTATGGGCTGCATCTGACATGACAGATCAGCCTACTTCAAAATTTTGCTGCTTCCAGTAACTGGTTGCAATACCCGGCTTCGTTATTTCTTGGTGGCAACTGATGAAAATTCTCGGAATAACTGTCAAGAGTAATTATCCCTGGAGCAATACTTGTTTTTATTTCAGTCTTGGATGAGTTTGAGGTTGGTAAATTCATGTGACTTTGTGGACACTTGGTTAGTAGCTGAGCTGATAAGTGAGTTGACAAGCGTAGTTCGCCCACTGGAAAAAAGTTCATTTAAAACAGTGGTTTCCTAAGATGGACAGTGATAAAAATTTAGTGACTCTCCTTGTGAGTTTGGGGTCTTGGACTTTTTTTAAACTGTAGAGGATAGCTTTGCAGTTATTAAGCAAATTGGCTGTTCTCTGCTCTGATTGTTCATTCTTTGACTTTGATGGGGAGAAATTCTGTAATTAGAGCTCTGAGATTTAAGTCAGGGCCTCTATGGCTCCCTCTTGCTCCAATGTTAATCCCCTGTCTCCCTTTAATGATAAGGGACTTGGTTGAACTGGAGATTCATATTTTGGTTCTTGGTATATTCTCTGGAGTTTTTGGCTGATCACCTTCATTGTGTGTACTAGCCTGACAACCTATGTTGGAGTGTGAAGAATGTGGGATGGAATTGCAGTTAAAGCCAGGCTACTGGAACACTAAACCATTACATCTGCCCTTGATCACAACTCCTATCTGTAGCAATGGAGCTCATAGTGTTACGGCTTGCAGTGACTTTTAGGAATTTACAAGAGTAAAACCTTGCAGAAATACTCAACATTGAACTTTTAAAATGACATGTTTCAGTTGGTAAATAGCGTACATGTTTAATGCCATTTCTTAGTTTGTATGAACAATTTTGGAGTATTGGTTCATTTCTTGAGTGTTTTTCAATTTTTCAGCTTCTGGGATATTAGCACTGAAGTGTCCTTTGATGTGATCACTTAAATGTGGCTTGTTTTATGTCCACTTCTCCACCTCAATGCCTGTCATGCTTTCTTTATTCTTAGTTACATTATCAACAGGATGTGGGTTCCATTCCAATTTTTGTTCTTCCCCGTGAGCACATCTGTAACCCATGGATTCTGACCTGGGGCCATTTAAGGCAGATTTTGACAACAAACAGGTAAAACTTTGGGCTGCTTTTCCTTCTGGGACCTCTTGTTTTCCTTTATAACCTCCAGATGCCTCTTGGCAGGCTCAAAACAAGTGACCCGAGGTATTAAACCAGATCATCAGGAGACCCTTCATGTCTGAAAATCAATAAGAAGTTGGGCAACACCCAGTGAAGCATGGAAGAGTCTTCTCAGAACCTAATGGGAGCCCTTGAGTGTTAGCTGTCAGGAAGCTTATATGAACCTGCTTCTCACTTTCTACATTACTTATAGCCATTACTGGAGATAGCGAATTTTTTAGTTTGACTGAGGAATATGTGATGAACTAAACCAAAAGTGTAGATATGTATAGCACTCTGGACTGTAAGTCCATGTGGGATAGTGCTTTGGGGCTCAGGCCATTTGAAAGAAGCATTAAAGGTAGCAATTGGATTTGAAGGAACAGAAAAGACAGGCAAGTCTGGGACAACACCCCCACTCATGCCAAGAGTTTCTTGTTGCTCTAAAAGAGTACCAAAGACCTCTCCTTGGATTGGAATAACACCAGGAATCTTGGGTGGATCTGGGATCTCACCCAGGGCCTCACCATGACCTCAGTCAGCCCCAGGATGTTCCCATACAAGTGGAGTAGTACCAAAGGATAGAGGTGGTATCAAACTTCCTGTTAATTTGAGGTAGCTTTGGAGGTCTCTGTGATGTGGTTTTAGCACCAAGGGTCACTAGTTTTGAACCTCCCAAGAAAAATTTCATTACAATAGTAGATACAGACCCACAAAGAGCCAAGCAGTTCTAAAGTTAAATTTCAGGTATAACCTTAAGGCTGAATGTGATTGCTGCTCCACATCCACTTTTAACAGGATCCAGGCAAGAATCAGATTAACTTAAGAGAGTCTACTTGTGAACCCAACTCTTCTAACTAAATGCTGGGGGTTTCCTTGAGACGTAACTTTGGGGCTTGCTCTTTGAGGCAAAGCACCACAGACTGTGTCCTGAGCAAACATTTTTCAGGAATAGCTGCTATTTAATGTCTCTTCAGAGAATAGTTCTTCACAGCATGTCCCTTTTCAGTGGCCCAGGAAGGATATCAGCTGTAGTGCCACTGTGATTAGGGATACTGATTTTTGGAATGCTCACCTCTTTGGGACAAATACTGAGTTGTCCCTTGGCTCTCAGCTTTAATTAAAAAGGGATTTTGTATACCAGTTATCGTCTCTGAATCAGGAAGGACTTGATTGTCTTGCGTTGGAACCAAATTATTTTCTGTGTGCTTTATCTTCCAAATCAGGGAGTATCTTACAATCACAATCACATTTTCCTAAGCTCTTCAAAAGTGGAACCATTTGGTTTCCAAAAATTCTTCAGTGTTTAAGAATTTGGCTACCACCAATGGGGGTTGGGAGAGTCCCCTGCTTAAGAGGTGCTTAATAGGGCCATTGTAAACCCATTGCAGGTTAAGGACTCTGGGTTCTGAAAATCTCTGTCCTATCCAAATTCATGCATGCTGCTCCAACTCTGGTCAGAAGGCTTCTGACTGGCATGGGAGGTTTGGATTTAAAAGAAAAATCTATCTTGAATGAATTGCTTTAATTTTCCAGGGCTTAGTCTTGACCAATGCCACATTTCTCTTGGCTGTCTTGGTGGTCTTTAGTAGTTGGCCATTTTTCTTTGGTATATATATTTATTCCTAACTTGGAAGGCCTTGCATCCTGGGATCAATGCATAGGTACTGAGTAGGAATAAGGGGCACAGGAAACTCATTGGTCCTTTGGAAAGTCTCACTTCTGAAAAGAATCTGGATGCACTGCTCTTGAGCTCAGTCACACAAGGTTTTGTTCGCTGGCTGGGTCGCACTCCCAGGGCAGCGCACTGCCTCCAGCTCCAAGCCTGCACCAGCACTCAGGCAAGTTTTCCAACTCATGCTGCTCTCTGCAACTTTGGAGGCAGGGATCCCTTGACTGCATGGGGTAAAGGAGCACTGGCAGGTCTGGCAGGATGCTTACCTGCTCCTAGCAGAGTCAAGGCACGAGACCCATAGGTTGGGAGCCACTTCGCAAGGATGCACAGTGGAGAAGGGCAGATAAGCTGCATGACTTGGATGAGACAGGGTGTGACGAAGGGGCAGACTCAGGAGTAGAGGGGTGAGGGGAGCTCACACAAAGCAGTGCAGGAGCAGACTGCACAGCCACTCCCCAACAGGTCAGCCCTACCCCCACCCCGGAGCAGCACTATCTCCCCAGGACACACCTCAGGGAGTCTCTTTATTCCTTAAATGCCTTTGACAGAAGTCTTTGAAAAGAGATCTAAAAGGAATCCTTTCATAAAATGTATTGGTTCTTCCCAGGGACTCACTGCTGTGGGGAAAAAGTTGAAGACTTTCCTGTGGGACTAGCCATAATTGTGAGAATGGGTCTTCCCATGAACAGATAAAGATGGAACTAGATATCTCAGAGGCTTATTGAGGGGCCTGGAGGGAAAATGGCCATAAAGGAAGATAGAGGGATCTCAAAGGCCAGTAGCCATGAGGTCACAATGCAAGTCTTATCTTTGAGAGGGTAGAAGGAAAATATGCAGGGTCTTAAATGTCTGTGCATCTCTAAGAATGCTTCGGAAAGGTTAATGGAGACCTAAAACAGGGGCACTTACGAAGAGGTGCCTGTCTCACAAGATTAGGCCTGTCTTAATAGCTTTGAACATTCATTTGTCAGAAACAACCAAAGGGAAGGGAGCTTAGACAATGCCATGTATTTCTAGAGCACAGAGTGCATTAACTGAGGTCATTCAATATGCTGTCTGCATTCAAATCTGAAAGGCATATTTTCATGGCCACCACAGTCCATTCTTGCATTACGTGGGTCTCCTTGAAACAGATGTGGGGAGCATCTCCTTCATAGCTCCAGTGGGCCTCCCTTTCTGAAGGGGAACGTATGGAAGGTTAGGAGAACAAATGATAGGCCATTTTCTATGAAGCTTCAGGCCACAGCTCTTCCCCTCATTCCTTTGCTACTCAATTCTTTTCACCCTCAACTATCACCATTGGAAATGTTGGTGGCTTCCCTAGTGGGGTGACACCAATCCTTTATTCCTGAGGGGTTGGACACTTTAATCATACCCTTATCTGGGGAATGATCCACATGTATGCCCATAGGCACAATAGGTCAAGGAAGCAACAGAAAAGGTACACAAGGATCACCTGGCTCCATATATTTTACATATCTCTTCCTTCATACATTGCAACCCTCTGTTCCTGCTGATCAAGCTCAATTACTTTTTCCAGTATGGCAACTTGTCCACAAGCATTGACCCCTGGGCTTATAGTAGTCCAAGGTATCCTGATAGCCACTGTTATAGCTCAATGTGTCCTTGAGTCCCTCGCCCAGAGCAAATCTGTTTTGGGAACCAGAATCTCCAACACTGCAGAGCCAACACTCCCAGAGATGGGAAGCGAGTCTCCCCGCGGTCTATTAAGAATGATTATATATAGGATATTCCTGTTTTTACCCACTCTGCTGGTATATGGTACTTCTATTGGAGACCCAGCACCATATTGATCTCTAAACGCACATAATATATTCTGAAGGCTGATGTTGTTTCTGTGAAGTGTTTTGAGATACTGCTTTAGTTTTATTCTTACATGGTATCATCAATATCCTGAGGCCAATTGCTTCTGGTAGTTGAGATGTTACACAACTAGTGAATCCCATGGTCATCAGCCTTATTCTATCCTGCATATCCTTTGCTATGAAACATGTCCACTCCTTTGATCATGTACCGTGTTCTCTTACCTGCAGATAAGTGATTTTGGAAGTGGTCAAAGTAGCAGTAATGGCCAAGGCTCTAGACAAGAAAGGATAAACCCAGGGATAAAACAAACATAACTATAAATAGAAACTACTGGGCACCCAATAAAGAGGGTCAATATAGTTCTGAATTGCCACTAAGTGGCCTCCTTGAGGAGAAATACATGTGGGCTTCAGGAACCATATACAGGGTCATTGGCTGCCCCTGATGCCATTCTGTAACCCATCATTACAGTTCTGAGCTGAACAATGAAGGTTAGCTAACTTCAACTGGAAGAAGCACTTCATCTGTTTGATGGTTCAGTTACTCTTCTGGTAGATATCTTTTAAAGATACAAGAATCTTGGGAATTTTGGTCTGACTCCCATGTACTCATATTCATGCCCCTCTCCCAGTCTTCTAATCATCTGGTCTTTCTAATCCCCTGTCCACATGAAGGCCATTGGCCACTGCCCAGGGATTTAGAGAAATTCTCATCTTGGGCCACATTTTCTTCCACATAAATGGGATAACCAGGTTTAACAAGTTTTACTGAGACTGCTTCTCCATTCCCTTGAAACGGATCCTGGATACGGCTGTAATACACATGCTGTGCATCATAGACCACAGCTTACCAACCCATCTGTAAACAGGCTCTAGCTCTAGTTGGTCATGTGGCACTACTCCATAGGGCCACTGACCGGATGTGAGGAAGGAGGACTGGTGCAAATGTTGTGGTTGCCCTGAGTCTGGGCTATCTGCTCATGCAACTTATGCATGCTGGTTCTGTCAGGCTTGGTCCCAGATTAACTACTTCCATCTTAGAGACCTGGACAGATCCAGTGGTAGTCTATGGTGTGGTTGGTCAGAAAAACTAATTCATAATTTGTTTAGAATGGATGACCACTTGGTACCTATGATCAGAGCCTGGAAAAATACCAGAAGCTGTTTCTCAAAGGATCTACAATTGTTTTGGTGTACACAAGACTAATTGCAAAATACCAGGAATCTCTATAGTGACAATTCCATAAGCTGCATCCTGCATCTCTTCCTACCACTGACACTACCAACACTTGGGTCAGTTCCTAAGGCTTAAGTGGCAGTGATGCTTGCACCAAAGCCTGGACCTGCTGTAGGGCTCATTCCTGCTCTGGGCCCTCTTAAAGTTGGAAGCCTTCTATGACTTCTCATTTATGGGCCAGGGCAGTATTCAAAGGTGACCAATGTTAGCTGCAGAATCCAAAGAGGACTACTATTCATTGTGCCCTCTGTTTTGGGATAGCAGATGCAAGATGAAGCCTGCTGCTTTCCTCTAGAGATGTTCCGTGTAACCCTGGACCTAATTAACTACTTAGCACATGATGGGTCCTAAAAATTCTTTAGATTTGTCTCTACCCTTGGAGCATGTATCTTACTAAGGCCTTTACGAAGTACCTCGCATTGTTTTGACACAATCGACATGATACCATTGGATCACTGATGTTTTCTGGGATGACAGGCAGTCCAAGTCTTAGGACTATACTATGGCACACGATAGAATTCATGTTCCCCAGGCAAACTGTGTGAGTCCTATTTTCTATCCCTATGAATATGAACTTTGATTATCTTTGAACCAGAATAAAAAGCAATACAACAGCTAAGTTCTATCACACATTCAAAAAACTTTCTATTTTGGCGGGGAGGGCAGTTTCAGAACAAAGTCTATGTGGTAGTTGTTTAACCTGGCATAGTAATTTTAAGTGACTAGAAAAATCAGTGAGTGGGTCTGGAACCAGGAGAGACAGTTTAACGTTGGGACTCTATTCCAGATATTAGTCTATACAGTAAATAGAGGAACCATGATTATACTTCCAATTTCTGGATATCAGTGTTGCCTCAAACTGTTGAGTAATCCTCAGTGTCTAGCTATTCTTTCCCTGAACTAAACCTTTCAGTAAATTATTGCAGGTACCATTGAGGAACTGGGAAAATCATGGTATATAATCAGATTTTTCATGGCTTTTCTACTTAGGGATTCAGGTATCTCCAATGAGTTCTTGAACTAGAAACTGACACAAGTTTGAGAGTTGGGCATGACATTGAGATTTCACTAGTGATTATCTCAGCCCTCTGATCCTCCATTTTTGTCTTGTTAAAGTGGTAAGCAGAGCCTTGCTGGCTGCATATCTAATTAGGTCCTTGGAGGACAATACTTAAGTCTCCACAACTCTGGGTCAAGCCCCTTTAGTGTCCCCTGTGACCCTGCAGCGCTCACTGAACTGCAGCCTGACTTCTCACAGTTAAATGTTACCATCTGGTCTCACCATAGCCGCCTTGTCACCATAGATACTGATAAGCTTATGTCTGTGACTGCTGCCATGTGTTCTGATCTGAAGAAAGCCATCACTGCACAACTTCATAGTGTTGGTGTCCGTGTCATCAAATCATTTGTGATGGCCTTGCTGAATACTTTGTTCTGGGTTCTCCCATTGAACAAAATCCTCTGGATCCCCTACCCTTAAATGTCTATCATATTATGTCCTTTCTCTCTTCTTCCTCTACCTTCTTCCAGGGCAATCTAAGTATTTAGCTTTGCTGAGCACTAGCCATCACTATTTCTCAGGCTTACAAGAACTGCCCTAGTGCAACGGAATTTCCCAGCCCCCATTGCAGGACATGTGACAAGCATGTGGCTCGTCTTTTCAACTGTCATGCACACTTAAACATCTTGCAGGAGGGGAAGCATACAGACATGCAGCCACAGGACCCAGTGCTCCAGCCCAACAGCAGCATGCAGGGCAGGAACCTGTGACTCCCAATGCCCACGTGGACATGTTACACTGCATTGTTCTATTCTTGCCATCTGCAGACGGCTTCAGCATTAAACAGCTCAGTGGACAGAGGTGCCTTTCTGCAACGACGAGGGCCACCGTGACAGCTTCCTGTATCCTGAGCCTCTTGTCTGGCTTCCAGGAAAATCAGGTTATGCAGGAATTTGAAAGACAAATGTGGGGGTTTTGAGTGGTGGATGTGGCTCTTAGTGGGATGGGTTGGTAGCTGGACAGGGAAAGCAGTGAGAAAATCTTCCCCTGGAGTTTTGCCAGGCAGGTGCCAATCTTCTCTGACCACCCCCAGCAAAATTCCTCCCAGTTCATATACTCCTTGTCTCTTTGCCACGCTCTTCTGTTCTTCAGCTTTTCTGTTCATCTTGTCAGATCATCTGCTCATTGGCTCATCTGTTTGCAGAGCCTGGGGTCTGGGGCTTATATATGGGTACCGGACAGGGGCCAAGGCAGGCCAAAAGGCAACTTTGGGGCATAAAAATGGGAATGCCTTTTTCCATTATGGGACCATAGGTTCCCAGGCCCGGGAGCAGGACCATTGCTGAGGAACTGTCCTCCTGTACCCAGTATTTCCCTGTCTCTTGGCTGTATCATTTCTGCCTCTGAATTACATCTGCCATTAGAACATGGATAATGACCAATCTTAACTACTTTCTGCTGACAAGTGTTGGTGGGTAAGGGAACACGGCAGTTAGATTCCTCCCAGAGGCTTATTAAAGGGTCCCTGGTAAAAGGGAGCCATTATCTGAGGCTCCAGCAGCCTGACCATTCGAAGTTAGACAGCCAGGCAAGAGAAAGCTAAGGATGCATGGATTAAATGTGTGCATTATACAAGGAAATCATGCCAAAGATTATGGAAACAGAGTGAAATACACTAACACTGTACCCTGAGCTGTTTCACCCTGGAGAAAGCAATTAAGCTTCATAAGGAGTGGTTAAACTTCAGAAGAGGAAATGTTCTTGGCACATCTGTAGCCATTAATACGTGTACCCTAGGCATTTTGGGGGTTGTAGGCTTGCATGGCGGCAATAAAATCTGCTTGGTTTTGGTTTTTTTTGTTGTTGTTGTTGAAGACTTAGGGTAGACATGTTCCAGATGATCTCTAAAGTACCGTCTGGTCCCAGGTCCTATTTCTGCAGTGTCCTCCTGATACCAGAGGCTGCCTAAGTAATAAATGTATTCTACATAAGTAGTAGTTTCTCCACTGGATCAGGAGGTAGAGAGGTGTTCTTTCCCAAGTGCCCATTAGCCTTTCCAAGTGGGCAGTGAGATTGTTATATTCCTGGTCTATCATGATCTGTTTTATTAAATCCTGGTCTATCAACAATTGAGACTTGGTCCTAGTTTTACATAAGCCCTCCATTATGCACACTTGAAAATATCTCCTCTTCCAGTCTCCAATCTCATCATTGGAATCCCACCCAGAGACATTTGCTGGTGTCGCTTTTCTTCCATTTGGATACAGTTTGCCCCCCTCCCTGATGATACGTGATACAAAGCTCATCCCCAAATTTTCCTGCCACTGGCAGAGCAGCTTGCTTCTCAGTGTCCATCAGGGTTTTATTTTAAAGTAACATTTTTTTCAGGAGGGCTTTAAATGCTTGGCTTAAATTCCAAAAAGCCTGTCAGGGTTATTTGAAGATTTGCCAAGTTCCCCTTAATTTGCTTTCATTTCTATAGAGAGGAGGACCTGGACCTTACTGGAGCCAAATTCACCAGGCATCTGTTGGAGGGGCAAGAGTAAGGCTGGGGCTTGTCTAGTGTGAGGATTTCTAGGAGAGGGCAGGAGAGACTGAAGCTGGATAAGGAAGGTGGGCATGGAGCCGGCTTCTCTGCTGGTGGTGCCTCAGGAATGTGCTTTTTTGGGATGGCCCCTTGTGGCCTTTCCTTAGATGGCAAACAGGGCTGAATTAACCCTACCTGGTTGGCAAAGCTCTACATTACCCTGCAAGACATAGAAAGGCTGTAATGTGGAGCCTCAGACCATCTGTCCTCATTCCTATATAAAAAGGTCCAACTTCCTGATAGTATGACTCCAGAGGCCAAGCCAGCCCTTTATAGTTTGGCCAAATCTTTGTGCAGAGGGCTATGAGGCATATTTCCTCCAGATACTGAGGGTTAAAGCAGTCTGCATGGTTCGGGATACACTCCAGAGGAGTATAAGCTGGGGTGGTGAAGAGAACTGCTTGCCCATTCTGGGAAAACAGGGAAAGAGGCATTCCTCATTCCCCTTCTTTCAGCAAAAACTTGAGGTGTGAGGAAGAAAGGCATTCTTCTTGGTGACAACAAGTCCCAGTGACGTTTGACAAATGCCACCATGTGTGCTATTGCAACCTACAACTGTGAAGCAGGGAGCACCGAGAGAATAGGAATAATCCACCCTTACCTGTGCCTTTACTTTCCCTCCTTCTGTGACCTTTGTTTCCTGAGCCTTGTCTATGTCGTGGACCACAGTCTCCTTCCATGAAGCAGGGGTTTAGTCGTCAAGCATTTGTTCTGCCTGTTGACATTGCCTGTCGCCTGGCTTTGGATTCCTCAGATCAGGTTTCATTTCTAGAGCTTCAGCCTGAAGCCTGGAATTGAGTTTGGGACAAAATATATCAGGGGCTTCCATGTGGGTCCCAAATGGGCCCTGCCAAATTTGCAATAAGCCAGCAGGGGTCACTCCTTCATTTTCAAATCCTAAGCAGAGTGCTGGGGAAAGGAATCTTCACTTAAAGAAGGGGGGGGGGGAAATGGGGACGGGGAAAAAACACAGCTTAAGGGGCAGAAAGGGGAGGTCTGGGGAAAGAACCTTTATGCAGGGTTCCAGTGACAGCTGTAGTTTTCTCCTGCCCTTGTGGGCATGGGCGTGCTGCCAGACACACAGGCACCTGAGCTGTGAGGGAAGGCACCATGCATCATGTGCACCTGCAGCTGTTTTGATGAGGCTGGGGATGGCACCTCTGAGGAGAGACCACTTGGCTCTGAACTGCACGTTTTGGCTGAGTCAAATGCCATCATTTATCATTGCTGCAGTGGGAAGCAAAACCATTAACACTATGAAAGAGGAAACAGCCATTTCAAATCGTGAACCAAAGGATGCTATAACAAAGTCTAGGGGTCTTGGCCAATGAAGTTCCATCTTGGAGTCTTCCAGCAAAAGAATAACTTTGGCTGCCCCAGGGCTTTAACCAGTCCCTTGTGACAGCTAGACCCCTGAAGGGAAGGGAAGCCAATATTCCTTTAACTTACAAGAAAGAGTTGGCAAGGTATGAAGAGATCTGACAGTTGTGTGTTTCAGCTTGCTGGTTTTTTTAACCCAGAGAAGCCCCCAGAGGAAACGGTTCCCTGACCCCCATATCAGGATGTGTGACAAGGGTGTGGCTCATCTGTTTGGAGGCTGTGTGTGCTTAACCCCCTCGTGGGAGTGGGAGCACCCCTGGGCTCCAGCCCCATAGCAGTGTCTGAGGTGCGAGCCTGCAAATCCCAAAGCCCACTTGAGCATGCATTAAAATGTGCTCAGTGGGATGGGTGGGACGCTGGAAAGGGGACCACAATTTACTAGATGAGCTGAAGTGTCTAATTTGCAGGTCAGTCATGAGGCGGAGTCTTGGACTGTTAAAGATGGGACCTCCAGAGGGGGAACGGATCTTGCAGAGGGTGGCAGCAATGTGATTTTTGAAAAATGAAAGCTGACCAAAGCTCAGTTTATATGTATGTGAAGCCTAAAGGAAGGCAGGAGCTTTTTTTATTCGACCGACTAGGCCCCTCTCTTTCACTCCTTTTTTTTAATTTTCAAACAAATTTTTCCTGGCTCCATGAGAAAGCGCATTCTAAAAGCATTGTAGCTAGCAACATTCACAATGCTGCAGAACATTGACAGCTTTTCAAAAATCACAGGGCAGAGAAATAAGATGGTAAATTGCTGAAATTAGAGTCCAACAAAGTAGGAACCCAATTTTGTTCCCACAGTGGGGTAATTACTTTAGGACGTCCATTCATGATACTTACAACAATGGAATGGAAATATTTCAGTTGATATTTTCATATACTTGTGATCCTTGTTGCAGTTTGTCAGAACAAATCCCAGCAGTCCCACAAACTAACATTGATGCTTCAAATCCAGATTGCTAGGAAACCTATAGAGACAGATCTATTTGAATTGCTGCATACATTACCATGGATTATTCTGAAGATAATTTGCTATTTAAAAAAATTCCTGAGGGTAGTTTTTATTCAAGTTTACTATGTCATAGGTGGTGATTCAAAGAAAAACAGAGGTGACAGATTTTGCAGACATTCAATATGTGTAGACTCAAAGAATGAATAGATGAGTGGATGCATAAAGACCCAAGAAACTTTATCCATTAAATTTGGTGAAGAAATTATTTCTAGTGGAAGCTAAGGCCTAAAATCTAAAACAATCTCACATGGGTGTATCTGATAGTCTCATAGCATTAAATAACTTACTGAAGCAGCTGAACCATAAACAATCACTTGTTTACATATCTATCTGCATAAGAAACATTAGGGTCACAAAATATACGTGTTTAAAAAAGAAATCTAAGTCACACAAAACAAAACAAGTCAATGAATTACCCTATTTTACATTTCCACAAGCAGAAATCTACTTGTACACCATGGTCTATCAGTGAACATTTAATTTACAATCCCTTCTTATTCCGTTCCTTAGATTCGTCAAAAGCTCAAAAGATATTTCGCACCATATATTTTAATAAGTTACAATGAGTCTTTCTCTAGAGAGCCTGCTGGAACTGTCTGCTTTTGAAACAAAATTGTAAATGTTAGCAGTTGTGGGCTTTCTAGGGCAGTTCCAAGGGAGAAACACCGTTAGGTTTTCCATACTCCCCAGGAAGCTGACACTTGGAATGTTACAGCACCTCTGCACCTTAACAGAATCAAGTATTTCATTGAAAGTTCTCCTTGTTCTAAACATGTGTGGGTGGTCCTCTGTTATGCAATACAATGAGTCAGTAAAGTAATAGGGGGAAAAATAGCGGGAAGACTAAACTTGATGCCTGTTTTCCTGTTACCTAGAACATATGCAATTATGAGAACAGCTGAGTTATTTTCCCAACTCTAATATGCTATAAGGAAATAGCTCTTAATGGACAGAGCCATGTTATAGTACCATTCCTGTTGTTTGACTTGGGCTTCAGGAGGCATTTGATGGTAGTAGGAAATTTGTTTTCACAATATTTCGACAAGAATTTTTTGTAATTCTGTATCAGACTTCAGTGCAAATATCTGTCCAATTTTTATATTTTATCACCTTGAGACACGGGAAGCATTTGACTCCGCTGAAACCTATCCTGTCCCATCATCTCCTTTTGGAAATACCTCTCATGGATTATCCTGAGAATGGTAGGATGAAACTAAACTGAGGTGATTCAACAAGTCAGAAGAGACCAATCTTATCTAGTCCCAAAGGAAATGTTAATATTGGTGATACGCTTCCTAGTATCATAATTGACAACTACTCACAATCTATTTTATATACTGCAAGTGGCTGACACTTGAATGTGAAAGGACACAGTAAAAACACCATCTGATTAGAATACATACTGCAGTTAAAATGGAACTCTGTATAGCAAGGAGAACTTCTCCTGTATGCAAATATGCATCTTAGACTACATCATTTCAAGTTATTTTTGAAAACAGAATGTTCTTCTAAAATACTTAAAATTTACGAACAGCCTCCAATCATTACTAACAATGATTTATTTTACAAGAAATACTTCGAGAAAACATTAAGTTCAAAAGAGTATGCCAAATTTTTGGCAATGATTGGAAGATGTTGGAACAATGGCACCACAAAATAGTTCAGCTTATTTTTAAGTGGGTGCATGTGGTTAAACACCAGAAGCTGTGCAGAGTTAATACTGTGTCTTGATTTTAACAGATTATATTCTATGACGTAAAATCTTCTTAAAAAGATTTGTTTCATAGTAAACACTTAACAAACTGAATTTTTCTCTCAAGGTTAATGCCTAACTGAAACATTTACGTATTTAAAATAAACTCTTATTTTGCTTAAAATATGTGCCTACCAATTGTCAAAATACAGTTAGGAATACCCACTCCATTTGTTAATATTTTCACCTCAGAGGTGAAATGGATGAGAGGATGACAACATAGTAAATGACAACATGCCTTTGCTAGTGCGGTGGGTTTTTTTTTCCCCCAAGTGCTGTTAGTCATTAAGAGGGGGAGAGAAGCCTTCAGACCCAACAGTTATAGGGCCCTGCAACATGTGTGAGAGCATAAGAGGACATGGTGACAACATTATCATGGGTTAATATTAATGTTTTATAAGAAATTTGGTTGAATTTCTTCACTGGACAGTTCCATATCTTCATGAGCTGAGCTGTTTGGTATTTCTGCTGAGGTCTTCATTTTCTTATTCCTAGCTTCTTTAACCCCAAACTTAAACTTGCTTAATTCAAAACAGTGTTAGGGCTTATTCAGGTTTCTGTGTTACCAAAAAAAAAAGGCAGACTGGATAACTATGATTGAGGTATTCAAAGAATGGTAGCCTGCAGCTCTTACCAAGTTCACTAAATCAAGATCGAGCTGTGAACAGGTGCAATAGTCACTCCACCAATATTTGCGTCCAAAAAGATGTGCTCACTGACCAATACTCAAAAATGTGGGGCAATTTCTCCTCTGCAGGTGACAAGGGGTCATCAGATAGGGGCTCCTCTGCTTCAGAATGCTGCTCATCTTCCATTGGAGAAGAGGCAAGGTCTTGAGAGATTAGGAAAGGAGGGCTGCTACTTTGGCTGATGAGGCTTTAGTGGCTCAGTCACACCAGTAGGAGGCCCAGAATTAATGAGAGTCTGTCACAGAGGCAGACAGGGTGGGGAGAGGAGTAACTTCACCAGGCTGTGAAATGCGAGGGCCTTCTGCAGCAGCTGCACTGGCACTACTGAGTGTTCCCAAGGGTGTCATGCAGTGGGGAGTGCTGCTGCTGCTTAAAACACGCACGAGGCTGTGGCATTATTCTACCATGGAGTTGGTGTGGCTGAAGCAGTCTTCAGGGACTAGGAGAAGCCTGGAGATGCCCCTTCAACTGGGTGAAAAGGCAGATGGCATCAGCGAATAGGTTTTAGTGTTGTCTGAACGTTTTAAGATAAAGTGGGGATCACTATCACTTTGTACCTCAGGTTGTGTGGTATGTTTTACTCCCTAAGGTTGGTGATGACCAAGCCTTAGTGTTTGTTGCCGATGAGTTATTCTGCTTGATTTGGGGAATAGGTTTCTTCTCCACTGCCCTTATGTGCAAGAACCTCTGTCACCACGGCACACTTCTTACGAGAATGGGTAATAGGCTGACAAACATTCTTTTTTTGTGGCAGGCTGCCAGGACCTCAATGGCCCCAGATTTGATCTTAGCTTCCATTCATTTCTTGGAGCCAAACTCATGTGTGTCTGAAAGTTGATAAAGAGGTAGCACACGGAGCTGCTCTTCTTGAGGAATAACACCCAAAGATCAGTTATGTCCTCGAGTTAAAGTACAAACCACCGTGCTTCCATTAATCGTGTTGTGAATGTCGCTGTGGGGATGGGCACCGAAGTCCAGGCAAGTGGTGACCCCAGAGAAGGGATGACCTTCCTTGCTGCCAAGCTGACATTCTCTGGCAACATTTTCATATTCCACGATTCTGAAAAATTCAGGTAAGCTACCGCAGCATCCTGCTTATAAATTGGAGCTAACCATGTAGCCAACCTGTAAGTTTGGTAGAAGCCCAAGCCCCAGATTTAGAATTGTTCCAAGTTCTCCCTTAAACACACAAAAGAAACACTTCAAGATAACTTATAGCCATCCAAGTACATTCTCCATGAACAACCAAAAGAGAATGAAGCTCCACAAGTCTCTGGATCATATTCCTTGATATGTACAGGTACGATTTTCAATGAGGGTACATCTTCAGTCAGTAGAATGCCCATTGTATGACTTGAGATCCTCTGAGCTCTGTATAGCAGTCAGCCATTGGAAAAGGAATACCATTTCATACCATGAGTAAAACCATCACAGCAGTTGGACCAAACAAAGAATTCTTAATCACTGCTTCTTAAAACTCAGCAATTAGACACCCATGACATCTTGTCCCTTCTTTACCAGTGTAAACTGTTTCTATCCTTACTGCATTTCCTTTTTGACCATACCTAATCTCCATGACTTCCCTGACAGCAGAGACACATGGTCCTGCCCCAAGGTATGTATAATACTGGCCTTTGTCTTGACTGAGTAATACCAAAAGACAGTTGCAGGTTGGCAGTTCAAAATCCTTAGATATAGACGCTAGGCTTTTCTAGTGTTAGTAAAGTTTGAGTTAATGACTGAAATTTTTCTGTGCATTGCGCACTGGACAACTCTGATGTCCCAACGCTGAATGAACAGACTTCCTCTTCACTTTTGGTAGAAACCAATGTAATTTCACCTGAACACTACATTTACATTCCTGAGAGTTAGTGCTGACTCCAGTAAGGGTGTTGGATAAGAGATACCAGGCAACGTTGGCAATTGCTGATGCATGAGTTGCTCTTAACCTGCTGAAACTATATTTGGTCATTGCCAGACATCACGTTAGCACACTGGCTAGGTGCAGAGGAGGGCTGGGTCAAACGATGGGCTTTCTGGTTGGCATTTACCATTAACTGTATCTATGAATTAGAAGCTTTATCAGTGAATGCCTTCCTGTTGGATTCTGTTTTAAGATATAATAAGCTGAGTGAATCCAAGGGTTCACCATTCATCTTTTCCCCTGCTGGTTTAGGATATCTCTAATTTTATTTGACTAGAGGGAATACTGTTTTGGGTTGTATAATGAACCTCATTTGAGCCACTGCTTTCCATATTTTGGTTCAGGAAGAAACTTTCCCAAATACAGTAGGAAAATCATGTGGACAAAATTGCCCAAAATTATGTGACATTTGGATAACATTGGCAGGTCAAATTGTGCCGTAAGTATAAGACAACTTTGCCCACTTCTGATTTTCTTGATTGCAACTGTGGGCTCTTTTCCCAATCTCCTGATGGGGTGGATTTAGTCTTTTCTGGGCTGTGTTCTTTGCTCTAATGATGAACCATGATTTTGTAGTCTTGAAGGTAGTTTCTGTTGTATTGTGCCCTTCTGCTGATGGTGGTTTAGCTATATATTACATGCAACAAGGCAGTTGGTGTACTTGTAAAACCACAGGATAAAATTTGCGCAATTGAACTCTTATTGAAGCAAGTCGTCCCAACTGTGTTGCAACGTCTTCAATGGAAGTATGGGCTGCATCCTGACATGGCACATCATCTGAGTCCAGATTTTTGCTGCTGTCCAGTAACTGGTTACAATACCTCACTTCATTATTTCTTGGTGTCAACATGCAAATTCTCAGAACTGTCAAGAGTAATTATCCCTGGACCCATACTTGTATTGGTGTCAATCTTGGATAAGTTTGATGTTGGTATAAAAAGAAAATGAGTTTGACTTTTGAACATTCATGTGACTTTGTGGATGCTTGGGTTAGTGGCTAAGCTGATAGGTGATTTAGATAGCATAGTTTGCCCATTGGGAACCATGTTGCATGAACTTTGTTTTCCCAAAGATGGACAGTGAAGGTTTGACTCTATGTAAATTTGGGTCTTGGAGGTCTTAGTATAGAGGATAGCTTTGAAGTTATTTAGCAAACAGGCTGTTGTCTCCTCTGATGAACTGACTTAATTGGTATTCTTCATCCTTCTGACTTTGGCTACCACTTGATGCAGTGTTAATCTCCTATCCATTAATGATAGGAGACTTAAGAGACTTGGTGGAGCTGGAGATCCGTATTTTGGTTCATTACTTGGCATATCCTCAGTTTTTGGTTGAGCACCTTCGTTGTGTATACTAGCATGACAACTTATGTTGGAGTGTGAAGAATGTGTGATGGAATTGCAGTTAAAGCCAGGCTACTGGAATACAAAAACATGATTTCTCCCCTTGAGATGATCACAATTCATATCGGCAACTACTGAGCTCACAGCATTGTTAGTTTGCAGTGTCTTTTAGGAATTTATAAGAACTGTTTTTAATGTCTTGCCAAATTCTTCACTATTGAATTTTTAAGTGACACATTTGTTTCTGTGGGAAAATAGTGTACATGTTTAATGCTGTTTCTTAGTTTGTACAAACAATTTTGGAGGTTTGGTTCATTTGTCAACCTCAGTTTTTTGGTTTTTCAGCTTCTGGGACATTCACACTGAAATCTTTGAGGTGATCAGTTAAATGGATTTTTCTTGTGTGTTCACTTCTCCACCTCAATGCCTGTCATGCTTGCTTTCTTAGTTACCTTTTCAAAAGGATGTGGGTTCGATTCCAATTTTTCTTCTTCCCCATGCCACATCTAATGTAGTTCATGGAATCTGACTCAGAGCCATTTACTGATTGGTCGTCAAAAATCTGCCTTTAAAACTTTGGGCTGCTTTTCCCTCTGGGGCCACTTGTTTTCCTTGATAATCTCCAGATTCCTCCTGACAAGCTACAAACAAGTGACCCTTGGTGCTAAATCAGATCATCAAGAGACCCTTCAAAGCTGTATACAGGAAGTTGAGCAAGACCCCGTGAAGCATGGAAGAGTCCTCTCTCAGGGGGTAATGGGAGCCCCTTAGTTTTAGCTGGCAGGAAGCTTATATGAACCTGCTTCTCAGTTTCTACATTGCTTATACCTGTTACTGGAGATGATGAATTTTTCTGAGCTTGATGAGTGTGTCCTGAGCAAAAAGGCAAAAATAGGTATAGCACTCTGGACTGCAAGTCCATATGAGACAGTGCTTTGGGGCCCAGGCCATTGGGAAGGAGCATTAAGGTAGCAATTGAATTTGAAGGAACAGAAAGGAAGACAGGCACATCTAGGACAACACCCCCACTCATATCAAGTTGCTTGTTGCTCTAAAATAGTATCAAAGGCCTCTCCTTGGACTGGAATAGCACCAGGAATCTCTGGTGGATCTGGAGTCTCATGCTGGGCCTCACCATGACCTGGATCAGCCCCTAAAATTTCCTATTGATGTGGGTTATCACCAAGAACCTGTCCTAGGACCTAGGTGGTATCAGGAACTTCCTGTGGATTTCCAGTAGCACTGAAGTTCACGTGATCTGGTTTAGCACCAAGGGTCACTTGTTTTGAGCCTTCCAAGAAGAATTTTATTAGAAGTTGCCCCACCACGAGCCAAGCAATTAATAAGGTTATACCTGAATTGAACCTTAGACTGAAGGTGGTGTAGCAATCACATTCATTATTACTGGGATTTGGGTAAGAATCGGATAACTTAGATTCTACTCATGAGCCCAAGGCTTCTAACTGAATGCTGGAGTTTTCTTGAGAGGTAACTTTGGGGCTTGTTCTTAGGGGCAAAGGAGTACACAGTCACAAGCAAACATTTTGGGACAATCACTGGTATCATTCAATGTCTCTTCAGAAAATAGTCCTTCAACATGACATGTCCCTTCCAGTGGCCCAGGAAGGATCTCAGCTACAGGGACACTGTGGGTTGGCATACTGATTTTGGAATCCTCTACTCCTTGGGACCCAGACTGAGTTGTCTCTTGGCTCTTACCTTTTAAAGAGGGGTTTTGCACACCAATATTAGTCTCTGTATTGGGAAGGACTTGGTTCCAATGCGAGCCACCCGAATCATTCTTTGAGTGCTTTACTCGCAAATCGGGGAGTATCTTACAATCACAATCATGTTGCTTTTCTAAACCCTTAGGAAGTGAAACATTTTTGGATTTGGCTATGACCAGTGGGAGTTAGGAGAGTGACATGCTAAGAGGTGCTTTGTAGCGCCATTATAAACCCAGTTCAGGTTAAGCACTCTAAGTTCTGACAAAGAACCTCAGTCCTATCCAAATTCATGCATGCTGCTCCAGCTCTTTCAGAAGGCTTCTGACTGGCATAGGTGTTTTAGGTTCTGTTTTTTTCCTGACCTTTCTTGAATTATTTTAATTTTCCGGGCTTACAGTATTGACTGATGGCACATTTTTGTGGGCTGCCTTAGTAGTCTATCATAGTTGGCTGTTATTCTTTGTTTACATCTTCCTGACTAATCTGGAAGGCCTTGCATGGTGAGACTGAGACATAGCTACAGAGTAAGAAAAAATGAAAAAGCACAGAGAAGTCATTCATCCTTTGGAAAGTCTCACTTCTCAGGAGAATCTGGATGCACTGCTCTTGCCCTCAGCCACCAAAGGTTTTGGTCACTGGCCAGGTCACACTTGCAGGGCAGCACATGCAAGGCCCCCAGCTCCAAGCCTGCAGCAGCCCACACCAGACCTCAGGCAAACTTTCCAACTGGTGTTCATCCCCACAACTTTGGAGCTTGTGGTCCCCACAGGCACGACGAGTATGGGCAGTTCAGGGAGAAGCCTACGTACTCCAAACACAGTCAAGGCACAAGCCCCAGAGGTGGGGAGTTGCTTCCCAAAGGTCCACAGTAGAGAGGCAGTTAGGGCTGCAAAACTTGGTTGGGAAGCGGTGTGTGTTGTGGGGGAAGGCAACACACATAAAAATGCACAGGAGCAGATTGTGCGGCCACTCCCTGCCAGGTCACCCTCCAGCAGCAGCATCACCCCAGGACAGGCCTCAGGGAGTCCCTTAATCCTCCTCAGTTGGCTTTGAGAGAAGTCTTTGAAAAGAGATCTAAAATGACTCTACTCTTAAAAGGTATTAGTCCTTCCCAGGGATCCACTGCTGTGGGAACAATGTCGACTTTCCTGTGAGACTTGCCATAACTGTGTTAGCATGGGTCTTCCCAAGAACAGATAAAGATGGAATTAGATATCTCAAAGGCTTATTTGAAGGGGGCTGGAGGGAAAGTGGCCATAAAATAAGATGGAAAGGACTGTCAAGAGAGGCTAGGAGCCATGAGGTCACAATGTAACTCATCTTTGGGAGGGTGGAAGGAAAACAAGGAGGGTCTTAAGTGTATGTGCATCTCTAAGAAAGTTTTGGAAATGTTAATGGAGACCTTGAACAAGGGCACCTGTGGAGTCCAGTATCTCAAAAGATTAGGCCAGCGTTAATAGTTGTGCTCATTCATTGGTCAGAAACAGAAGTGGAGCCTGACAATGCCATGTATTTCTAGAGCACAGAGCACAGTGACTGAGGCCATCCAATATGCTGCCTGCATTCACATCTGAAAGGCATGTTTTCACGGCCACCACAGTCCATTCTTGCACTGCATGGATCTCCTTGAAACATGTGGGGGAGCATCTCCTTCATAGCTCCAGTGGGGCCTCCCTTTTTGTTTTTGTTTTTGTTTTTTTGTTTTTGAGACAGAGTTTCACTCTTGTTACCCAGGCTGGAGTGCAATGGCGCGATCTCGGCTCACCGCAACCTCCGCCTCCTGGGTTCAGGCAATTCTCCTGCCTCAGCCTCCTGAGTAGCTGGGATTACAGGCACGCGCCACCATGCCGAGCTGATTTTTTGTAGTTTTAGTAGAGACGGGGTTTCACCATGTTGACCAGGATGGTCTCGATCTCTTGACCTCGTGATCCATCCGCCTCGGCCCCCCTTTTTGAAGGGAAACTTAAGGTTAGTAGAACAAACTACAGGCCATTTTCTAGGAAGTTTTAGGCCACAGCTCTTGCCCTCATTCCTTTGCTACTCAATTCTTCTCACCCTCAACTAACACCATGGCAAATAAGAGTGGCATACCTAGTGGGGTGACCCCAATTGCTTATTCCTGAGGGGACTGACAGTTTAATCATACCCTTATCTGGGGAATGATTCACATGTGTGCCCATAGTCACAGTGGGTCAAGGAAGTGCCGGAAATTGTCCAAGTGGAACACCTGGCTTCACATATTTTCCACCTCTTTCACACATTGTATAAAGGCAACACTCTCTTCCTGCTAATCAAGATCAATTACTTTAGCCAGTATGGAAATTCCTCACCTGTTGGTCCCTGGGCATAGTAGTCCAAGGTATCCTGGTGGCAACTGAGTTGGAGCTCAGAGGGACCTTGGGTCCCTCATCCAGAGTGAGCCGGCTTTGGAAACCAGAATCTCACCAGGATGTTCCCTTTGAAGTGTGATAGCACCAGAGGCCTGTCCTCAGACAGAGGTGGTATCAAACTTCCTGTTGATTTTCAGCCTTGAAGGTCATCTGGTTTAGCACCAAAGATCACTTGTTTCAGGCAGCCAAGAGAAATTCTATTACAGAACTAAGACCTAGAACCCATCAACAACCAAGCAGGTAATAAGGTTATACCCGAATTGAACCTTAGAAAGACTGCAGGTTGGGTAGCGATCATGTTCACTCTTAATGGGATCTAGGGAAGAATGAGATAGCTTAAGAGATTCTACTCATGAACCCAACTCTTCTAATTGAATGCTGGGATTTCCTTGAGAGGTAACTTTAGGGCTTCTTATTTGGGGCAAAGGACCACAGACTTGTCATGAGCAAACATTTTCCGGGAACCTGGTATCATTCAATGTCTCTTCAGAGAACCGCCCTTCACCACATCATGTCCCTTCCAGTGGCCCAGGAAGGATCTCAGCTGCAGGGCCAATATGGGTAGGGATACGGATTCTTGAATCCTCAGCTGTCTGGGACCAACACTGAGTTTGTCTCTTGGCCCTTAGTTGTTTTTTTTGAGATGGAGTTTCACTCAAGTTACCCAGGCTGGAGTGCAATGGCGCAATCTCGGCTCACTGCAACCTCCGCCTCCTGGGTTCAGGCAATTCTCCTGCCTCAGCCTCCTGAGTAGCTGGGATTATAGGCACGCACCACCATGCCCCGCTAATTTTTTGTATTTTTAGTAGAGACGAGGTTTCACCGTGTTGACCAGGATGGTCTCGATCTCTTGACCTCATGATCCACCCGCCTCGGCCTCCCAAAGTGCTGGGATTACAGGCTTGAGCCACCGCGCCCGGCCTGGTTTTTAATTAAAAAGGATTTTGCACACCAATTAGTCTCTCTATCAGGAGGGCTTGGTTTCAATGAAGACACACTAATCTTTTGAGTGCTTATTCCCAAATCAGGGAGTATCTTATCACAATCATGTTCCTTTCCTAAACCCTTAGTTAAATCCAAAAAGGTTCCACTTTCTAAGACTAGTGGGGATTTGGAGAGTCACCAGCTAATACAGGCTCTTCGTAATGCCATTGTAAACCCATTGCGGGTTATAGATTCTGGGTTCTGACACAGAACCTCAGTCCTATCCAAATTCATGCATACTGCTCCAGTTCTTGTCAGAAGGCTTCTGACTGGCATGGGTGGCTTAGGTAATATTTTTTTCTCATCTTTCTTGAATTAATTGCTTTAATTGTCCAGGCATTAATGTTTGACAGGTGCCACATTTTTGTTGGCTGCCTTGGTGGTTTTCTGTAGTTGGCCGTTTTTCTTTTACATCTTCCTTCCTGACTAATCTGGAAGGTCTTGCATGCTGGGATTGAGACATAGCTACAGAGTAGGAAAAAATGAAAGCACAGGAAAATCACTGGTCCTTTGGAAAGTCTCACATCTGAGGAGAATCTGGATGCATTGCTCTTGGGCTCAGTCACGGAAGATTTTGGTTGCTGGTTGGGTCACACTCCCAGGGCAGTGCATGGTTTCACCTCCAAGCCTGCACCAGCCCTTGGGCAAACTTTCCAACGCGTGCTCATCCCCACAACATTGAAGCCTGGGGCCCCAGAGGATGAAAGGTGTGTGGGCAGTTCATTAGGAAGCCTACTGGCTCCCAGCACAGTCAAGACACATGACCCTGAGCTGGGGAGCCGCATAGGAAAGGTCCACAGTAGAGAGATGCAGGTAGGGTTGCATGTCTTGGGTGGCAAACCCAGGAGTAGAGGGGCCAGTGACTGCCTGCACAAGGCTGTGCAGGAGCAGACTACACAGCCATCCCATGCAAGGTCAGCCCCCTAGAGCAGCAGCTGTGTCCCCAGGACAGACCTCTGGGAGTCCCTTCATTTTTTTAAGTCCTTTAACAGAAATCTTGAAAAAGATACCTCAAAAGACACTACTTATAACAGGTATTAGCTCTTCTCAAGGACTGACTGCTGTTGGCATGAAATTGAATACTTCTCTGTGGGGCTTAACATAATCCTGTTAGAGTAGGTCTGCCCAAGAACAGATAAAGATGGAATTAGTTATCAGAAGCTTATTGAATTGGGCTGGAGGGAAAATGTCCATAAAGGAAGATGGAGAGAGGGATCTCAAAGGCTAGGATCTGTGAGTTCACAATGCAAGTCTCCTTTTTGGGAGGCTGGAAAATTAAAGCAGTTAATTCAAGGACATGCAAAGTAAAACAGATGTCTGTGCATTTCTAAATGTTTTGGAATGCTTAATGGAGACCTTGAACAAGGGAACCTATGTGGAGTCCAGCATCTCACAAGTTTAGGCCTGTCTTAATAGCTTTGTGTTTTCATTGGTCAGAAACAACCAAAGGGAACTGGAGCCTACACAATGCCATGTATTTCTAGAGGACAGTGACTGACATCACCAAATATACTGTCTGCATTCAAATCTGACAGGCATGTTTTCATGGCCACCACAGTCCGTTCTTGCATTGCTTGGATCTCATTGAAACAGATGTGAGGAGCATCTCTCTCATAGCTCCAGTGGGCCTCCCTTGCTGAAGGGAAAAACTGACAAGAAGGTTAGTAGACTACAGTCCTTTTCTCTGAAGTTTTGGGCCACAACTCTTCTCCTCACTTCTTGGCTACTCAATTCTCCTCATCCTCAATTATCACCATTGCAAATCTTGGTGGCTTCCCTCATGGGGTGACCCCAATTCTTTATTCCTGAGTGGACTGACACTTTAATGATACGCTTATCTGGGTAATGAATCACAGGTATGCCCAAGGTCACAATGGGTCAAGGAAGCACCAAAAAATATCCAAGTGAATCAACTGGCTTCATATTTTACCCATCTCTCCCTGCATACATTGTATAAAGGCAAGATTCTCTTCCTGCTAATCACAATCAATCACTTTTGCCAGTATGGCAACTCCTTATCACCTAATGATCCCTGGGTGTTGTAGAACAAGGTATCTGAATGATAGCCGTTAGTTGTAGTTTAATGGAATGTTGAGTTTTTTACCCAAAGTAAACCTGCTTTGGGACCAGAAGCTCCAGCCCTGAAGAGCCAAGACTTCAAGAGATGGGAAGTCAGTCTCCTAGTGAACTACTAGAAATGACGATACACAGGATAATCCTGTTTTTTTTTCCCTTGGCTTCTAGTATACGGTACTTCTATTGGAGACCCAGCTCAATAGAGATACCTAAATAAACACACAAAATGTATTCTGAAGGGTGACATTCTGCTTCTATGAAGTGTTTCTGAGATGCTCCTTTTGTTGCGTTCTTAGAAGGTATGCTCAATAGCCTAAGGAAAGCTGCTTCAGTAGTTGAGATAATGGTATACTAGTGAATCCCATGTTCATGAGCCCCGTTCTATCCTGCACATGCTTTGCTGTGAAGCATGTCCACTCCTTTGAACCTCTGCTGTGTCAGGTCATTTGCCTGCAGATAAGGAATTCTGGAAGCCATCAAATCAGTAATGGCCAAGGCTCTGTGGACGAGAAAAGCAAACATATGGCCAAAACAAATACATAGCTGCAAGTAGAAACCACTGGCCATCCTAGAATAGAGGCTCAATGTAGTTCTGAACTGCCACTAAGTGACCTCCTTGACGAGCAATACATCTGGGCTTCAGGAACTATACATAGGATCTTCTGCCACTGATGCCATTGTGTAACCCATCATTCTACTTCTGAGCTGAACAATGAAGGCTAGCTAACTCCAACTGGCAGAATCACTTCATCTACTTGAATGTTCAGTGCCTCTTCTGGTAGGTGTCTTTTAAAGATACTAACATCATAATATTGGTGTGACTCCCATATACTCATGTTTATGCCCCTCTCCCAGTCTTCCTTGCCTCTAATCATCTAGTCCCTTTCTAAGCCCCTGACCACATAAGAGGCCATTGCCCATTGCTCAGGCATTTAGAGAAATTCTCATCTTGGGCCACTTTTCTTCCACAGGAAGCAGATAGCCATGGATAACAGGTGTTACTAATTAAAGACTGTTTCTATACTCTCTTGAAACTGCCCCCGATACAGCTATAATGCACAAGCCATGCATCTTAGACCATAGCTTGCCAACCCATCTGTAAACAGGCTCTAGCTTCAGTTGGTCATATGGCACTACTTCGTAGGGCCTCTGATAGGATATGAGGAAGGGAGACTTGTGCAAATATTGGGGGTGCCCTGAGTCTGAGCCACCTGCTCATGCAGCTTACACCCTGGTTCTGTCAGGCTTGGTCTCAGATTAACCTCTTCCATCTTATAAACCTGGACAGGTCCAGTGGAAGTCTATGGTGTTGTAGATCAGAGAAACTCATTTTAGAATAGGCTGTTTTGAATACATGATTACTTGGTACTCCATAACCACAGCCCAGTGAAATGCCAGGAGCTATTTCTCAAAAGATCTATAATTACTGCAGACAGGATTAACTGCAAAATACCAGGGATCACTATAGTGATAATCCCATAAGCTTTACTATGCATCTCTTCCTACCACTGGCACCTCCAACACTTGTCTGTCAGTTCCTACGATTTAAGTAGCAGTGAGGCTTGCACCAAAGCCTGGCCCTGCTGTAGCATTCATTCCTGCTCTGGGACCTATTAAAGTTGGAAGCCTTCTATGACTTGATATATGGACCAGGGCAGGATACAAAGATGACAGATGTCAGCTCCAGAATCCAAAGAGGCCTACTATTCATTGTGCCCTGCTCTTTGAGATAGCAGATACACGATGAAGGCTTTTTCTTTACTCTGGAGATGTTCAGTGTAACTCTATACCTAATTAAATGCTTCTGACATGATGGGTGCTAAAAATTTGTATTTGTGTCTACCCTCTGGAGTATTTGTTTTACTAAGGCCTTACAAGGCACCTTGCATTCTTTTGGCAGAATCAACATACCATTGGATCACCCTGATGTTCTCTGGGATGTTCAAGCAGTTCAAGTGTTTTAGGACTATGACAGATGACAGTTAATGTGCTCAAGGCAAACTGTAGGAGTCTTTCTATCCCATGTGAATATGAACTTTCTGATCCTTACACCTAGAATAGAAAGTGATCCAACTACCAAGTTCTCTATCATGCATTCAAAAAGCTTTCTATTTTAGTGGGGAGGGCAGTTTCGGAACAAAGTCTATATGGCAGTTACTTATGCAACCTGGAATAGTGATTTAACTTTAAGGGACTAGAGAAATAAACAGTGAGTCTGTGGATCCAGGATACTGGACTGTTGAAAACAAGAGGCTCCATTCTAGATACTAGTCTATGTAGTAAACAGAGGAACCATGACTATACTTCCAATTTCTGGATATCAATGTTGATTCAAACTGTTTAGTAATTCTCAAAGTATAGTTATTTCCCCAATGCACAGTTGTCTGAAGAAATTCACAGGTGCCTCAAGGGGGAACTGAGATAATCTTGGTATATAATCAGGGCTTTTACAGGGCTCTTCTACTTAAGGATTCAGGTATCTCTTCAATGAGTTAATCTAGAAAATGACACGAGTTTGGGGAATGGCCCTAACATTGACATCTCAGCCTTCTGATCCTCCATTTTTGTCTTGCTCATAAGTGGTGAGCAGAGCCTTGCTGGCTGCAAATCTAATTTGGTCCTTGGGGGACGATACGTAATCTCCACAGCTCTCTGGGCAAGCCTCCTTAGTGTCCCCTCTGACCTTTCTGGCTCTTACAGAACTGCAGCCTTCTGACTTCTTGATGTTAAATGTTACCACCTGGTTTCACTATGTAGCTTCCTTATCCTCATAGGTAGTGATAAGCCTATGTCTGTGACTACCACTGCTGCCATGTGTTGTGGCCTGAGGAAAACCATCACTGCACTACTTGGTAGTGTTGGTGTTCATGCCATCAGATCACTTCATGGCCTTGGTGAATACTGTCTTCTGGTTTCTCCCATTGGAAATAATCTTGATTTTCTGCCCCTATGTCTATTATAGTATCTTCCCTTCCCTCTTTCTTCCCAGACAATTTAAGTACATAGCTTTGCTGAGTACTGGCCATCAATACTTCTCAGGCTGCCGGGCGCGGTGGCTCAAGCCTGTAATCCCAGCACTTTGGGAGGCCGAGGCGGGTGGATCACGAGGTCAAGAGATCGAGACCATCCTGGTCAACATGGTGAAACCCCGTCTCTACTAAAAATACAAAAAATTAGCTGGGCATGGTGGTGCGTGCCTGTAATCCCGGCTACTCAGGAGGCTGAGGCAGGAGAATTGCCTGAACCCAGGAGGCGGAGGTTGCGGTGAGCCGAGATCACGCCATTGCACTCCAGCCTGGGTAACATGAGTGAAACTCCGTCTCAAAAAAAAAAAAAAAATACTTCTCAGGCTTATAAGCACCACCCTAGTGAAAGAGTTCCCCTGCCCCATCACAGGATATGGGACGGGTGTGGCTCATGTGTTCAACTGTCATGCACTTAAATACCTTACATGATGAGGAGCATGCAGATGGGCAGGGCAGGACCCTGTGCTCCAGCCCACAGCAGCACGCAGGGCAGAAACCAGTGACTCCCAAAGCTCAAGTGGACATGCTACAATGTGTTATTTTATCTTTGCCATCTGCAGACAGCTTAAGCGTTAAACAGCTCAGTGGACCCTCTGCCTTTTGGCAAAGGCAGAGGGCCAGTGTGACCGCTTGCTGTATCCTGATCTCTTGTCTGGCATCCAGGAAAAAAGTTATAAATTTGAAGATGAATGGGGGAAGTTTGAGTGGTGAGCTGGAAAGGGAATGGTGTGAGAAGACAGTCTCGCCCTGGAGTTTGGTGATCCGGTGATCAGTCTCTTCTAACTGCCCCCACCAAACTGAGTTCATATGCTCCTTTTCTCTTTGCCACTCTGATCATCTCCTTGTCTATTGATCTGTTCATCTGCTCAGCTGTGGAGGCTGGGGTCTGGGGCTGGTGGGTACACGATACTGGGGTATGGCAGGCCAAAGGGCAACTTTGAGGCATGATAATGGGAATACCTCTTCCCACTTTATGGCCACAGGTTTCCAGGTTGGAGAGAGAGGGGCCTTTGCTGAGGAACTGCCCTCTTCTAGCCAGTATTTCACTGACTAGGGGAAGAACCTCCACGCAGAGACCAAAGCAGCTGCAGTTTTCTCCTGCCTTTTTGGAGACATTGTGCATGGCTTCTGCATGCCACTGGACACAGAGGCACCTGAGCTGGGAGGGAAGGCACCATGCACCACGTGCACCTGTGGCTGTTGGGATGGGGCTGGGGATGGCACCTCTGAGAGACCACATGGTTCTGAACTCTACCTTTTGGCTGAGTCAAATGCCATCATTTAATATCATTGCTGCAGTCTGTAGCAAAACTGTTAACATATAAAACAAATGGGAGCCATTTCAAACCATGAAAGAGATACCATAACAAAGTCTAGGGGTCTTAACCAATGGAGTTCAGTCTTAAAGTCTTCCAGCAAAAGATGCCTTTGGTTGCCCCAGGGCTTTACTCCAGTCCCATGTGACAGCTAGACCTCTGAAGGGAAATGAAACCAACATTCCTTTAACTTACAAGAAAGAGTTGGCAGGGTATGGAAAAGAGTTTTGACAGTTCTGTGTTTTTTACATGCTATTTTTTGTATAGCAGACAAGCCCCCAGAGGAAAGGGTTCCCTGACCCACATTGCGGGACATGTGACAAGGTTGTGGCTCATGTTTGGATGCTGTGTGTTCTCAAACCTCTTATGGGAGTAGGAGTACCCCTGGGCTCCAGCCCCACAACAGTGTCTGAGGTGGGAGCCTGCAACTCCTAAAGCCCAAGTGAGCATGTGTTAGTGTGCTCAGTGGGATGAGTGGGAAGCTGGAAAGAGGATGGACAAGAATTGACTAGTAGATGAGCTGAAGAGTCTAATTTGCAGGCCAAAGTCATCAGGGAAAGACTTGATGTGGTAAAGAAGGGACCTTCAGAGGGTGAATGGTACAGTCCAGAGGGTAGAAACAGTGATTTTTGAAAAACAAAAGCTGAATAAAACTCAGTTTGTGTATGTGGTGCCCAAAGGCATAGACAGGAGCTGTTTCTATTTGGTCTTCTTGGCCCCTCCCTCCTTTATTATCTTAGAATACATTCCACTTAAGATGGAACTCTATACGAAAGGATAAATTTCTCTTTTATGCAAATAGGCACAAATAGATATGATTCTTAAAATTTCAAGTTACTTTTAAAAACAAAGTGCTTTAAAACACGTTTAAAATTTATGAATAGCCTCCAATGATTACTAACAACTTATTTTATACAGGAGAAATATTTTCAGAGAAAACATTTCCTAAGTTTATTTCAAAAGAATATGCCAATTTCTAGCAATGATTGGAAGATGTTGGAGCAATGGCACCATGAAATAATTCAGCTTACTTTTAACTGGGTACATGTGGTTAAGCACCAGAAGCTGTGTAGTTAACACTGTCTTGATTTTACTTTATAGAACATGAACCTGTTGAAACCCCTCTAAAAATGCTTGTTTCTTAGTAAACAGATTTCATTTAAAGCTCCAAACTGAGTGAATCTGTCAGTTAATGCCTAATTGAAATGTTTCTTTATGTATTTAAAACTAAAAAACTCCCTGCTTAAAATGTGTACCTTCTACCAATTTTCAAAATACAGTTGGGAATAACCACCCTGTTTATTTCATCTCAGACTTGAAATGGGTGAGATGAAGACACAGTAAACAACATGACTTTCTTTAAACAGCACCTTGAAAAAATGCACTGCACTAGCAAAGGCATTAAGAGGGGGAGAAAAGCCTTCAGACACAATAGTTACAGGACCCCTCAACGTGTGAGCAGAAGGGGACGTGGTGACAACATTGTCATGGGTTAATGTTAATGCCTTATGAGAAGAAATTTGGTTTAAATCATTTGCCTCAGAACAGTTCTGGACCTTCGTTAGCTGCCAGGTCTTTCTGCTCTGAGGCCTTCATTTTCTTATTCTTAGCTTCTTTAGCCTCAACCTTAATCTTGTTTAGTTCAACACTGTGTTGGGGCATATTCAGGTTTTCATGCTGGTAATAATACAAGGGAGAGACAGGAAGAATTACTATGGTTGAGATGCTCAGTGGGATTGGTAGAGTGCTGCTCTCCTCAGGCACATACAAACAAAACCAAGCCCTGAGCAGGTGCAGTGGCCAATCCAATATTTGCATCCAAAAAGATGTGCTCATTGTCTGACCACTAGTCTTCAATGTGGGGCAATTTCTCCTCAGCAGGTGACAAGGGGTCATCAGATAGGGGCTCCTCTGATAGAGGCTCATCTGCTTCAGAATGCTGCTCATCTTCCTTTGGAGAAGAGGCAAGATCTTGAGCAGAGGTGAGGAAGGAGGGCTGCTGATTTGGCTGATGAGACGTTAGTGGCTCAGTCACACCAGTGGGAGGCTCAGAATTAACAAGGGGCTCCACAGGAGCAGACAGGGCAGGGAGAGGAGCAACTCCGCCAAGCTGTGAAATGTCAGCTGCATTGGCACTGCTGAGTCTTTCCGAAGGTGTTGTGCAGTGGAGAGGGCTGCTGCTTAAAATCCACACGAGGCAGTTGGATTATTCTTCAATGGAGTTGGTGTGGCTGCAGCAGTCTTAGGGGACCAGCAGAATCCTGGAGATGGCTTTGTTGGGTGAGAAGATGGCATCAGCAAATAACTTGTAGAGTTGTCTGAACTTTTTCAGGTAAATTGGGGATCGGATTTACTGCAGGTTGCATGGTCTGTTTTACTCCCTAAAGTTGGCAGTGGCAAAGCCTTACTTTTGAGTTATTCTTCTGCTTGATTTGGGGAACAGGTTTCTTCTCCACTGCCCTTATGTTACATGCAAGAACTTCCATCATGATCATAGCCCTCTTGTTCCCAGAAGGGGGAAGAGGCTGAAACACTTTTTTTTACAGCAGGGTGCCAGGACCTCGATGACCCCAGATTTGATCTTGGCCTCCATTCCTTCCTTTGGAGCCAAACTCACCTCTGTCTCAAAGTTTAGAAAGAGGTAGCACCTGGAGCCACTCACCTTAAGGAATAAGAGTGGTTATCTCCTTGAGTTAAAGTACAAACTACCATGCTTCTATTCATGTTGTGAATGTCCCTGTGGGGGTGGGCACAGAATTTGAGGCAAGTGGTGACCCCAGAGAAGGGACGACCGTTTTTGCTGCGAAGCCAACATTCTGGGGCAACATTTTCATATTCCACCTGATTCCAGAAAGCTATTGGAGCATACTGCTTATAAATTGGAGCTAATTGTGTGGCCAAACTCTAAGTTTAATCTTTAAGGTTTTTTCATATAAGGAAGAGCTTGGACCAATTCTAAGTCTTCTGGGGCTTGGGTGTCTACCAAACTTACAGCCATTAAAGAACACACTCCATGAACAGACAAGAAGATGAAGCTCCACAAGTCTCTGGATCAATTCCTTGACATGTACCCTCGAATTGTATGTGTACATCTTCCTTCAGTAGGATGCCCATTGTATGACATTAGATTTTTCTCTGAACTGTGTATAGCTGATCAGCTTTTGGAAGAGGGATGCCATCCCTATACCGTGAGCACCACCATCACAGAAGTTGGGCAGTGGTGGCCTGTATGCTGCTGGACCAAACAAAACTATTTCTTTATCACTGCTGCTTTTTAAAACCCACTTAGCAATTGACATCCATGGGAGCTTATCCCTAATTTACCAGTTTACACTATTTCTATCCTTACTGCATTTCCTTTTTGACCATGCCTTTTCTCCATGATTTCCCTGACAGCAGCAACACTCGTCCTGCCCCAAGGTGTGTATAATATGGGCCTGTGTCTTTTTGTATAACTCGGTCAAGACAGTTGCAGGTGGGCAGTTCAAAATCTTAAGGGGTAGACACTAGGTTTTTTGTATCTTAGTAAAGTTCATGGCATAATGAAATTTTCCTGTGTACTTTCCATTGTGGACAGCTCTTGTGTTCCAACACTAGATGAGCAGATTTCCTTTTCACTTTAGTAGAAACCAGTGTAATTCCACCTGAACATACCACATTTACATTCCTGAGAGTTAGTGCTGACTCTAATAAGGATGTTTCACGAGAGATCCAGGCTATATTGGCAGTCTGATTCATAAGTTGCTCCTCTGCCTGCTGAAACTTTTACTGGGCATTGTCGGCTATCACATTGACACACTGGCTAGGTGTAGAGAAGGGGCTGGGTCAAAGGATGGGCTTTCTGATACTCAACGTTTAAGCTTAGAATTCTCAGATGTCATCGGTGAACATTGCCATTGTATTTCATTTGGAGATGAAATATGCTGAGTGAATAGAAATGTTAATACATATTTTTCTCTGCTGTTTTAGGATATCTCCGTAATTTTATGAGTACAGGACATACTGTTTTGGGTTGTATAATGGACCTCGTTTGAGCTAGTGGTTTCCGTATTTGGATTAAGGAAGAAACCTTCCCCAACATAGTAGGAACATCATGTGGACAAAATCTTGAAATTTAGATGTTATCCAAATGTCATTGTGCTATAAGTATAGCACAACGTTTCCAATTCTGCTGATCATTTTCTTAATGACTTACAAATGTGGGCTGCTTTTTCCACCCATCTCTTGGTGGGTTGGATTTTTGTCTTTTTCGGGGATGTGTTCTTTTTTAAGGATGAAACATGATTACTTTGTACTCTTGAACATGGTTTCTGTTGTACAGCAAAAATAAAATCAGGAGAAGGGCATGTTACTATGCCACGAGGTTTGGTGTACTTGCAACTTTTTTGTTCTGTGGTTTTATATCATTCAACTTATTGAAGAAAGTTGTTTTAACTGTGTTGCAACATCTTCAGTTTGAGTATGGGCTGCATCTGACATGACAGATCAGCCTACTTCAAAATTTTGCTGCTTCCAGTAACTGGTTGCAATACCTGGCTTTGTTATTTCTTGGTGGCAACTGATGAAAATTCTCAGAATAACTGTCAAGAGTAATTATCCCTGGAGCAATACTTGTTTTTATTTCAGTCTTGGATGAGTTTGAGGTTGGTAAATTCATGTGACTTTGTGGACACTTAGTTAGTAGCTGAGCTGATAAGTGAGTTGACAAGCGTAGTTCACCCACTGGAAAAAAGTTCATTTAAAACAGTGGTTTCCTAAGATGGACAGTGATAAAAATTTAGTGACTCTCCTTGTGAGTTTGGGGTCTTGGACTTTTTTTAAACTGTAGAGGATAGCTTTGCAGTTATTAAGCAAATTGGCTGTTCTCTGCTCTGATTGTTCATTCTTTGACTTTGATGGGGAGAAATTCTGTAATTAGAGCTCTGAGATTTAAGTCAGGGCCTCTATGGCTCCCTCTTGCTCCAATGTTAATCCCGTCTTTATTTAATGATAAGGGACTTGGTTGAACTGGAGATTCATATTTTGGTTCTTGGTATATTCTCTGGAGTTTTTGGCTGATCACTTTCATTGTGTGTACTACCCTGACAACTTATGTTGGAGTGTGAAGAATGTGGGATGGAACTGCAGTTAAAGCCAGGCTACTGGAACACTAAACCATTACTTCTGCCCTTGATCACAACTCCTATCTGTAGCAATGGAGCTCATAGTGTTACGGCTTGCAGTGACTTTTAGGAATTTACAAGAGTAAAACCTTGCAGAAATACTTAACATTGAACATTTAAAATGACATGTTTCAGTTGGTAAATAGGTGGACATGTTTAATGCCATTTCTTAGTTTGTATGAACAATTTTGGAGTATTGGTTCATTTCTTGAATGTTTTTCAATTTTTCAGCTTCTGGAATATTAGCACTGAAGTGTCCTTTGTGATCACTTAAATGTGACTTGTTTTATGTCCCCTTTTCCACCTCAATGCCTGTCATGCTTTCTTTATTCTTAGTTACATTATCAACAGGATGTGGGTTCCATTCCAATTTTTGTTCTTCCCCGTGAGCACATCTGTAACCCATGGATTCTGACCTGGGGCCATTTAAGGCAGATTTTGACAACAAACAGGTAAAACTTTGGGCTGCTTTTCCTTCTGGGACCTCTTGTTTTCCTTTATAACCTCCAGATGCCTCTTGGCAGGCTCAAAACAAGTGACCCTAGGTGTTAAACCAGATCACCAAGAGGACCTTCATATCTGAAAATCAGTAGGAAGTTGGGCAACACTCTTCTGGAGGAGTCCTCTCAGAACCTAATGGGAACCCTTGAGTGTTAGCTGTCAGGAAGCTTATATGAACCTGCTTTTCACTTTCTACATTACTTATAGCCATTACTGGAGATAGTGAATTTTTTATTTGAGGAGTATGTAATGAACTAAACCAAAAGTGTAGATATGTATAGCACTCTGGACTGCAAGTCCATGTGGTACAGTGCTTTGGGGCTCAGGCCATTTGGAAGAAGCATTAAAGGTAGCAATTGGGTTTGAAGGAACAGAAAAGACAAGCAAGTCTGGGACAACACCCCCACTCATGCCAAGAGTTTCTTGTTGCTCTAAAAGAGTACCAAAGACCTCTCCTTGGATTGGAATAACACCAGGAATCTTGGGTGGATCTGGGATCTCATTCAGGGCCTCGCCATGACCTCAGTCACCCCCAGGATGTTCCCATACAAGTGGAGTAGTACCAAAGTCCTGTCTAGTATAGAGGTGGTATCAAACTTCCTGCTAATTTGCGGTAGCTTTGGAGGTCTCTATGATGTGGTTTTAGCACCAAGACTCACTAGTTTTGAACCTCCCAAGAAAAATTTCATTACAATAGTAGATACAGACCCACAAAGAGCCAAGCAGTTCTAAAGTTAAATTCAGGTATAACCTTAAGACTGAATGTGATTGCTGCTCCACATCCACTTTAACAGGATCCAGGCAAGAATCGGATTAACTTAGGAGAGTCTCCTTGTGAACCCAACACTTCTAACTGAATGCTGGGTGTTTCCTTAAGACGTAACTTTGGGGCTTGCTCTTTGAGGCAAAGCACCACAGACTGTCATGAGCAAACATTTTTGGGGAACCACTGGTATTATTTAATGTCTCTTCTGAGAATAGTTCTTCACAGCATGTCCCTTTTCAGTGGCCCAGGAAGGATCTCAGCTGTAGTGCCACTGTAATTAGGGATACTGATTTTTGGAATGCTCACCTCTTTGGGACAAATACTGAGTTGTCCCTTGGCTCTCAGCTTTAATTGAAAAGGGATTTTGTATACCAGTTATCGTCTCTGGATCAGGAAGGACTTGGTGGTCTTGCATTGGAACCAAATTATTTTCTGTGTGCTTTATCTCCCAAATCAGGGAGTATCTTACAATCACAATCACATTTTCCTAAGCTCTTCAAAAGTGGAAACATTTGGTTTCCAAAAATTCTTCAGTGTTTAAGAATTTGGCTACTACCAATGGGGGTTGGGAGAGTCCCCTGCTTAAGAGGTGCTTAATAGGGCCATTGTAAACCCATTGCAGGTTAAGGACTCTGGGTTCTGAAAATCTCTGTCCTATCCAAATTCATGCATGCTGCTCCAACTCTGGTCAGAAGGCTTCTGACTGGCATGGGAGGTTTGGATTTAAAAGAAAAATCTGTCTTGAATGAATTGCTCTAATTTTCCAGGGCTTAGTCTTGACCGATGCCACATTTCTGTTGGCTGTCTTGGTGGTCTTTAGTAGTTGGCCATTTTTCTTTGGTATACATATTTATTCCTGACTAACTTGGAAGGCCTTGCATGGTGGGATCAATACATAGCTACTGAGTAGGAATAAGGGGCACAGGAATCTGTCATTGGTCCTTTGGAAAGTCTCACTTCTGAAAAGAATCTGGATGCACTGCTCTTGAGCTCAGTCACACAAGGTTTTGGTAGCTGGCAAGGACAGTCCCTGGGCAGTGCTCTCCCTCCAGCTCCAAGCCTGCACCAGCCCTCAGGCAAGTTTTCCAACTCATGATCCTCTCTGCAACTTTGCAGTCAAGGGATCCCTGCCTCCATAGGGGAAAGGAGCACTGGCAGGATGCTTAACTGCTCCTAGCAGAGTCAAGGCACGAGACCCATAGGTGGGGAGCCACTTCCCAAGGATGCACAGTGGAGAAGGGCAGATAAGCTGCATGACTTGGATGAGACAGGGTGTGGCGAAGGGGCAGACTTAGGAGTAGAGGGGTTAGGGGGGCTCACAGAAAGCAGTGCAGGAGCAGACTGCACAGCCACTCCCCACCAGGTCAGTACCCCCCCACCCCGGAGCAGCACTATCTCCCCAGGACAGACCTCAGGGGTCTCTTTATTCCTTAAATGCCTTTGACAGAAGTCTTTGAAAAGAGATCTAAAAGGAATCCTTTCATAAAATGTATTGGTTCTTCCCAGGGACTCACTGCTGTGGGGAAAAAGTTTGAAGACTTTCCTGTGGAACTAGCCATAATTGTGAGAATGGGTCTTCCCATGAACAGATAAAGATGAAACTAGATATCTCAGAGGCTTATTGAGGGGGCTGGAGGGAAAATGGCCATAAAGGAAGATAGAGGGATCTCAAAGGCTAGTAGCCATGAGGTCACAATGCAAGTCGCATCTTTGAAAGGGTAGAAGGGAAATAATCAGGGTCTTAAATGTCTGTGCATCTCTAAGAATGCTTTGGAAAGGTTAATGGAGACCTAAAACAGGGGTACCTACGAAGAGTCCAGTATCTCACAAGATTAGGACTGTCTTAATAGCTCCAAATGTTCATTTGTCAGAAACAACCAAAGGGAAGGGAGCTTAGACAATGCCATGTATTTCTAGAGCACAGAGTGCATTAACTGAGGTCATTCAATATGCTGTCTGCATTCAAATATGAAAGGCATATTTTCATGGCCACCACAGTCCATTCTTGCATTGCGTGGGTCTCCTTGAAACAGATGTGGGGAGCATCTCCTTCATAGCTCCAGTGGGCCTCCCTTTCTGAAGGGAAACTTAAGGAGGGTTAGGAGAACAAATTATAGGCCATTTTCTATGAAGCTTCAGGCCACAGCTCTTCCCCTCATTCCTTTGCTACTCAATTCTTACCCTCAACTATCACCATTGGAAATGTTGGTGGCTTTCCTAGTGCAGTGACACCAATCCTTTATTCCTGAGAGGTTGGACACTTTAATCATACCCTTATCTGGGGAATGATCCACATGTATGCCCATAGGCACAATGGGTCAAGGAAGCACCAGAAAACGTCCAAGTGGATCACATGGCTTCATATATTTTACATATCTCTTCCTTCATACATTGCAACCCTCTCTTCCTACTGATCAAGCTCAATTACACTTTCCAGTATGGTGACTTGTCCACAAGCGTTGACCCCTTAGCATATAGTAGTCCAAGGTATCCTGATAGCCACTGTTATAGCTCAATGTGACCTTGAGTCCCTCGCCCAGAGCAGATCTGCTTTGGGAAACAGAATCTTCAACCCTGCAGAGCCAAGACTTCCAGAGATGGGAAGTGAGTCTCCCAGCGGACTATTAATGATTATATATAGGTATTCCTGTTTTTACCAGCTGCCTGCTGGTATATGGTACTTCTATTGGAGACCCAGTACCATATGGATCTCTAAAAACACATAATGTATTCTGAAGGCTGATAGTTTCTGTGAAGCGTTTTGAGATACTGCTTTAGTTTCATTCTTACGTGATATCCTCAATATCCTGAGGCCAATTGCTTCTGGTAGTTGAGATGTTACACAACTAGTGAATCCCGTGGTCATCAGCCCTATTCTGTCCTGCATATCCTTTGCTGTCAAACATGTCCACTCCTTTGATCATGTACCGTGTTCTCTTGCCTGCAAATAAGTGATTTTGGAAGCCGTCAAAGTTAGCAGTATTGGCCAAGGCTCTGGACAAGAAAGGATAAACACAGGGCCAAAACGAACATAACTATAAATAGAAACTACCGGCCACTCAGAATAAAGAGGGTCAATATAGTTCTGAACTGCCACTAAGTGGCCTCCTTGAGGAGAAATACATGTGGGCTTCAGGAACCATACACAGGGTCATCTGCCCCTGATGCCATTCTGTAACCCATCATTACAGTTCTGAGCTGAACAATGAAGGCTAGTTAACTTCAACTGGAAGAATCACTTCATCTATTTGATGGTTCAGTGCCTCCACTGGTAGATATCTTTTAAAGATACAAGAATCTTGGCAATTTTCGTCTGACTCCCATGCACTCATATTTATGCCCCTCTCCCAGTCTCCTAATCATCTGGTCTTTCTAATCCCCTATCCACATGAAGGCCATTGGCCACTGCCCAGGGATTTAGAGAAATTCTCATCTTGGGCCACATTTTCTTCCACAGAAATGGGATAATCAGGTTTAACAAGTTATACTGAGACTGCTTCTCCATTCCCTTGAAACAGATCCTGGATACGGCTGTAATGCACGTGCTGTGCATCATAGACCACAGCTTCCCAACCCATCTGTAAACAGGCTCTAGCTCTAGTTGGTCATGTGGCACTACTCCATAGGGCCACTGACCGCATATGAGGAAGGGGGACTGGTGCAAATGTTGTGGTTGCCCTGAGTCTGGGCTACCTGCTCATGCAACTTATGCATGCTGGTTCTGTCAGGCTTGGTCCCAGATTAACTACTTCCGTCTTATAGACCTGGACAGGTCCAGTGGTAGTCTATGGTGTGGTTGGTCAGAAAAACTAATTCATACTTAGTTGTTTAGAATGGATGACCACTTGGTACCTATGATCAGAGCCTGGTAAAAAACCAGAAGCTGTTTCTCAAAGGATCTACAACTGTTTTGCTGTACACAGGACTAATTGCAAAATACCAGGAATCTCTATAGTGACAATTCCATAAGCTGCATCCTGCATCTCTTCCTACCACTAACACTACCAACACTTGGGTCAGTTCCTAAGGCTTAAGTGGCAGTGATGCTTGCACCAAAGCCTGGACCTGCTGTAGGGCTCATTCCTGCTCTGGGCCCTCTTAAAGTTGGAAGCCTTCTATGACTTCTCATTTATGGGCCAGGGCAGTATTCAAATGTGACCAATGTTAGCTGCAGAATCCAAAGAGGACTACTATTCATTGTGCCCTCTGTTTTGGGATAGCAGATGCAAGATGAAGCCTGCTGCTTTCCTCTAGAGATGTTCCGTGTAACCCTGGACCTAATTAACTACTTAGCACATGATGGGTCCTAAAAATTTTTTACATTTGTCTCTACCCTTGGAGCATGTATCTTACTAAGGCCTTTACGAAGTACCTCACATTCTTTTGGCACAATCGACATGATACCATTGGATCTCTGATGTTTTCTGGGATGTACAGGCAGTCCAAGTCTTAGGACTATACTATGGCACACAACAGACTTCATGTGCCCGAGGCAAACTGTGAGTCCTATTTTCTCTCCCTATGAATATGAACTTTCTGATCATCTTTGAACTGGAATAAAAAGCAATACAACAGCTAAGTTCTATCACACATTCAAAAAACTTTCTATTTTGACGGGGAGGGCAGTTTCAGAACAAAGCCTATGTGGTAGTTGTTTAACCTGGCATAGTAATTTTAGGTGACTAGAAAAATCAGTGAGTGGGTCTGGAACCAGGAGAGACAGTTTAACGTTGGGACTCTATTCCAGATATTAGTCTATACAGTAAATAGAGGAACCATGATTATACTTCCAATTTCTGGATATCAGTGTTGCCTCAAACTGTTGAATAATCCTCAGTGTCTAGCTATTCTTTCTCTGAACTAAACCTTTCAGTAAATTATCGCAGGTACCATTGAGGAACTGGGAAAATCATGGTATATAATCAGATTTTTCATGGCTTTTCTACTTAGGGATTCAGGTATCTCTTCAAGGAGTTCTTGATCTAGAAACTGACACAATTTGAGAATTGGGCATGACATTGAGACTTCACTAGTGATTATCTCAGCCCTCTGATCCTCCATTTTTGTCTTGTTAAAGTGGTGAGCAGAGCCTTGCTGGCTGCAAATCTAATTAGGTCCTTGGGACAATACTTAAGTCTCCACAACTCTGGGTCAAGCCCCTTTAGTGTCCCCTGTGACCCTCCAGCTCTCACGGAACTGCAGCCTGACTTCTCACAGTTAAATGTTACCATCTGGCCTCACCATAGCCTCCTTATCACCATAGATACTGATAAGCTTATGTCTGTGACTGCTGCCACGTGTTCTGATCTGAAGAAAGCCATCACTGCACAACTTCATAGTGTTGGTGTCCATGTCATCAAATCATTTGTGATGGCCTTGCTGAATACTTTGTTCTGCGTTCTCCCATTGAACAAAATCCTCTGGACCTCCTACCCTTAAATGTCTATCATATTATGTCCTTTCTCTCTTCCTCTACCTTCTTCCAGGACAATCTAAGTATTTAGCTTTGCTGAGCACTAGCCATCACTACTTCTCAGGCTTACAAGAGCTGCCCTAGTGAAATGAATCCCCCAGCCCCGATCACATGACATGTGACAAGAATGTGGCTCGTCTTTTCAACTGTCATGCACACTTAAACAGCTTGCAGGAAGGGAAGCATGCAGACATGCAGCCACAGAACAGTAGGTTCCCAGGCCCGGGAGCGGGACCATTGCTGAGGAACTGTCCTGTACCCAGTATTTCCCTGTCTCTTGGCTGTATCGTTTCTGCCTCTGAAGTACACCTGCCGATAGAATATGGATAATGACCAATCTTAACTACTTTCTGCTGACAAGTGTTGGTGGGTAAGGGAACACGGCAGTTAGATTCCTCCCAGAGGCTTATTAAAGGGTCCCTGGTAAAAGGGAGCCATTATCTGAGGCTCAGTTGCCTGACCATTCGAAGTTAGACAGCCAGGCAAGAGAAAGTTAAGGATGCATGGATTAAATGTGTGCATTATACAAGGAAATCATGCCAAAGATTATGGAAACAGAGTGAAATACACTAACACTGTACCCTGAGCTGTTTCACCCTGGAGAAAGCAATTAAGCTTCATAAGGAGTGGTTAAACTTCAGAAGAGGAAATGTTCTTGGCACATCTGTAGCCATTAATACGTGTACCCTAGGCATTTTGGGGGTTGTAGGCTTGCATGGTGGCAATAAAATCTGCTTGGTTTTCTTTTTCTTTTTTTTTGTCTTCATTGTTGAAGACTTAGGGTAGACATGTTCAGGAGGATCTCTAAAGTACTGTCTGTTCCCAGGTCCTATTTCTGCAGTGTCCTCCTGATATCAGAGGCTGCCTAAGTAATAAATGTATTCTTCATAATTAGTAGTTTCTCCACTGGATCAGGAGGTAGAGAGGTGTGCTTTCCCAAGTGCCCATTTGCCTTTCCAAGTGGGCAGTGAGATTGTTATATTCCTGATCTATCGTCTATTTTATTAAAACCTGGTCTATCAACAATTGAGACTTGGTCCTAGTTTTACATAAGCCCTCCATTATGCACACTTGAAAATCTCTTCCAGTCTCCATAGTCATTGGAATCACATCCAGAGACATTTGCTGGTGTCGCTTTTCTTCCATTTGGATACAGTTTGCCCCCCTCCCTGATGATACGTGATACAAAGCTCATCCCCAAATTTTCCTGCCACTGGCAGAGCAGCTTGCTTCTCAGTGTCCATCAGGGTTTTATTTTAAAGTAACATTTTTTTCAGGAGGGCTTTAAATGCTTGGGTTAAATTCCAAAAAGCCTGTCAGGGTTATTTGAAGATTTGCCAATTTCCCCTTAATTTGCTTTCATTTCTATAGAGAGGAGGACCTGGACCTTACTGGAGCCAAATTCACCAGGCATCTGTTGGAGGGGCAAGAGTGAGACTGGGGCTTGTCTAGTGTGAGGATTTCTAGGAGAGGGCAGGAGAGACTGAAGCTGGATAAGGAAGGTGGGCATGGAGCCAGCTTCTCTGCTGGTGGTGCCTCAGGAATGTGTTTTTTGGGATGGCCCCTTGTGGCCTTTCCTTAGATGGCAAACAGGAGGGCTGAATTAACCCTACCTGGTTGGCAAAGCTCTACATTACCCTGCAAGACATAGAAAGGCTGTAATGTGGAGCCTCAGACCATCTGTCCTCATTCCTATATAAAAAGGTCCAACTTCCTGATGGTATGACTCCAGAGGCCAAGCCAGCCCTTTATAGTTTGGCCAAACCTTTGTGCAGAGGGCTATGAGGCATATTTCCTCCAGATACTGAGGGTTAAAGCAGTCTCCATGGTTCAGGATACAATCCAGAGGAGTACAAGCTGGGGTGGTGAAGAGAACTGCTTGCCCATTCTGGAAAAAAGGGAAATAGAGGCATTCCTCATTCCCCTTCTTTCACCTCTTTGAGGTGTGAGGAAGAAAGGCATTCCTCTTGTTGTCACCAAGTCCAAGCGATGCTTGACAAAGGCCACCATGGGTGCTATTGCAACCTACAACAGTGAAACACTGACCACCGAGAGATTAGGAATTATCCACCCTTGCCTGTGCCTTTACTTTCCCTCCTGTCTGTGACCTTTGTTTCCTGAGCCTTCTCTATGTCGTGGACCACAGTCTCCTTCCATGAAGCAGGGGTTTAGTCATCAGGCATTTGTTCTGCCTATTGACATTGCCTGTCGCCTGGCTTTGGATTCCTCAGATCAGGTTTCCTTAATAGAGCTTTAGCCTGAAGCCTGGAATTGAGTTTGGGACAAAATATATCGAGGGCTTCCATGTGGGTCCCAAATGGGCCCTGCCAAATTTGCAATAAGCCAGTAGGGGCCACCCCTTCATTTTTAAATCCTAAGCAGAGTGCTGGGGAAAGGAGTCTTCACTTAAAGAAGTGGGGAAAAATGGGGAAGGGAAAAACAGCTTAAGGGGCAAAAAGGGGAGGTCTGGGGAAAGAACTACCATGCAGGGTCCCAGTGACAGCTGTAGTTTCCTCCTGCCCTTGTTGGCATTGGGCGTGGTTTGAGTGTGCTGCCAGACACACAGGCACCTGAGCTGGGAGGGAAGGCACCATGCATCACGTGCACCTGCGGCTGTTTTGATGAGGCTGGGGATGGCACCTCTGAGGAGAGACAACTTGGCTCTGAACTGCACGTTTTGGCTGAGTCAAATGCCATCATTTATCATTGCTGCAGTCGGAAGCAAAACAATTAAAATTACAAAAGAAGAAACAGCCATTTCAAATCGTGAACCAAAAGATACTATAAAAAGTCTAGGGGTTTTGGCCAATGAAGTTCCGTCTTGGAGTCTTCCAGCAAAAGAATAACTTTGGCTGCCCCAGGGCTTTAACCGGTCCCTTATGACAGCTAGAGCCCTGAAGGGAAGGGAAGCCAATATTCCTTTAACTTACAAGAAAGAGTTGGCAGGGTATGAAGAGATCTGACAGTTCTGTGTTTCAGCTTGCTATTTTTTTTTAACCCAGAGAAGCCCCCAGAGGAAACGGTTCCCTGACCCCCATATCAGGATGTGTGACAAGGGTGTGGCTCATCTGTTTGGAGGCTGTGTGTGCTTAACCCCCTCGTGGGAGTGGGAACACCCCTGGGCTCCAGCCCCACAGCAGTGTCTGAGGTGCGAGCCTGAAAATCCCAAAGCCCACATGAGCATGTGTTAAAATGTGCTCACTGGGATGGGTGGGACTCTGGAAAGGGGACCACAATTTACTGGATGAGCTGAAGTGTCTAATTTGCAGGTCAGTCACGAGGCAGAGTCTTGGACTGTTAAAGATGGGACCTCCAGAGGGGGAACAGACCTTACAAAGGGTGGCAACAATGTGATTTTTGAAAAATGGAAGCTGACCAAAGCTCAGTTTATGTGTATGTGAAGCCTAAAGGAAGGCAGGAGCTTTTTCTGTTTGGCCGACTTGGCCCCTGTCTTCTTCACTCCTTTATAAATTTCAAACAAATTTTTCTTGGCTTCATGAGAAAGTGCAATCTAAAAGCATTGTAGCTAGCAACATTCACAATGCTGCAGAACATTGACAGCTTTTCAAAAATCACAGGGCAGAGAAATAAGATGGTAAATTGCTAAAATTAAAGTTCAACAAAGTAGGAACCCAATTTTGTTCCCACAGTGGGGTAATTACTTTAGGACGTCCATTCATGATACTTACAACAATGGAATGGAAATATTTCAGTTGATATTTTCATATACTTGTGATCCTTGTTGCAGTTTGTCAAAACAAATCCCAGCAGTCCCACAAACTAACATTGATGTTTCAAATCCAGATTGCTAGGAAACCTATAGAGACAGATCTATTTGAATTGCTGCATACATTACCATGGATTATTCTGAAGATAATTTGCTATTTAAAAAAATTCCTGAGTAGTTTTTATTCAAGTTTACTATGTCATAGGTGGTGATTCAAAGAAAAACAGAGGTGACAGATTTTGCAGGCATTCAATATGTGTAGACTCAAAGAATGAATAGATGAGTGGATGCATAAAGACCCAAGAAACTTTATCCATTAAATTTGGTGAAGAAATTATTTCTAGTGGAAGCTAAGGCCTAAAATCTAAAACAATCTCACAAGGGTGTATGTGATAGTCTCATAGCATTAAATAACTTACTGAAGCAGCTGAACCATAAACAATCACTTATTTACATACCTATCTGTATAAGAAAGCTTAGGGTCAAAAAATATTCGTGTATAAAAAAGAAATCTAAGTCACACAAAATAAAACAAGTCAATGAATTACCCTATTTTACATTTCCACAAGCAGAAATCTACTTGTATACGATGGTCTATCAGTGAACATTTAGTTTACAATCCCTTCTTATTCCTTTCCTTAGATTCGTCAAAACCTCAAAAGATATTTCGCACCATATATTTTAATAAGTTACAATGAGTCTTTCTCTAGAGAGCCTGCTGGAACTGTCTGCTTTTGAAACAAAATTGTAAATGTTAGGGTTGTGGGCTTTCTATGGCAGTTCCAAGGGAGAAGCACCGTTAGGTTTTCCATACTCCCCAGGAAGCTGACACTTGGAATGTTACAGCACCTCTGCACCTTAACAGAATCAAGTATTTCATTGAAAGTTCTCCTTGTTCTAAACATGTGTGGGTGGTCCTCTGTTATGCAATACAATGAGTCAGTAAAGTAATAGGGGGAAAAATAGCGGGAAGACTAAACTTGATGCCTGTTTTCCTGTTACCTAGAACATATGCAATTATCAGAACAACTGAAGTATTTTCCCAACTCTAATATGCTATAAGGAAATAGCTCTTAATGGACAGAGCCATGTTATAGTACCATTCCTCTTGTTTGATTTGGGCTTGGGGAGGCATTTGATGGTAGTAGGAAATTTGTTTTCACAATATTTCGACAAGAATTTTTTGTAATTCTGTATCAGACGTCAGTACCTATATCTGTCCACTCAATTTTTGTATTTTATCACCTTGAGACATGAGAAACATTTGACTCTACTGAAACCTATCCTGTCCCATCATCTCCTTTTGGAAATACCTCTCATGGATTATACTGAGAATGGTGGGATGAAACTAAACTGAGGTGATTCAACAAGTCAGAAGAGACCACTCTTATCTAGTCCCAAAGGAAATGTTCCTAGTATCATAATTGATAACAACTCACAATCTATTCTATATACTGCAAGCTTCTAACACTTGAATTGAAAGGACACAGTAAAAACACAAACCATGTGATTAGAATACATACTGCAGTTAAAATGGAACTCTATACAGCAAGGATAAATAACTTCTCCTGTATACAAATATGCATCTTAAACTACATAATTTGAAGTTACTTCTAAAAACAGAATGTGCTTTTAAAATATTTACAACTTAGGAACGGCCTCCAACCATTACTAACAATGATTTATTTTACAAGAAATACTTCGAGAGAAAACATTTTATAACTTCAAAAGAGTATGCCAGTTTTCTAGCAATGATTGGAAGATGTTGGAACAATGGCACCACAAAATAGTGCAGCTTATTTTAAGTGGGTGCATGTGGTTAAACACCAGAAGTTGTGTGTAGTTAATACTGTCTTGATTTTAACAGGTTCATGTTCTATGACGTAAAATCTTCTTAAAAAGATTTCATAGTAAACAGACTTAACAAACCGAATGATTCTCTCAAGGTTAATGCCTAACTGAAACATTTACATATTTAAAATGATGAAACTCTTATTTTGCTTAAAATATGTGCCTACCAATTGTCAAAATAGTCGAGAATACCCACTCCATTTGTTAATATTTTTACCTCAGAGGTGAAATGGATGAGAGGAAGACATAGTAAATGACAACATGCCTTTACTAGTACAGTGGGTTTGTTTTTTTGTCTTTTTGTTTTTTCCCCCAAGTGCTGTTAAAGTCATTAAGAGGGGGAGAGAAGCCTTTCAGACCCAATGGTTATAGGGCCCTGCAACATGTGTGAGAGCATAAGGGGACACAGTGACAACATTGTCATGGCTTAATGAGGTTTTTCTAGTGTTAGTAAAGTTTATGGGGTAATGACTGAAATTTTTCTGTGCATTGCCCACTGGACAACTCTGATATTCCAACACTGAATGAACAGACTTCCTCTTCACTTTTGGTAGGAACCTATGTAATTCCACCTGAACACACTACATTTACATTCCTGAGTTAGTGGTGACTCCAGTAAGGGTGTTGGATGAGAGATACCAGGCAATGTTGGCAATTGGTGATGCATGAGTTGCTCCTTAACCTGCTGAAACAGTATTTGGTCATTGCCAGACATCACGTTAGCACTTTGGCTAGGTGCAGAGGAGGGTTGGGTCAAAGGATGGGCTTTCTGGTTGGCATTCACCATTAATTGTATCTATGAATTAGAAGCTTTATCAGTGAATGCCTTCCTGTTGGATTCTGTTTTAAGATATAATAAGCTGAGTGAATCCAAGGGTTCACCATTCATCTTTTCCCCTGCTGGTTTAGGATATCTAATTTTATCTGAGTAGAGGAAATACTGTTTTGGGTTGTATAATGAACCTCATTTGAGCCACTGCTTTCCATATTTTGGTTCAGAAAGAAGCTTTCCCAAATACAGTAGGAAAATCATGTGGACAAAATTGCCCAAAATTACATGACATTTGGATAACATTGAAAAGTCAAATTGTGCCATAAGTATAGGACAATGTTGCCCACTTCTGATTTTCTTGATTATAACTGTGGGCTCTTTTCCCAATCTCCTGATGGGGTGGATTGTCTTTTCTGGGCTGTGTTCCTTTGCTCTAATGATGAACCATGATTTTGTAGTCTTGAAGGTGGTTTCTGTTGTATTGTGCCCTTCTGCTGATGGTGGTTTGGCTATATTTTACATGCAACAAGGGCTATTGGTGTACTTGTAAAACCACAGGATAAAATTTTCATGATTGAACTCTTATTGAAGCAAGTTGTCCCAACTGTGTTGCAACGTCTTCAATGGAAGTATGGGCTGCATCCTGACATGACACATCATCTGAGTCCAGATTTTTGCTGCTGTCCAGTAACTGGTTACAATACCTCACTTCATTATTTCTTGGTGTCAACATGCAAATTCTCAGAACTGTCAAGAGTAATTATCCCTGGACCCATACTTGTATTGGTGTCAGTCTCAGATAAGTTTGTTGGTATAAAAAGAAAATGAGTTTGACTTTTGAACATTCATGTGACTTTGTGGATGCTTGGGTTAGTGGCTAAGCTGATAGGTGATTTAGATAGCATAGTTTGCCCATTGGGAACCATGTTGCATGAACTTTGTTTTCCCAAAGATGGACGGTGGTGGTTTGACTGTCTGTGTAAATTTGGGTCTTGGAGGTCTTAGTATAGAGGATAGCTTTGAAGTTAGCAAACTGGCTGTTGTCTCCTCTGATGAACTGACTGACTTGGTATTCTTCATCCTTCTGACTTTGGCTACCACTTGAGGCAGTGTTAATCTCCTATCCATTAACGATAAGAAACTTAAGAGACTTGGTTGGACTTGAGATCCATATTTTGGTTCATTAGTTGGCATACCCTCAGTTTTTGGTTGAGCACCTTCATTGTGTATACTAGCAAGATAACTTTTGTTGGAATGTGAAGAATGTGTGATGGAACTGCAGTTAAAGCCAGGCTACTGGAATGCTAAAACATGATTTCTCCCCTTGAGATGATCACAATTCATATCAGCAACAATTGAGCTCACAACGTTGTTAGTTGGCAGTGTCTTTTAGGAATTTATAAGAATTGTTTTTAATGTCTTGCCACATTCTTCACTATTGAATTTTTTAAATGACACATTTGTTTCAGCAGGAAAATAGTGTGCATGTTTAATGCTATTTCTTAGTTTGTACAAACAATTTTGGAGGTTTGGTTCATTTGTCAACCTCAGTTTTTTGGTTTTTCAGCTTCTGGGACATTCACACTAAACTCTTTGATATGATCAGTTAAATGGATTTTTCTTGTGTGTCCACTTCTCCACCTCATTGCCTGTCATGCTTGCTTTCTTAGTTACCTTTTCAAAAGGATGTAGGTTCGATTCCAATTTTTGTTCTTCCCCATGCCACATCTAATGTAGTTCATGGAGTCTGACTTGGAGCCATTTACTGATTGGTCGTCAAAATCTGCCTTTAAAACTTTGGGCTGCTTTTCCCTCTGGGGCCACTTGTTTTCCTTGATACTCTCCAGATTCCTCCTGACAAGCTACAAACAAGTGACCCTTGGTGCTAAATCAGATCATCAGGAGACCCTTCAAAGCTGTATACAGGAAGTTGAGCAAGACCCCGTGAAGCATGGAAGAGTCCTCTCTCAGGGGGTAATGGGAGCCCCTTAGTTTTAGCTGGCAGGAAGCTTCTATGAACCTGCTTCTCAGTTTCTGCATTGCTTATAGCTGTTACTGGAGGTGATGAATTTTTCTGAGTTTGAGGAGTGTGTCCTGAGCAAAAAGGCAAAAATATGTATAGCACTCTGGACTGCAAGTCCATATGAGACAGTGCTTTGGGGCCCAGGCCATTGGGAAGGAGCATTAAGGTAGCAATTGGATTTCAAGGAACAGAAAGGAAGACAGGCACATCTAGGACAACACCCCCACTCATATCAAGTTGCTTGTTGCTCTAAAATAGTATCAAAGGCCTCTCCTTGGACTGGAATAGCACCAGGATTCTCTGGTGGATCTGGAGTCTCACCCTGGGCCTCACCATGACCTGGATCAGCCCCTAAAATTTCCAATTGATGTCGGATATCACCAAAAACCTGTCCTAGGACCTAGGTGGTATCAGGAACTTCCTGTGGATTTCCAGTAGCACTGAAGTTCACGTGATCTGGTTTAGCACCAAGGGTCACTTGTTTTGAGACTTCCAAGAAGAATTTTATTAGAAGTAGAAGTTGCCCCACCACGAGCCAAGCAATTAATAAGGTTGTACCTGAACTGAACCTTAGACTGAAGGTTGGGTAGCAATCACATTCATTATTACTGGGATTTGGGTAAGAATCAGATAAATTAGATTCTACTCATGAGCCCAAGTCTTCTAACTGAATGCAGGGATTTTCTTGAGGTAACTTTGGGGCTTGTTCTTTGGGGCAAAGGAGCACACAGTCACAAGCAAACATTTTGGGAGAACCACTGGTATCATTCAATGTCTCTTCAGAAAACAGTCCTTCAACATGACATGTCCCTTCCAGTGGCCCAGGAAGGATCTCAGCTACAGGGTCACTGTGGGTTGGGATACTGATTTTGGAATCCTCTACTCCTTGGGACCAAGACTGACTTGTCTCTTGGCTCTTACCTTTTAAAGAGGGATTTTGCACACCAATGTTATTCTCTGTATTGGGAAGGACTTGGTTCCAATGCGAGACACCCGAGTCATTCTTTGAGTGCTTTACTCACAAATCGGGGAGTATCTTACAATCACAATTATGTTACCTTTCTAAACCCTTAGGAAGTGGAACATTTTTGGATTTGGCTATGACCAGTGGGAGTTGGGAGAGTGACCAGCAAAGAGGTGCTTTGTAGTGCCATTGTAAACCCAGGTCAGATTAAGGATTCTGGGTTCTGACAAAGACCCTCAGTCCTATCCAAATTCATGCATGCTGCTCCAGCTCTTTCAGAAGGCTTCTGACTGGCGTAGGTGTTTTAGGTTCTGTTTTTTTCCTGACATTTCTTGAACTAATTTTGCAGGGCTTACAGTATTGACTGATGGCACATATTTGTTGGCTGCCTTAGTAGTCTATCATAGTTGGCTGTTATTCTTTGTTTACATCTTCCTGACTAATCTGGAAGGCCTTGCATCATGAGACTGAGACATAGCTACAGAGTAAGAAAAAATGAAAAAGCACAGAGAAGTCATTGGTCCTTTGGAAAGTCTCACTTCTCAGCAGAATCTGGATGTACTGCTCTTGCCCTCAGTCACCAAAGGTTTTGGTCACTGGCCAGGTCACACGTGCAGGGCAGCACATGCAAGGCCCCCAGCTCCAAGCCTGCAACAGCCCGTACCAGCCCTCAGGTAAACTTTCCAACCGGTGTTCATCCCCACAACTTTCCAGCTTGCAGTCCCCACAGGCACGATGAGTGTGGGCAGTTCAGGGAGAAGCCTACGTACTCCAAGCACTGTCAAGGCACAAGCCTCAGAGGTGGGGAGTTGCTTCCCAAAGGTCCATAGTAGAGAGGCAGTTAGGGCTGCAAAACGTGGTTGGGAAGCAGTGTGTGTTGTGGGGCAGGCTACGCACATAAAATTGCACAGAAGAAGATTGTGTGGCCACTCCCTGCCAGGTCACCCCCGAAGCAGCAGGGTCACCCCAGGACAGACCTCAGGGAGTCCCTTAATCCTCCTCAGTTGGCTTTGAGAGAAGTCTTTGAAAAGAGATCTAAAATGACTCTACTCTTAAAAGGCGTTAGTTCTTCCCAGGGATCCACTGCTGTGGGAAAAATGTCGACTGTCCTGTGAGACTTGCCATAATTGTGTTAGCATGGGTCTTCCCAAGAACAGATAAAGATGGAATTAGATATCTGAGGCTTATTTGAAGGGGGCTGGAGGGAAAGTGGCCATAAAATAAGATGGAAAGGAATGTCAAGAGAGGCTAGGAGCCATGAGGTCACAATGTAACTCTCATCTTTGGGAGGGTGGAAGGAAAACAAGGAGGGTCTTAGATGTCTGTGCGTCTCTAAGAAAGTTTTAAATTTTAAGAGACCTTGAACAAGGGCACCTATAGAGTCCAGTATCTCAAAAGATTAGGCCTGTCTTAATAACTGTGCTCATTGACTGGTCAGAAACAGAAGTGGAGCCTGACAATGCCATGTATTTCTAGAGCACAGAGCACAGTGACTGAAGCCATCCAATATGCTGCCTGCATTCAAATCTGAAAGGCATGTTTTCACGGCCACCACAGTCCATTCTTGCACTGCATGGGTCTCCTTGAAACGTGAGGGAGCATCTCCTTCATAGCTCCAGTGGGCCTCACTTTTTGAAGGGGAACTTAAGGTTAGTAGAACAAACTACAGGCCATTTTCTAGGCAGTTTTAGTCCACAGCTCTTGCCCTCATTCCTTTGCTACTCAATTCTTCTCACCCTCAACTATCACCATGGCAAATAAGAGTGGCTTACCTAGTGGGGTGACCCCAATTGCTTATTCCTGAGGGGACTGACACTTTAATCATACCCTTATCTGGGGAATGATTCCCATGTGTGCTCATAGTCACAATGGGTCAAGAAGGTGCCAGAAAATGTCCAAGTGGATCACCTGGCTTCACATATTTTCCACCTCTTTCACACATTGTATAAAGGCAACACGCTCTTCCTGCTAATCAAGATCAATTACTTTTGCCAGTATGGAAATTCCTCACCTCTTGTTCCCTGGGCATAGTAGTGCAAGGTATCCTGGTGGCAACTGAGTTGTAGCTCAGAGGGACCTTGAGTTTCTCACGCAGAGTGAACCGGCTTTGGAAACCAGAATCTCACCAGGACGTTTCTTTGAAGTGTGATAGCACCAGAGGCCTGTCCTCAGACAGAGGTTGTATCAGAAACTTCCTGTTGATTTTCAGACTTGAAGGTCTCTTGATCTGGTTTAGCACCAAAGATCACCTGTTTTGAGGCTGCCAAGAGGAATTTTATTAGGTTCTAGGTCTCTTAATTCTCTATCAACAACCAAGCTGGTAATAAATTGAACCTTTGAAAGACTGGAGGTTCAGTAGCGATCATGTTCACTCTTAATGGGATCTAGGGAAGAATGAGATAGCTTAAGAGATTCTACTCCTGAACTCAACTCTTCTAATTGAATGCTGGGATTTCCTTGAGAGGTAACATTGGGGCTTGTTATTTGAGGCAAAGGACCACAGACCGTCATGAGCAAACATTTTCGGGGAACTGCTGGTATCATTCAATGTCTCTTCAGAGAACCGCCCTTCACCACAGCATGTCCCTTCCAGTGGCCCAGGAAGGATCTCAGCTGCAGGGCCAATATGGGTAGGGATACTGATTCTTGAATCCTCAGCTGTCTGGGACCAACACCGAGTTTGTCTCTTGGCCCTTAGTTTTTAATTAAAAAGGATTTTGCACACCAATTAGTCTCTATATCAGGAGGGCTTGGTTTCAATGAAGATACACTAATCTTTTGAGTGCTTATTCCCAAATCAGGGAGTATCTTATCACAATCATGTTGCTTTCCTAAACCCTTAGAAAGTGGAACCTTTTTGGATTTGGCTATGATCAGTGGGGTTTTGGAGAGGCACCACTAATACATGCTCTTCGTAATGCCATTGTAAACCCATTGCAGATTATAGATTCTGGGTTCTGACACAGAACCTCAGTCCTATCCAAATTCATGCGTGCTGCTCCAGCTCTTGTCAGAAGGCTTCTGACTGGCATGGGTGGTTTAGGTAATGTTTTTTTCTCATCTTCTTGAATTAATTTAATTGTGCAGGCATTAAAGTTTGACAGGTGCCGCATTCTTGTTGGCTGCCTTGGTGGTTTTCTGTATTTGGCCGTTTTTCTTGTATGTCTTCCTTCCTGACTAATCTAGAAGGTCTTGCATGCTGGGATTGAGACATAGCTACAGAGTAGGAAAAAATGAAAGCACAGGAAAATCACTGGTCCTTTGGAAATTCTCACATCTGAGGAGAATCTGGATGCACTGCTCTTGAGCTCAGTCACACAAGATTTTGGTTGCTGGCCAGGTCACACTCCCAAGGCAGTGCATGGCTTCAGCTCCAAGCCTGTACCAGCCCTTGGGCAAACCTTCCAGCTGGTGCTCATCCCCACAACTTTGGAGCCTGGGGCCGCAGTGAGTGTGAGGTATGTAGGCAGGTCGTTAGGAAGCCTACTGGCTCCCAGCACAGTCAAGACCCATGCCCCTGAAGTGAGGAGCCACATCACAAAGGTCCACAGTGGAGAGATGCAGGTAGGGTTGCATGTCTTGGATGGACCAGGGGGGTATCCTAGGGTGGCAAACCCGGGAGTAGAGGGGCCAGTGGCTGCCTGCACAAGGCTGTGCAGGAGCAGACTACACAGTCACCCCATGCCAGGTCAGCCCCCTAGAGCAGCAGCTGTGTTTCCAGGACAGACCTCTGGGTGTCCCTTCATTATTTTAAGTCCTTTAGCAGAAATCTTAAAAGATACCTCAAAAGACACTTCTTATAACAGGTATTAGCTCTTCCCAAGGACTCACTGCTGTCGGCATGAAATTGAATACTTCTCTGTGGGACTTAACATAATCGTGTTAGAGTGGGTCTTCCCGTGAACAGGTAAAGATGGAATTAGTTATATCAGAAGCTTATTGAATTGGGCTGGAGGAAAAATGTTCATAAAGGAAGATGGAGAGAGGGATCTCAAAGGCTAGGATCTGTGAGTTCACAATGCAAGTCTCCTTTTTGGGAGGCTGGAAAATTAAAGCAGTTAATTCAAGGACATGCGAAGTAAAACAGATGTCTGTGCATTTCTAAATCTATTGGAATGCTTAATGGAGACCTTGAACAAGGGCACCTATGTGGAGTCCAGTATGCCACAAGTTTAGGCCTGTCTTAATAGCTCTGTGCTTTCATTGATCAGAAACAAGCAAAGGGAACTGGAGCCTAGACAATGCCATGTATTTCTAGAGCACAGTGACTGACATCATCAAATATGCTGTCTCCATTCAAATCTGAAAGGCATGTTTTCATGGCCACCACAGTCCGTTCTTGCATTGCTTGGATCTCATTGAAACCCAGGTGGGGGGCATCTCCTTCATAGCTCCAGTGGGCCTCCCTTGCTGAAGGGGAAACTGACAGGAAGGTTAGTAGACCACAGTCCTTTTCTCTAAAGTTTTGGGCCACAACTCTTCTCCTCACTTCTTGGCTACTCAATTCTTCCTACCCTTGATTATCACCATTTCAAATCTTGGTGGCTTCCCTCGTGGGGTGACCCCAATTCTTTATTCCTGAGGGGACTGATGCTTTAATGATACACTTATCTGGGTAATGAATCACAGGTATGCCCAAGGTCACAATGGGTCAAGAAAGCACCAAGAAATATCCAAGTGAATCAACTGGCTTCATATTTTACCCATCTCTCCCTGCATATATTGTATAAAGGCAAGATTCTCTTCCTGCTAATCACAATCAATTACTTTTGCCAGTACGGCAACTTCTCATTACCTCATGATCCCTGGGTGTTGTAGACCAAGGTATCTGAATGACAGTCATTAATGGTAGTTTAATGTAACCTTGAGTCTTTTACCCAAAGTAAACCTGCTTTGGGACCAGAATCTCCAACCCTGAAGAGCCAAGACTTCCATAGATGGGAAGTCACTCTCCTAGTGAACTACTAGAAATGACGATACAGAGGATATTAGGATATTCCTGTTTTTATCCCTTGGCTTTTAGTATATGGTACTTCTATTGGAGACCCAGTTCAATAGAGATACCTAAATAAACACACAAAATGTATTCTGAAGGGTGACATTCTGCTTATATGAAGTGTTTCTGAGATGCTTCTTTAGTTGTGTTCTTAGAAGGTATGCTCAATAGCCTAAGGAAAGCTGCTTCTGGTAGTTGAGATAATGTTATACTAATGAATCCCATGTTCATTAGCCCCGTTCTATCCTGCACATGCTTTGCTGTGAAACACGTCCACTCCTTTGATCCTCTGCTGTGTTGGGTCACTTGCCTACAGATTGGAAGCTGTCAAATCAGTAATGGCCAAGGCTCTGTGGACAAGAAAAGCAAACACATGGCCAAAACAAATACATAACTGCGAGTAGAAACCACTGGCCATCCCAGAATAGAGGCTCAATGTAGTTCTGAACTGCCACTAAGTGGCCTACTTGAGGAGCAATACATCTGGGCTTCAGGAACTATACATGGGGTCTTCTGCCACTGATGCTGTTCTATAACCCATCATTCTAGTTCTGAGATGAACAATGAAAGCTAGCTAACTCCAACTGGCAGAATCATTTCATCTACTTGAATGTTCAGTGCCTCTTCTGGTAGGTGTCTTTTAAAGATACTAAAATCATAATTTTGGTGTGACTCCCATATACTCATGTTTATGCCCCTCTCCCAGTCCTCCTTGCTTCTAATCATCTAGTCCCTTTCTAAGCCCCCTGACCACACAAGAGGCCATTGGCCACTGCCCAGGCATTTAGAGAAATTCTCATCTTGGGCCACTTTTCTTCCACAGGAAGTGGATAACCATGTATAACAGGCCTTACTAATTAATGACTGCTTCTCCACTCCCTTGAAACAGCCCCAGATATGGCTATAATGCACAAGCCATGTATCTTAGACCATAGCTTGCCAACCCATCTGTAAACAGGCTCTAGCTTCAGTTGGTCATATGGCACTACTCCATAGGGCCACTGATGGGATATGAGGAAGGAAGACTGGTGCAAATACTGTGGGTGCCCCGAGTCTGAGCCACCTGCTCGTGCAGCTTACACTCTGGTTCTGTCAGGCTTGGTCTCAGATTAACCTCTTCCATCTTATAAACCTGGACAGGTCCAGTGGAAGTCTATGGTGTTGTAGATCAGACAAACCCATTTTTGAATAGGCTGCTTTGAATACATGATTACTTAGTACCCCATAACTACAGCCCATTAAAATGCCAGAAGCTATTTCTCAAGAGAGCTACAATTACTGTAGACAGGACTCATTGCAAAATACCAGGGATCTCTATAGTGATAATCTCATAAGCTTTATTCTGCATCTCTTCCTACCACTGGCACCTCCAACACTTGTCTGTCAGTTCCTACGATTTAAGTAGCAGTGATGCTTGCACCAAAGCCTGGACCTACTGTAGCATTCATTCCTGCTCTGGGACCTATTAAAGTTGGAAGCCTCCTATGTCTTTTCATATATGGAACAAGGCAGGATTCAAAGATGACAGATGTCATCTCCAGAATCCAAAGAGCCCGGCTATTCATTGTGCCCCACTCTTTGGGATAGCAGATGCAAGATGAAGGCTTTTTCTTTACTCTGGAGATGTTCAGTGTAACCCTGGACCTAATTAAATACTTCTGACATGATGGGTGCTAAAAATTCTTTGCATTTGTGTCTACCTTCTGGAGCATGTGCTTTACCAAGGCCTTTAAAGTACCTCGTGTTTTTTGGCACAATCAACATGATACTATTGGATCACTGATGTGCTCTGGGAGGCTCAGGTAGTCCATGTCTTTTAAGACTATACTGTGGCACACAACAAAGTAAATGTGCCCAAGGAAAACTGTATGAGTCTTACTTTTATCCCGTATGAATATGAACATTCTGATCATCTTACACCTGGAATAGAAAGCAGTACAACTGCCAACTTTATCATGCATTCAAAAAGCTTTGTTTTGCTGGGGAGACCAGTTTCAGAACAAAGTTGATATGGCAGTTAAACAACCCAGAACAGTAACTTAAGGGACTAGAAAAATAACCAGTGAGTAGGTCTGTGGATCCAAGATACTGGAGACTGTTCAAAGCAGGACTCTATTCTAGGTTTTAGTCTATGTGGTAAATAAAGGAACCATGATTACATTTCCAATTTCTGGATATCAATGTTGACTCAGGCTGTTGAGTAATCTTCAGTCTGGTTATTCCTTCACCAATGTACACTTGTCTGAGTAAGTTATCACAGGTGTCTTGAGAAACTGAGATAATCGTAGTATATAATGGGGGCTTTTTCAGGGCTGTTCTACTTAAGGATTCAGGTACCTCTTCACGGAGTTCTTGATCTAGAAACTGGCCCAAGTTTGGGAATTGGGACAGACATTGACTTCACTAGTGATTATCTCAGGATCCTGATCCTCCATTTTTGTCTTGCTCCTCAGTGGTGAGCAGATATTGATGGCTGCATATCCAATATCGGTCTTTGGGGGACAATACTTAACAATCTCCACAAGTCTCTATGGGTCAAGCCCCCCTCTGACTTTTCCAGCTCTTAGAGAACTGCAGACTTCTGAATTCTTGATGTTAAATGTTACTGTCTGGCTTCACTATATAGCTTCCTTATCCCCATAGGTAGTGATAAGCCTATGTCTGTGACTACCTCTGTGGCTTTCCTCTGACCTGAGGAAAAGCATCACTGCACTACTTAGTAGTGTTGGTGTTCATGTCATCAGATCATTTATGATGGCCTTGGTGAATATTGTCTTCTGGTTTCTCCCATTGGACATGATCTTCTTCCCTTATGTCTATTACAATATGTTCCCTTCACCCTTCTATCCTCCAGGGAAAGTATTTTGCTTTGTTGAGCAGTGGCCATCACTACTACTCAGGCTTACAAGAGCCACCCTAGTGAAAGAGTTCCCCCGCCCCCATCACAGGACATGTGACAGGTGTGGCTCACATGTTCAACTGTCATACATACTTAAACACCTTACACGATGAAGACCATACAGATGGGCAGGGAGGACCCAGTGCTCCAGCCCCACAGCAGCATGCAGGGCAGGAACCTGTGACTCCCAAAGCTCAAGTGGATGTGCTACAATGCATTATTTTATCCTTGCCATCTGCAGACAGCTTAAGTGTTAAACAACTTGGTGGACCCTGTGCCTTTTTGCAAGGGCAGAGGGCCAGTGTGACAGCTTGCTTGTATCTTGAACTCTTGTCTGGCATCCAGACAAATAGTTAAGACACAAACTTGAAGGATAAATGTGAGAGGTTTGAGTGCTGGATGTGGCTCTCAGCAGGGTGACTGGGGAGCTGGAAAGGGGATGGAGTAGAAAATAATCTTCCCGCAGAGTTTGGCCATCCAGTTGCCAACTCTTCCCTGACTGCCCCCGCCAAGCTCATGAGTTCATATGCTCCTTTTCTCTTTGCCACGCTGTTCTTTTCTTCTGTACATCTCATCTGCTCATCTGTTTGTGGAGCCTGGGGTCTGGGGCTTATATGGGTACAGGATAGGGAAGCATGGCAGGCCAAAAAGCAACTTTGAGGCATGAAAATGGGAATGCCTATTCCCATTTAGGGACACATGTATTCAGGTTGGAGAGAGTGGGACCTTTGCTGAGGAACTGCCCTCTTCTAGCCACAATTTCCCTGTCTGTATTCCTCTCTGAAGAGGCATATTAGAATATGGATAACAACCAATCTTAGCTACTTGTTGTTTGATAGGTGGTGGTGGAATTTAAGGGAAAACAGATTCTTCTCAGAGGTTTATTTAAGGGTCTCTGGCAAAAGAAAGCCATTGTCTGAGACTCCAGTTGCCTCACCATTTGGAGTGAGGTGTGCTCAAACCCCTCATGGGAGTGGGAGAACCCCTGGCTCCAGCCCCACAGCAGTGAGGTGAGAGCCTGCATCTCCCGAAGCCCAGGTAAGCATGTGTTACAATGTGCTCAGTGGGATGGGTGGGAAGCTGGAAAGAGGATGGACCAGAATTGACTACTAGATGAGCTTAGTCAGGCTTTTATGCTGGTAACAAGACAAGGGAGAGGTGTGTTGTATGATTACGGTTGGGGTGCTCAACGGCAGTGGTAGAGTGCAGCTGTCCCCAGACACATATGATCAAAACCAAGCCCTGAGCAGGTGCAATGGCCACACCACGAATATTTGCACCCAAAAAGCTGTGCTCACTCTCTGACCAATACTTATCAATGTGGGGTAATGTCTACTCAGCAGGTGACAAGGGGTCAGTCATCACATACTGGCTTCTCTGATAGAAGCTCATCTGCTTCAGAATGCTGCTCATTTTCTTCCATTGGAGAAGAGGCAAGGTCTTGGAGAGGTGAGGAAGGAGGACTGCTGGTTTGGCTGATAAGTTAGTGGTTTAGTCAGTCACACCACTAGCAGGCTCAGAATTAACAAAGGGCTCTGTCACAGACACACAGTGGGGAAAGAAGTGATTTTGCCAAGCTATGAAATGTCTGGGCCTTTGGCAGCTGCATTGACACCACTGAGTCTTCCCAAAGCATTGTGCAGTGGGAAATGTGGCTTCTTAAAACCCACACGAGGCCAGGCGCCGTGGCTCATGCCTTTAATCCTAGCACTTTGGGAGGCAGAGGTGGGTGGATCACCTGAGGTCAGGAGTTCAAGACCAGCCTGGCTATCATGGTGAAACCCCATCTTTAAAAATAAATAAATAAAAAATTTTTTTAAAAAAACCACACGAGGCTGTTGGATTATTTAATGTAGTTGGGTGGCTGAAACAGTCTCTGGGGACAAGGAGAAGCCAGGAGATGGCTCTTTACTGGGTGAGAAGATGGCATCAGTGAGTAGGTTTTACTGATGTCTGAACTTCAGGTAAAATGGGGATGACTTTTACTGTTTCCTTCAGGTTGCATGGTCTCAGCTTTATCCACTGACCTTATGTGGGAGAACTTCAGTCATTATTGCCGCCACCTTCTTCTCAGAATGGGGAACAGGCTGAGTGAAACACGTCTTTGTTTTTGTTTTGTGGTGTGGTGCCAGGACATTGATGGCCCCAGATTTAATCCTGGCTTCCACTCCTTCCTTGGAGCTAAACTCATCTGTGTCTGAAAGTTTATAAAGAGTTTGCACATGGAGCTGCTCATCTTGAGGAATAACACCCAAAGAGCCTTTATCTGTTTGAGTTAAAATACAAACCACCGTGTTTCCATTATTCATGTTGTGAATGTCCCTGTGGGGGTGGGAACAGAAGTTCAGGCAAGTGGTGACCCAGAGAAGGGACAACCTTTTTTGCCCTTTCTTGGCCTTTTTGCCCTTTCTTGGCCTTTTCGCCCTTTTTTGCCCAAACTGACATTCTTGGGCAACATTTTCATATTCCACCTGATTCTGATAAGCTACTGGAACATACTGCTTATTAATTGGAGCTAATTTTGTGGCCAAACTCTGCAAGTTATCTTCAAGGTTTTGTGTAAGGGAGTGCTTGGATTAATTACAAATCTTCTGGGGCTTGGGCTTCTACCAAACTCAATTAAAGTAGATTCTCCATGAGCAGACGAGAGAACGAAGCTCCACAAGTCTCTGGATGAATTCTTTGACATGTACAGGTACAATTTTCATTGCAGGTGCATCTTCCATTGGATAGGATGCCCATTGTATGACACTAGATTTTCTGTGAGCTCTGTATAGCTGATCAGCTTTTGGAAGAGGAGTGCCATCCCATGCCATGATGAGCACCACCAACACAGCAGTTGAACAGTGTTGACCTGTACGCTGCTGGACCAAATAGAGAACTATTATCACTGCTGCTTCTTTAAACCCACTTATCAATTGGAAACTGATGAGCTTGTCCTTTCTTTACCAGTGTACACTATTTCTATCTTTATTGCATTTCCTTTTTGACCATGCCTATTCTCCATGATTTCTCTAACAGCAGCAACACTCAGTCCTGCCCCAAGGTGTGTATAATCTGGGCCTATCTTTTTGTATAACTCGATCAAGACAGTTGAAGGTGAGCAGTTCAAAATCTTAGGTTATAGACACTAGATTTTTTGTAAGGTTAATGAAGTTCATGGCATAATATCAAAATTTTCCTGTGTACTGTCTACTGTGGACAACTGATGTTTCAACACTGGATAAACAGACTTCCTCTTCACTTTTGGTAGAAACCAATGTAAATTCCACCTAAACACACCACATTTACTTTCTTGAGAGTTAGTGCTGACTTCGGTAAAGGGTGTTCAATGAGAGATACCAGGCAGTATTGGCAGTCTGTGATGCATGAGTTGCTCCTTAACCTACTGAAGCTGTCTTTGGTCATCGCCAGCCATCACGTTATCACAGTGGTTAGGTGAAGAGGTCTGGGTCAAAAAATGTGCTTTCTGATTGGCATTCACCATTAACTACCTGAGTATTAGAAACTTTATCAGTGAATGCCTTCCCATTGGATTCTGTTTCGAGATGAAATAAGCTAAGTAAATAGAACAGTTCAATCTTAATCTTTTCCTCTGTTGATTTATGATATCTCTAATTTTATCTGAATGAGTGGGTGGGAAAGCTTTGGGTTGTACAGTAGACCTCGTTAGAGCAAGTACCATATTTTGGTTGGAAAATAAATTTTCCCAAATGCAGTAGAAAAATCATGTGGACAAAACTGCTCAAAATGTTGAATTCCGTTGCTATCCAAATGTCACATATTGTGCCACACATAGGACAACTTTTCCCACTTCTGATCGTCATCTTGATACCTTACAACTGTGGGCTTTTTCAGCCGATCTCTTGATGGGGTGGATTTTGTCTTTTTCTGTGATGTGGTCTTTTGCTTTAATGATGAATCGTTATTTTGTACATGTGACAGTGGTTTCTATTGTACTATACACCAAAAATACACTAGGGAGGAGAGCACATTACATGCCACAAGACTTGTTGGTGTACTTGCAACTCTTTTGTCCTGTGGTTTTATATAATCAAACTTAGTTTTTGAAGCAAGTTCTGTCAACTGTTGCAACGTCTGCTTCCATTTGAGTATGGGCTGCTTCCTGGCATACATCAGCAGAGTCCAAATTTTTGCTACTGTCAAGTGTCTGGTTACAATGACCCACTTCATTATTTCTTGGTGGCAACTGATGAAAATCCTTGGAACAACTTTCCAGAGTAATTATCCCTGGAGCAATACCTGTATTGATGTCAGTCTTGGATGAGTTTGATTTGGTATAAAAAGAAAAGAATGAATTTTTGGCTTCAAAATATTCATGTGACTTTGTGGATGCTTGGTTAGTAGCTGAGCTGCTAGGTGAGTTGGACAGTGTAGTTTGCCCATTGAAAACCACTGTGTTGCATGAACTTTGTTTTTCCAAAGATGGACAGTGATGAAGGTTTGGTGACTCTCCTTGTAAGTTTGGGTCTTGGAGGTCTTTTTATAACAGTGTAGAGGATAGCTTTGCAGCTATGAAGCAAACTGGCTGCTGTCTGCGTAATTCTTCATCCTTCTGACTTTGGGGAGGAATTCTCTGAAGGGGCTTCTGAGAGTTGAGTCAGGGCCTGTATGGTTACCAATTGCTCCTATGTTAATCTATCTTTGAGATAAGAGACTTGGTTGAACTGGAGATCCATCTTTTGGATTTTTACCTGGAATACTCTCTGGAGTTTTGGGTTGATTGCCTTCATTGTGTATGCTAGCATGACGACTTATATTGGAGTGTAAAGAATGTGGAATGGAATTTCACTTAAAGCCAGGCTGCTGGAATACTAAAACATGGCTTCTCTCCTTAAGATGATCACTACTCACATCAGTAGCAATGAAGCTCATAGCACTGTTACGGTTTTCAGTGTCTTTTAGGAATTTGTAAGATTTATTTTCCAGTGTGTTGCTGAATTCTTCAACACTGAATTTTTTTAAATGACACATTTGTTTCAATTAGTAAATAGTGTACATGCTTATTGCCATTTCTTAGTTTGTACAAACAATTTTGCAGGTTTGGGTCATTTCTTTTCAACCTCAGCTTTTCTATTTGTCGGCTTCTGAAACATTAACACTGAAATCTCCTTCAATGTGATCAGTTAAATGTGATTTCTTGTTTTGTGTCCACTTCACCTCGATGCTGTCATGCTTTCTTCATTCTTACATTTCAAGATGTGGGTTCCATTCCAATTTTTGTTCCACCTGACCACATTTACTGTAGTCCATGGATTCTGACTTAGGGACATTTACTGGTTTGTTGTCAAAATCTGCCTTTAAAACTTGGGGCTACTTTTCCCTCTGGAGCCTCTTGTTTTCCTTTGTAACTTCCAGATTCCTCTTTGCAGGCTCAACATGAGCAACACCTGGTGCTAAACCAGATCAAGAGATCCTTCAAAGCTACTGAAAATCAGCAGGAAGTTAGGCAACAACCAGTGAAGCATGGAAGAGTCCTCACTCTGGGGCTAATGGGAACCCCTCAGTGTTAGCTGGCAGAAAGCTTATATGAACCTTTCTATATTTTCTACATTGCTGATACCCATTACTGGAGTTAGTAAATTTGTCTCTAAGCTTGATGGAGTATTAAAGGTAGCAATTGGATTTGAAGGAACAGGAATGAAGACAGGCAAGTCTGGGACAACACCCCCACTAATACCAAGAGTTTCTTGTTGCTCTAAAAGAGTACCGAAGACCCCTCCTCGGACCGAAATAGCACCAGGAATCTCAGATGGATCTGGGGTCTCCCCCAGGGCCTCAACGTGACCTGGGTCAGCCCCAGGAAGTTCCCAGTGAAGTGGGATAGCATCAAAGGCCTGTCCCAGGACAGAGGTGATACCAGAAACTTCCTGTTGATCAGCAGTAACCTCTTGGCTCTTACCTTTTAAAGAGGGATTTTGTACACCACTTAGTCTCTGGATAAGGAAGGACATGAGTGTCTTGGCTTGTAACCAAATCATTTTCTGAGTGCTTTACTCCCAAATCAGGATCTTATAATCACAATCATGTTGCTTTTCTAAACCCTTAGAAAGGGGAACATTTTTGGATTTGGCTATGACCAGTGGGGCTTGGGAGAGTTGCCTGCAAGAGGCGCTTCGTAGAGCCATGGTAAGCCCATTGCAGGTTAAGAACTCTGGGTTCTGACATCCTCAGTCCTATCAAAATTCATACGCGCTGCTCCAGCTCTTGTCAGAAGGCTTCTGACTGGCATGGTTGGTTTGGATTCTGGCTTTTTTCTTAACATCTCTTCAATTATTTGCTTTAATTTTCCAGGGCTTAAAACCTTGACCAATGCCACATTTTTGTTGACTGCCTTGGTGTCTTTCATAGTTGACTGTTTTGCTTTTTTGTTTACATCTTCCTGACTAATCTGGAAGGACTTGCGTGGCTGGATCGAGACATAGATACGGAGCAGGAAAAAATGAAAGCACAGGAAAGTCATTGGTCCTTTGGAAAGTCGCACTTCTGAGGAGAATCTGGATGCGCTGCTTTTGAGCCCAGTCACACAAGGTTTTGGTCACTGGCCAGGTCACACTCCTAGGGCAGTGCATGGCTTCCAGCTCCAAGCCTGTACCAGCTCTCAGGCAAATTTTCCAACTCTCACTCATGCCAACAACTTTGGAGCCCAGGGCCCCACAGGGCTTGAGGAGCATAGGCAGGTCATGAGGAAGCCTACTGGTTCCCAGCACAGTCAAGGCCTGAGCGCCCAAATAGGCAGCCGCTTCCCAAAGGTGCAGAGTGGAGAGATGCAGGGAAGGCTGCATGTCTTGGGTGGGGCAAGAGGGTACCCCAGGGGGGCAGAGCCAGGAGTAGAGGGGCCAGTGGCTGTCTGCACAAAATTGCACAGGAGCAGCCTGCGGGGTCATTCCCCTCCAAGCCACCGGAGCAGTAGTGTGTCCCTAGAACAGATCTCGGGGAGTCTCTTTATTCCTTAGGTTCTTTGACAGAAGTGTTTGAAAAGAGATCTTAAGGACACTACTCATAACGGGTATTAGTTCTTCCCAAAGACAGACTGATGTGGGCATAAAGTTGAAGATTTCTATGGGACTTAACAGAATTGTGTTATAATAGGTCATTCCAGAACAAATAAAAATGGAATTAGATATCTGAGGCTTATTGAAGGGGGCTGGAAGGGAAATGCCCATAAAGGAAGAGGGAGAGGAATCTCAAGAGGCTAGGAGCCAAGAGATCACAATGCAAGTCCCATCTTGGGAGGCTGGAAAATTAAAACAATTTCAAGGAGATGTTAGAAAATCATAGGTGTCTCTGCATCTCTAAGAATGTTTTGGAAAGGTTATTGGAGACCTTGAACAAGGGCACCTATGAGAAGTCCAGTATCTGACAAGACGAGGCTTATCTTAATGGTTCTGTACCCATTAATTGGTCAGAAAGGAAGTGGAGGCTAGACAATGCCATGTATTTCCAGAGCACAGTGACTTAGACCATCAAATATGCTGTCTGCTTTCAAATCTGAAAGGCATCTTTTCATGGCCACCACAGTCCATTCTTGCACTGCATGGAACTCCTAACAGATGATGGGAGCATCTCCTTCATAGCTTCAGCAGGCCCACTTTGCTGAAGGGGGAAACTTATAGGAAGCTTAGAACAAACTACTGTCCTTTTCTCTGAGGTTTTAGGCCACAGCTCTTCCCCTCATTCATTTGCTACTCAATTCTTCTCAAACTACACTATCACCATTGCAAGTCTTGGTGGCTTCCCTAGTGGGGTGACCACAATTCTTTATTACTGAGGGGACTGACACTTTAATGATACGCATATCTGAGTAATGAATCTCATGTATGTCCATAGTCACAATGGGTCAAGGAAGCACCAGAAAATGTCCAAGTGGATCACCTGGCTCCACATATTTTACCCATCTCTTCATACATTGTATAAAGGCAATATTCTCTTCCTGCTAATCATGATCAATTACTTCTGACAGTATGGCAACTCCTCATCACCTGTGATGATCCCTGGATGTAGTAGATCAAGGTATCTTAATGACAGCCATTAGTTGTAGTTTAATGGAACCTTGAGTCTTTTACCCAGAGTAAACCTGCTTTGGGACCAGAATCTCCAACCCTGAATAGCTAAGACTTCCAGAGATGGGACGTCAGTCTCCTAGTGGACTATTAGAAATGACTATACATAAGATATTCCTGTTTTTACCCCTTGGCTGATGGTATTATGATACTTCTCCTATTGGAGACCCAGTGCCATAGAGATCTCTAATTATCTCTATTGTGAAGGCTGACATTCTGTTTCTGTGAAGTGTTTCTGAGATGCTGCTTTAGTTGTGTTCTTAGAAGGTATTCTCAATATCCTGAGGACAGCTGCTTCTGGTAGTTGAGATAATGTTATACTGCTAATGAATCCCATGGTCATCAGCCCTATTCTATCCTGCACATGCTTTGCTGTGTAACATGTCTTCTCCATTGATCCTGTCCCATGTCAGGTCTTTTGCCTATAGATAAGGAATTTTGGAAGCCAACAAAGTAGTACTAATGGCCAAGGCTCTGTGGACAGGACAAGCAAACCCATGCCCAAAATGAAAACATAACTGGAAGTAGAAACCACTGGCCCTCCCAGAATAAAGAGGCTTAATGTAGTTCTGAACTGCCACTAAGTTCTGAATTGCTCCTTGAGCAATACATCAGGGCTTCAGGAACCACACATAGGATCTCCTGCTGCCACTGATGCCATTCTATAACATCATTCTAGTTCTGAGCTGTACCTAGCTAACTTCAACTGGCAGAACCAATTCATCTATTTGTTCAGTGCCTCTTTTGATAGATGCCTTTTAACAATACAAGCATCTTCACAATTTGGGTGTGACTCCCATATGCTCGTATTTATATTCCTCTCCCAGTCCCTCTTGCTTCTAATCACCTAGTCCCTTTCTAAGCCCCAGATCACACAGAAGGCCATTGGCCACTGCCCAGGGATTTAGAGAAATTCTCACCTTGGGCTACTTTTTCTTCCATAGGAAGTGGATGACCAGGTATAACAAGTTCACTAATTAAAGACTCCTTCTCCACTCTTGAAACTGCCCCGATATGGCTGTAATGCACAGGTCATGCATCTTAATTCATAGCTTGCCAACCCATCTGTAAACAGGCTCTAGCTTCAGTCATATGAACCTACTCCATAGGGCCACTGATGGGATGTGAGGAAGGAGGACTGGTACAAATATTGTGGGTGCCCTGAGTCTGAGCTACCAGCTCATGCAACCCATGCTCTCTGGTTGTGTCGGGCTTGGTCCCAGAATAACCACTTCCACCTTATGAACCTGGACAGGTCCAGTGAGAAGGCTATGGTATTGTAGGTCAGACAAACTCATTTCAGAATAGGCTATTTTGAATGCATGATCACTTTGTACCCCAAGAACACAGCCCAGCAAAATGCAAGGAGCTATTTCTCAAAAGATCTACAATTGTTTTGCAGTAGATGTGACTAATTTCTAAATACCAGGGTACTCTACAGTGATAATTCCATAAGCTTTATTCTGCATCTCTTCCTACCACTGGTAACTCCAACACTTCTCTGTCAGCTCCTAAGGCTTGAGTGGCAGTGATGCTTGCACCGAAGCCTGGACCTGCTGTAGCACTCATTCCTGCTCTGGGTCCTCTTAAAGTTGGAAGTATTCTATGACTCTTCATATTGGCCAGGGCAGGATTACTAGGTGACAAATGTTATCTCAAGAATTCAGAAGCCTACTGTTCTTGTGTACTCCTCTTTGAGATAGAAGACACCAGATGAAGGCTATTTCTTTATTCTGGAAATGTTCAATGTAACCTTGGACCTAATTAAATATTTCTGACATGATGGGTCCTAAAATTCTTTGGATTTGTCTCTACCCTCTGTATCATGTGTCTTACTAAGGCCTTTACAAAGTACCTCATGTTCATTTGGCACAATCAACATGATACCATTGGATCACTGATGTTCTCTGGGATGTTCAGGCAGTCCAAGTCTTGTAGGACTATATGGCAGATGACAGTTAATGTGTCTGAGGCAAACTGTATGAGTCTTATTTTCTATCCTGTATGAATATGAACTTTCTGATCATATAACTGAAATAGAAAGCAAGAAAATGCCAAGTTCTCTATCATGCATTCAAAAAGCTTTCTATTTGGGTGGAGAGAGCAGGTTCAGAACAAAGTCCCCATATGATAGTTTTAAACAACCTGGAATAGCAATTTAAGTGACTAGAAAAATAACCAGTGTGGGTCTCTGCATCCAGGATACATGGAGACTGTTTAAAGCAGAGACTCTATTCTAGATATTAGGCTTTGTAGTAAACTGAGGAACCATGACTATACTTCTAATTTCTGGATATCAATGTTGACTCAAACTGTTCAGTAATCCTCAAAGTCAAGTTATTCCTTCCCCAATGTACAGTTGTCTGAGTAAATTATCACAGGTGCCTTGAGGAGGAACTGAGATAATCATGGTATATGATGGGGGCTTTTTCAGGGCTTTTCTACTTAAGGATTCAGGTACCTCTTCAAGGAGTTCTAGGTATAGAAGCTGACACGAGTTTGGGAATTGAACCTAACATTGACTTCACTGGTGATTATCTCAGCCTTCTGATCCTCCACTTTTGTCTTGCTCATAAGTGGTGAGCAGAGCCTTCCTGGCTGCATAACTAATTTGGTCCTTGGGGGACAATACTCAACAATCTCCACAACCCTCTCTCTGGGCAAGCCCCCTTAGTGTCCCCTCTGACCTTTCTGGCTCTTACAGAACTGCAGCCTTCTGACTTCTTGATGTTAAATGTTACCACCTGGCCTCACTATAACTTTTTATCCCCATAGGTATTGATCAGCCTCTGTCTGTGACTACCACTGCTGCCATGTATTCTGGCCTGAGGAAAACCATCACTGCACTATTTAGTAGTGTTGGTGTTCATGTTATCAGATAATTTGATGGCCTTGGTGAATAATGTCTTCTGGCTTCTCCCATTGGACATAATCTTGATCTTCTCCCCTCCTGACTATTATAATATGTTCCCTTCCCTCTTTCTGTCTTCCAGGGAAATCTAAGTTTTTTGCTTGCTGAGCAGTGTCCAGCACTATTTTTCAGGTTTACAAGAGCCACCCTAGTGAGAGTTCCCCTGCCCTCACCACAGGACATGTGATGGGTGTGGCTCATCTGTTCAACTATCATGCACACGTAAACCTTACAGGAGGAAGGGAGCATGCAGATGGGTAGGGCAGGAGCCTGTGCTCCAGTCCCACAGCAGCATGCAGGACAGAAACCTGACTCCCGAAGCTCAAGTGGATTTGATACAACAGATTATTTTACCCTTGCCAGCTACAGACAGTTTAGGCATTAAACAGCTCAGTGGACCCTCTGCCTTTTTTGCAAGCACAGAAAGCCAGTGTGACAGCTTGCCATATCCTAAGCTCTTGTTGGGTGTCCAGAAACAGTTGCACACAAACTTGAAGGAATGGGAGGTCTGAGTGGTGGATGTGGCTCCCAGTGGTATGGCTAGGGAGCTGGAAAGGGGATGCAGTGAGAAAATAATCTTCCCCTGGAATTTGGCCATCCAGTGGCCAATTTCTTCTCTGACTACTCCCACCAAACTCCTGAGTTCATATGCTCCTTTTCTCTTTGCTGCTGTTCTGTTCATCTCCATGTCTGCTCATCTGTTCATCTGCTTATCTTTTGTAGAGCCTGGTGTCTGGGGTTTATGTGAGTATAGGATAGGGGGTTATGGCAGGCCAAAAGGCAACTTTGAGGCATGATGCCATTTAGGGACACTGGCTTTCAGGCTGAAGAAGGTGGGGCCTTTGCTCAGGAATAGCCCTCTTGTAGCCAGTATTTTCCTGTCTCTTGTCTGTATTCCCCTCTGAAGATGCACACGTAGCTGCCGTTAGAATATGGATAAGGACCAATCTTAGCTAATTCCTGCTTGACAGGTGGTAGAACTTAAGGGAAAACAGTTACATTCCTCCCAGAGGTTTATTTAAGTGTCCTTGGCAATAGAAAGCCATTGTCTGAGATTCCAGTTGCCTAACCATTTGGAGTTTGGCCACAAGGCAAGAGAAATCATTTTATAAGGTTTAGTATGCAGGGGTTATACATGGGCATTATACAGGGAAAGAATCTAGTGCCAAAGATATGACAATAAGTGAAATATACTAACAACATTGTACCCTGAGCTGTTCACCCTGATGAAAGAAATTAAACCTCATACAGGAGTGGTTAAACTTTAGAAGAGGTAAAGTTTAGCCACTCTTGCCTCATCTGCAGCAATTAATAAATACACCTTGGGAATTCTGGAGTTTGTGGGATGGTATGGTGGCCATAAAAACTGCTTCTGCTTTTTTGTGTCTCCCCATCTTTATCATGAAAGACTGAGGTAGCCACTTTCCCGAGGTTCTTTAAAGTAGTGTCTGGTCCCAGGGCCCATTTCTGCAATGTCCTCCTGATATCAGGGGCTGCCTGGGTAATAAATTTATCCTTCCTAATTCATCAGCTGAATCAGGAGATAGCTGTGCTTTCAAGGGCCCTTCTAGCCTTTCCAAAACAGATTTTTGTTAAATTCCTGTTATATCATGGTCTATTTCATCAAATTCCTGGTACATCTAATTGAGGCTTGGTCTTAGTTCTAAAAAAGCCATCCATTATGCACGCCTGAAAAGGCCGCCTCTTCCAGTCTCCTCTAGTCACTGGAATCCCATCCAGGGTCATTTGCTGTTGCCACTTTTCTTCCAGTTGGATAAAGTTAGCCCTTCTCCCTGACGCTATGTGATACAAAACTCATCCCCAAATTTTTCTCACACTGGCAGAGCAGCTTAGCTTGCTTCTCAGTGTCCAACAGGGTTTGATTTCAGAGTAACATTTTCAAGAGGGCTTAAATATTTGGGTTACATTCTAAAAACCCTCTCTCTCTTTCTCTCCATACATAACAACCTATATAAAGACTCTCCGGGGGCTGGGTGCGGTGGCTCACGCCTGTAATCCCAGCACTTTGGGAAGCCGAGGCGGGTGGATCACAAGGTCAACAGATCGAGACCATCCTGGTCAACATGGTGAAACCCCCATCTCTACTAAAAATACAAAAAATGAGCTGGGCATGGTGGCGCATGCCTGTAATCCCAGCTACTCAGGAGGCTGAGGCAGGAGAATTGCCTGAACCCAGGAGGCGGAGGTTGCGGTGAGCCGAGATCGCGCCATTGCACTCCAGCCTGGGTAACAAGAGCAAAACTCCGTCTCAAAAAAAAAAAAAAAAAAAAAAAAAGACTCTCCGGGATATCTGAAAACTTGCCAAGATTCCCTTAATTTGCTTTAATTTCTGTGGAGAGAATAGGACCTGGACCTTACTGGAGCCAAATTCACCAGGCATCAGTTGGAGGTGCAACAGTGATACTGGGGCTTGTCTATTGTGAGGATTTCTAGGATGGGGCAGGAGAGAGACTGAAGCTGGATAGGGAGGTTGACATGGACCTGGAGAAGCAGGGCTGGAGGGAGCTGGCTGCTCAGCTGGGGTGCCTGTGGAATTCATTTCTTTAGTTTTTTGGGATTGCCTCTTGTGACCTTTCCTTAGATGGCAAACAGGAGGGCTTCATTAGCCCTACAATGCTGTAAATTGCCCTGCAAGGTAATAGAAAGTCTGTACATATGGAACCTCAATCTGTCTTCATGCCTATATAAAAAAAAGTCCAACTGCCTAATAGTATTGAAATGACTCCTAAGCCCAGCCAGTCCTTTATAATTTGGCCAAACCTTTGTGCAGAGGGCTATGAGGCATTTTGTTCTCCAGGTATTGAGGGTTAAAGCAGTCTCCATGGTTCAGGATACACTCCAGAGGAGTAAAAGTTGGGGGTGGTAAAGAGAGCTGGTTGCCCATTCTGTAAGTAAGGGAAATATAGGCATTCCTCATTTCCCTTCTTTCACCAAAAGCTTGGGGTATGAGAAAGCATTCCCTCTTTTGTCCCCAAGTCCCAGTGACCCTAGACAGATGCCACCCATGCATACCACTGTAACCTGCAACTGTGAAGCAGGGAGCACCTAGAGAATAGGAATTACCCACTGTTGCCTGTGTCTGTATTTTCCCTACTGTCGGCAACCTTTGAGTTTCCTGGCCCTTATCTATGCCGTGGAGCATGGCCTCCTTCCCTGAATCAGGGTTTTAGTCGGCAGGCATTTGTTCTGCCTATTTACATTGTGCCTGTCACCTGGCTTTGGATTCCTCAGATCTGGTTTCCTTTCTAGGGCCTCAGCCTGAAGCCTGGAATTGAGTTTCAGACAAAATATTTCAGAGGCCTGCATGTATCTAAGTCTCAAATGAGGCCAGCCATATTTACAATTATTAGCCAGCAGGGGGCACTTCATTATTTCTATCATAAGCAGAGTGCTAGAACCTTCTCACCTAAGGAGTAGGAAAAAAAATTGGGGAAAGGAGAAAAACACAGCGTAAGTGGTAAAAGGGCGGAGGTCTAGAGGAAAAACTTCTATGCAGGGCCCTAAGGCAGCTGCAGTTTTCTCCTGCCCTTTGTAGGCATTGTGCATGGCTTCTGCTTGCTGCTGGACACTGAGGCACCTGAGCTGGGAGGGAAGGCACCATGTACCACGTGCACCTGTGGCTGTTGTGATGGGGCTGGGGATGGCACCTCTAAGAGACCACATGGTTCTGAACTGTACCTTTTGACTGAGCCAAATGCCATCATTTAATGTCATTGCTGCAGTCTGTAGCAAAGCCATTAACATTATAAAAGAAGAAATAGGAGCCATTTCAAATTGTGAAAGAGATACCATAACAAAGTCTAGGGATCTTGGCCAATGTAGTTCAGTCTTGGAGTCTTCCAGGAAAAGATGCCTTTGGTTGCCCCAGGGCTTTACTCCAGTCCCATGTGACAGCTAGATCTCTGAAGGGAAATGAAGCCAACATTCCTTTAACTTACAAGAGTGGCAGGATATGGAAAAGAAACAGATCTGACAGTTCTGTGTTTTAACTTGCTATTTTTTGTGTAGCAGACAAGCTCTCAGAGGACATGGAGTTCCCTGACCCTCATTGCAGGATATGTGACAAGGGTGTGGCTCGCGTTTAGATGCTGTGTGTGCTCAAGCCCCTTATGGGAGTGGGAGCACCCCTGGGCTCCAGCCCCATAGCAGTGTCCAAAATGGGAGCCTGCAACTCCCAAAGCCCAAGTGAGCATGTGTTAGTGTGCTTAGTAGGATGGGTGGGAAGCCGGAAAGAGGACAGATCAGAATTGACTACTGGATGAGCTGAAGTGTCTAATTTGCAGGCCAAAGTCACCAGGGAGAGACTTGCTGTGGTAAAGACGGGACCTTCAGAGGGTGAATGGTACCTTCCAGAGGGTGGAAACAGTGATTTTTGAAAAACGAAAGCTGACTAAAGCTCAGTTTGTGTATGTGGTGCCCAAAGGCAAAGACCAGAGCTGTTTCTATCAGGCCATCTGGGCCCCTCCCTCCTTTATTTCTTTTTTTAGAACACACATTCCAATTATTAAGATGGAACTCTATACAAAAGGATAAATTATTTCTCCTTAAGCGAATATGCACAAACCATAGACAATAGGATTCTTTTACTATATTCAAGCTGCCTTTAAAAACAGGAAGTGCTTTTAAAATGTTTACAATGATTTACACAGGAGAAATATTTTAAGAGGAAACATTTCATAAGTTTATTTCAAAAAAACATGCCAGTTTTCTAGCAGTGAATGGAAGATGTTGGAGCAATGGCAGCATTAAATAATTCAGCTTATTTTTAACAGGTTGCATGTGTTTAAACATCAGAAGCTGTGTAGTTAACACTGTGTCTTGATTTTATATCATAGAAGATGAACCTGATCAAATCCTCTAAAAATGTTTCTTAGTAAACAGACTTAAAGCACCAAACAGTGATCCTATCAAGGTTAATTTCTAACTGAAACATTTAATACTATAAAACTCTTATTTTTGCTTAAAATATGTATTGTCTAATTGTGAAAATTTAGGAATACCCACCCTGTTTATATATCAGACTTGAAACGGGTGAGATGAAGATATAGTAAATGACAGCATGACTTTCTTTTAACAGCACCTTGAAACAAATGCACTGAACTAGCAAATGCATTAAGAGGGAGAAAGTCCTTCAGACCCAATAGTTACAGAGCCCTGCAGCATGTGTGAGACCATAAGGGGACATGGTGACAACACTGTCATGGGTTAATATTAATGCTTTATGAAAAGAAAATAGGTTCAATTCATTCACTTCAAAGGGCAGTTCTGGACCTTCATTAGCTGCCTGGTGTTTCTGTTCTGAGGTCTTCATTTTCTTCTTAGCTTCTTTAGCCTCAACCTTAATCTTGTTTAGTTCCAAACAGTATTGGGGCTTACTCAGGTTTTTGTGCTGGTAACGAGACAGAGGAGAGACAGGTTGGATTACTGTGGTTGAGATGCTCAACAGGAGTGGTAGAGTGCTGCTCTCCCCAGGCACATACAATCAAAACCAAGCCCTGAGCAGGTGCAATGGCCAATCCACCAGTATTTGCATCGAAAAAGATGTGCTCATTGTCTGAACAATACTAATCAATGTGGAGCAATTTTTCCTCAGCAGGTGACAAGAGGTCATCAGATAGGAGCTCCCCTGATAGAGGCTCATCTGCTTCAGAGTGCTGCTCATCTTCCATTGTGGAAGAGGCAAGGTCTTGAGCAGAGGTGAGGAAGAATGGCTGCTGGTTTGGCTGATGAGACATTAGTGGCTCAGTCACACTAGTGGGAGGCTCAGAATTAATAAGGGGCTCCACAGGAGCAGACAGGGCAGGGAGAGGAACCACTGCCTCAAGCTGTGAAATGCCAGGGCCTTCTGCAGCAGCTGCATGGGCACCACTGCATCTTCCTGAAGGCATCGTGCAGTGGGGAGTGCTGCTTAAAACCCACACAAGGCTGTTGGATTATTCTTCAGTGGAGTTAGTGTCGCTGAAGCAGTCTTCAGGGACCAGGAGAAGCCTGGAGATGGCTCTTTTATTGGGCAAGATGGCATCAGTGAATAGGTTTAGTGTTGACTGAACTTTTTCAGGTAAAATGGTGATCAGTTTTACTGCAGGTCACATGGTCTGTTGTACTCCCTAAGGTTGGCAGTGGCAAAGCCTTACTGTTTGAGTTATTCTTCTGCTTGATTTGGCGAACAGCTTTCTTCTCCACTGCCTTTATGTTATGTGCAAAAACCTCCAATATTATTGTAGCCCTCTTCTTCCCAAAACAGGTAACAGGCTGAGTGAAAGACGTTTTTTTTGCTGTTTTTTTTTTTTTTTTTTTTTTTTTTTTTTTTTTTTTTTTTTTTTTTTTTTTTTTTTTTTTTTTTTTTTTTTTTTGCCATGGGGTGCCAGGACCTCAATGTCCCCAAAGTCCCCAAATTTGATCTTGGCTTCCATTTCTTCCTTGGAGCCAAACTCAACTGTGTCTGACAGTTTATAAAGAGGTAGCATATGGAGCTGTTCATCTTGAGGAACAACATCCAAAGAGTGGTTATCTCCTTGAATGGAAGCACTATGGTTTGTACTTTAACTCGTGTTCTGAATGTCCCTGTGGGGGTGGGCACAGAAGTTCATGCAAGCGGTGACCCCAGAGAAGAGATGACCATTTTTGCCACCAAGCCAACATTCTTGGGCAACGTTTTCATACTCCACCTGGTTCTGGTAAGCTACTGGAGCAAAGTGCTTATAAATTGGAGCTAATCCTGTGGCCAAACTGTTATCTTCAAGGTTTTTTCATGTAAGGAAGAGCTTGGATCAATTCTAAATCTTCTGGGGCTTGGGCTTCTACCAAACTTACAGCCATTAAAGTACATATTCCATGAACAGCCAAAAGAGAATGAAGCTCCACAAGTATCTGGATCAATTCCTTGACATGTACACGTACAATTTTCATTGAGGGTGCATCTTCCATCGGCAGGATGCCCACTGTATGATAGATTTTCTGTGAGCACTGTTTATAGCTGATCGGCTTTTGAAAGGGGGATGCCATCCCATACCATGAGCACCACCATCACAGCAGTTGGACAGTGGTGACCTACACGCTGCTGGACCAAACTATTCATCACTGCTGCTTCTTAAAACCCACTTAGCATTTGACACCCATGAGAGCTTGTCCCTTGTTTACTGGTCTACAATACTGTTTCTATCCTTACTGCATTTCCTTTTAGAACAAATCCTATTCTCCCTGATTTCCCTGACTTCAGAAACACTTGGTCCTGACCCAAGGTGTGTATAATATGGGGCTGTGTCTTTTTGTATAACTCGATCAAGACAGTTGCAGGTGGGCAGTTCAGAATCTTTATAGACATTAGGCTTTTTTATGATCAGTAAAGAAGTTCATGGCATAATCATTGAAATCTTTCTGTGCACTGTCCACTGTGGACAACTCTGATGTTCTAACACTGGACGAGCAGACTTCCTCTTCTCTTTTGGTAGAAACCAGTGTAATTCCACCTGAACACACTACATTTACATTCCTGAGAGTTAGTGCCAACTCCAGTAAGAGTGTTTCATGAGAGATACCAGGCAATGTTGGCAGTCTCTGATGCATGAGTTGCTCCTTAACCTGCTGAAACTGTATCTGGTCATTGCCAGCTATCATGTTAGCACACTGGTTAAGTGGAGAGGAGGGCTGGGTCAAAGGATGGGCTTTTTGATGGGCATTCATCGTTAAAGCTTGTAATTCTCAGGTATCAGTGAATGCCTTCCCATTGGATTCCATTTTGAGATGAAATAAGCTGAGTGAATCAAAAGGTTAACCCTTCATCTTTTCCCCTGCTGACTCAGGATATCTCCGTAATTTTATGAGTAGAGAAAATACTGTTTGGGTTGTATAATGGACCTCATTTGAGCCAGTGGTTTCCATAATTTGGTTGAGGAAGAAATTTTCCCAAATACAGTAGGAACATTGTGTGGACAAAATTTTGAAATTTCAATGCTATCCAAATGTCACATATTGTGCTATACATATGTGACAATGTTTCCTACTTCTGCTGATCATTTTCTTAATAACTTACAACTGTGGGCTCTGTTTTCCACCCGATGTCTTGATGGGTTGGATTTTTATCTTTTTCGGGGATGTGTTCTTTGCTTTGTTAATGATGAACCATGATTTTGTACACTTGAAGGTGGTTTCTGCTGTATGTATTGTACAGCAAAAATACAGTCGGGAGTAGGCACATTATATGCCACAAGGCTTGTGGGTGTACTTGCAACTTTTCGTCCTGTAGTTTCACATAATTGAACTTAGATAAGCTGTCCCAACTGTGCAGCAACATCTTCAATTTGAGTATGGGATGCATCCTGATATGAGAGATCAGCTAAGTCCAAAATTCTGCTGCCGTACAGTAACTGGTTACAATACACTACTTCATTATTTCTTGGTGGCAACTGATAAAAATTCTTGGAACAACTGTCAAGAGTAATTATCCCTGGAGCAATACTTGTTTTGGTTTCAGTCTTGGATGAGTTTGAGGTTGGTATAAAAATTTGAGTTTTGAATATTCATGTGAGTTTGTGGATGTTTGGTTAGTAGCTGAGCTGATATGTGAGTTGGAAAGCATAGTAGTTTGCCCATTGGAAAAAAGTTCATTTAACACGGTGGTTTCCTAAGATGGACATTGATGAAAATTTTGTGACTCTCCTTGTAAGTTTGCGTCTTGAGGTCTTTTCTTACAATGTAGAGGATAGCTTTGCAGCTATTAAGCAAACTGGCTATCCTCTGCTGATTCTTCCTCCTTCTGACTTTGATGGGGAGGAATTCTCTGGTGGGGCTTCTGAGAGTTGAGTCAGGGTCTCTGTCTCCCACTTGCTCCAATGTTAATCCCCTATCTTTCATTAATGATAAGACAGTTGGTTGAACTGGAGATCAATCTTTTGGTTCTTTACTTTGTATATTTTCGGGAGTTATGTGTTGATCACCTTCGTTGTGTATACTGGCATGACGACTTATGGTGGAGTGTGAAGAATGTGGGATGGAGTTGCAGTTAAAGCCAGGCTAGTGGAACACTAAAACATGACTTCTGCTCTTTGAGATGATCACAACTCATATCAGCAGCAACAGAGCTCATAGAATTGTTATGGGTTTTAGTGTCTTTTAGGAGTTTATAAGATTTGTTCTTAATGTCTTGCCAAAATCTTCAATATTGAATTTTTTAAAGGACACATTTGTTTCAGTTGGTAAATAGTGTACGCTTAATGCCATTTCTTACAGTTTGTACGAACAATTTTGGAGGTTTGGTTTGTTGTCAACTTCAGAATTTTTCAATTTTTCAGTTTCTGGGACATTAGCACTGAAATGTCCTTTGTGACAAGTTGAATGTGATTTCTTGTTTTATGTCCACTTCTCCACCTCGATGACTGTCATGCTTTCTTTATTCTTAGTTACATTATCAACAGGATGTGGGTTCAATTTCAATTTTTGTTCTTCCCATGAGCACATCTACTGTCCATGGATTCTGATCTGGGGCCATTTAAAGGCAATTTTGACAACAAACCATTAAACCTTTGGGCTGCTTTTCCTTCTGGGGCCTCTTGGTTTTCTTTGTAGCCTCCAGATGCCTCTTGGCAGGCTCAAAACAACTGACCCTTGGTGCTAAACCAGATAATCAAGAGACCCTTGAAATCTTAAAATCAACAGGAAATTGGGAAACACCCAATGAAGCATGGAAGAGTCCTCTCTCAGAACTTAATGGGAACCCTTGAGTGTTAGCTGACAGGAAGCTTATATGAACCTGCTTCTCATTTTCTGCATTGCTTATAGCCATAACTGGAAAGTGAATTTTTCTGAGTTTGAGAAGTGTGTCATGAGCCAAAAAGCTAGATATGCATACCACCCTGGACTGCAAGTTCATATGGGACAGTGCTTTGGGGCTCAGGCCATTTGGAAGGAGCATTAAAGGTAGCAATTGGGTTTGAAGGAAGAGAAAGGAAGACAGGCACATCTAGGACAACACCCGCACTCATGCCAAGAGTTTCTTGTTGCTTTAAAAGAATACCAAAGATCTCTCCTTGAACTGGAATAGCACCAGGAATCTCGAGTGGATCTGGGGCCTCACCCAGGATCTCACCATGACCTGGGTCATCCCCAGGAAGTACCCACTGGAGTAGTATAGCACCAAAGGCTGTCTTAGAAGAGAGGTGGTAACAAACTTCCTGTTGACTTGCAGTAGTTTTGAAGGTCTCTTGATCTGGCTTTAGCACCAAGGATCACTTATTTTGAGGCTGCAAAAAAAAAAAAAAAAAAAATCATTACGGTAGGAGATGTAGACTCACCAAGAGCCAAGCAGTTTCTACGGTTCCTTTCAGGCATAACCTTAAGACTGAAATGATTGCTACTCCACATCCATTTTTAACAGAATCCTGGTAAGAACTGGATAACTAAAGAGATTCTACTCGTGACCCCAACTCTTCTAACTGAATGCTGGGGTTTCCTTAAGAGGTAACTTTGGGGCTTGCTCTTTTAAGACAAAGGACCACACACTGTCCTGAGCAAACATTTTGGGGGAACCACTGCTATCATTCAATGTCTCTTCAGAGAATAGTTCTTCACCACTGCATCTCCCTTTCAGTGGCACAAGAAGGATCCCATCTGCAGGGCCACTGTGATTAGGGATACTGATTTTTGGAATCCTCAACTCTTTGGGACAAAGACTGAGTTGTCTCTTGGCTCTTAGCTTTAAAGAGGGATTTTGTACACCAGTTAGTCTCTGGATTAGGAAGGACTTGGGCGTCTTTCACTGAAATCGAGTCATTTTGAGTGCTTTACTCCCAAATCAGGGAGTATTTTATAATCACAATCATGTTGCTTTTCTAAACCCTTCAAAAGTGGAAGCTTTTGGTCTCCAATGTCTTGCAAAAGTCTTTAAGAATTTGGCTATTACCGATGGGGGTTGTGAGAGTCACCTGCTAAGAGGTGCTTCATAGCACCATTGTAAACCTATTGCAGGTTAAGGATTCCAGTTCTGAAAAAGAATCTCAGTCCTATCCAAATTCATTCGTGCTGCTCCAGCTCTTGTCAGAAGGCTTCTGACTGGCATGGGTGGTTTGGGTTTTTTTTTTTTTTTTTTTAAACGTCTTTCTTAAATTAATTGCTTTAATTTTCCAGGGCTTAGTCTTGACTGATGCCACATTTTGGCTGTCTTGGTGGTCTTTAGTAGTTGGCCGTTTTTCTTTGGTTTACATCTTTATTCCTGACTAATTTGGAAGGTCTTGCATGGCGGGATCAGGACATAGTTACAGAGTAGGAAAAAATGAAAGGGCACAAGAAAGAGTCATTGGTCCTTTTGGAAAGTCTCACTTCTGAAAAGAATCTGAGCTCTTGAGCTCAGTCACACAAGGTTTCATTCACTGGCCGGGACACACTCCCAGGGCAGTGCACTGCCCCCAGCTCCAAGCCTGCACCAGCCCTCAGGCGAATTTTCCAACTCATGCTCCTCCCCACAACTTTGGAGGTAGGGCCCCTTGAAAGCAAGGAAGCAAAGAACTGGGACAGGTGTGGGAGGATGCCTACCGGCTCCCAGCACTGTCAAGGCCCGAGCCCCATAGGTGGGGAGCCACTTCCTAAGGGTACACAGTGGAGGGAGGCAGATAAAGCTGTATGACTTGGTAAGAAGTGGGTGTGCCAAAGGGGCAGATCCAGGAGTAAGAGGATTAGGGGTTGCTCACACAAAACAGCAGGGAAGCAGACTGGCCACTCCCCACCAGGTCAGCACCCCGCCCCCCCACAGCAGCACTGTCTCCCCAGGACAGACCTCAGAAAGTCCCTCTATTCCTTCTTAAATGTCTTTGACAGAAGTCTTTGAAAAGAGATCTCAATGGACTCTACTCATAAAAGGTATAAGTTCTTCCCAGGGACCAACTGTTGTAGGCATAAAGTTGAAGACTTTCCTGTGGGACTTGCCGTAATTGTGTTAGCATGGGTCTTCCCAAGAACAAAGATGGAACTAGATATCTCAGAGGCTTTATTGAAGGGGGCTGGAGGGAAAATGGCCATAAAGAAAGATGGAGAGAGAGAGGGATCTCAAGATGCTAGGAGCCATGAGGTCACAATGCAAGCCTCATCTTTGGGAGGGTGGAAGGAAAATAAATGTTTTATATGTCTGTGCATCTCTAAGAAAGTTTTGGAAAGGCTAATGGAGACCTCGAACAAGGGTGCCTACAAAGAGTCCAGTATCTCACAAGATTAGGCCTGTCTTAATAGTTATGTGCTGATTCATTGGTTAGAAACAACCGAAGGGAAATGGAGCCCAGACAAATCCATGTATTTATAGAGCACAGAGCATGGTGACTGAGGCCATCCAATATACTGTCTGCATTGAAGTCTGAAAGGCATATTTTCATGGCCACCACAGTCCATTCTTTCACTGCATGGATCTCCTTGAAACAGATGTGGAAAAGCATCTCCTTCATAGCTCCAGTTGGCCTCCCTTTCTGAAGGGAATCTTAAGGTTAGTAGAACAAACTACAGGCATTTCACCTGAAGTTTTACACCACAGCTCTTCCCCTCATTCCTTTCCTACTCAATTCTCACCCTCAACTATCACAATGGCAAATCTTGGTGGCTTACCTAGTGGTGACCCCAATCCTTTATTCCTGAGGGGACTGACACTTTAATCAAGGAAGCACCAGAAAACATCCAAGTGGATCACCTGGCTTCACATATTTTGCATATCTCTTCCATACATTGCAACCCTCTCTTCCTGCTAATCAAGCTCAATTACTTTTTCCAGTATGGCAACTCATCCACAAATGTTGACCCCTGGGCATAGTAATCCAAGGTATCCTGATAGCTGTTGGTTATAGCTCAATGGGACCTTGAGTCCCTTGCCCAGAATGAATCTGCTTTGGTAACCAGAATTTCCAACCCTGAAGAGCCAAGACTTCCAGAGATGGGAAGTCAGTCTCCTAGTGGACTATTAGAAATGACTATATATAAGATACTGCTATTTTTAACCCAGTGGCTGCTAGTATGCGTTACTTCTATTGGAGACCCAGCACCATATTGATCTCTAAACACACATAATGTATTCTGAAGGCTGACATTGTTTCTGTTAAGTGTTTTCTGAGATGCTGCTTTAGTTTTTATTCTTAGATGGTAACCTCAATATCCTGAAGAAAACTGCTTCTGGTAGTTGATATGTTATACTACTAGTGAATCCCATGGTCATCAGCCCTATTCTGTCCTGCATATCCTTTGCTGTGAAACATGTCTACTCCTTTGATCATGTACCGTGTTGGTTCTCTTGCCTGTAGATAAGCGATTTTGGAAGACATCAAAGTTGTCCTAATGGCCAAGGCTCTGTGGACAAGAAAGGTTAAACCCATGGCCAAAACAAACATAATTATAAAAAGAAATTACTGGCCATCCCAGAATAAAGAGGCTCGATGTTGTTCTGAACTGCCACTAAGTGGCCTCCTTGAGGAGCAATACATCTGGGCTTTAGGAACCATACATAAGGTCATCTGTTGCCACGGATGTCATTCTATAACCCACTATAACCCATAATTCCAGTTCTGAGCTGAACAATGAAGCCTAGCTAACTTCAACTGGAAGAATCACTTTGATGGTTCAGTGCCTCTTCTGGTAGAATCTTTTAAAGATACAAGAAACTTCATAATTTTGGTCTGACTCCCATGTACTCATATACTCCCATATACTCATATTTATGTCCCTCTCCCAGTCCTCCTTGTTTCTAATCATCTAGTCTCTTTCTAAGCCCCTGACCAGACAGAAGGCATTGGCTGCTGTCCAGGGATTTGGAGAAATTGTCATCTTGGGCCACTTTTTCTTCCACAGAAACTGGAAAACCAAGTATAAAAAGTCTCACTAATTGAAGATTGCTTCTCTGTTCTCTTGAAATTGCTCCTGTATATGGCTATAATGCATGTGCCATGCATCTTAGACCATAGCTTGCCAGTGCATCTGGAAACAGGCTGTAGCTTCAGTTGGTCATATGGCACTACTCCACAGAGCCATGACCCAATGTGAGGAAGGAGGACTGGTGCAAATGGTGTGGGTTCCCTGAATCTGTACTACCTGTTCATGCAACGTATACTCTCTGGTTCTGTCAGGCTTGGTCCCAGATTAACCACTTCCATCTTATAGACCTGGACAGGTCCAGTGGTAGTCTATAGTGTGGTAGGTCAGACAAACCATTTCATAATAGGCTGTTTAGAATGGACGATCACTGGGTACCTCATGACCAGAGCCCAGTAAAATACCAGGAGCTATTTCTCAAAATACAATTGTTTTGCTGTAGACAAGACTAATTTAAAAATACCAGAGATAGCTATAATTCCATAAGCTCCGTCCTGCATCTCTTCCTACCACTGGCACCTGCAACACTTGTCTGTCAGTTCCTAAGGCTTACGTGGCAGTGATGCTTGCACCAAAGCCTGGACCTGCTATAGCACTCATTCCTGCTCTGGGCCCTCTTAAAGTTGGAAGCCTTTTATGGCTTTTCACATACGGGCCAGGGCAGGATTCCTAGGTGACAAATGTTCTCTCCAGAATCCAAAGAGACCTATTACTCATTGTGCCCTCCTCTTAAGGATAGCAGATGCAAGATGAAGGCTGCTGCTTTCCTCTGGAGATGTTCAGTGTAACCCTGGACCTAGTTAAATACTTCTGACATGATGCATCCTGAAAGTTTTTTGGATTTGTCTCCAACCTCTGGAGCATATGTCTTACTAAGGCCTTTAGAAAGCACCTCGTGTTCTTTTGGCACAATCTATGTGATACACCATTGGATCACTGATGTTCTCTGGAATGTTCAGGCAGTCCATGTCTTTTAGGACTATACTATGGCACACGACAGTGTTAATGTGCCTGAGGCAAACTGAGTCATATCTTCTATCCCGTATGAATATGAACTTTCTGATGATACAACTGGAATAGAAAGCAATACAACTGCAAAGTTCTCTATCATGCATTGAAAAAGCTTTCTATTTTGGTGGAGAGGGCAGTTTCAGAACAAAGGGTATATGGTAGTTAAACAACGTGGAACAGTAACTTTAAAATAGTAACTTTAAGTGACTAGAAAAATAACCAGTGGGTGGGTCAGTCTGTGGATCCCGGACGCATGGAAACTGTTTAAAGTGGGGGCTCTATTCTAGATACTAGTCTATGTAGTAAATAGAGGAGCCATGACTGTACTTCCAATTTCTGGATATTGGGGTTGACTCAAACTGTTCGGTAATCCTTAGTGTCCAGTTATTCTTTCTCCAAAGTACAGTTGCCTGAATAAATTATCACAGGTACCTGTGAGGAGGAACTGGGAGAATCATGATATGTAATGGGGGCATTTTCAGGGCTTTTCTACTTAAGGATTCAGGTACCTCTTCAATGAGTTACTGATCTAGAAACAGACACAAGTTTGGGAAATGGGCCTGACATTGGCTTCACTAGTAATTATCTTAGCCTTCTGATCGTCCATTTTTGACTTGTTCATAAGTGCTGAGTTAGAGCCCTGCTGGCTGCAAATCTAATTTGGTCCTTGGGGGAAAATATTTAATCTTCACACCTCTCTGGGTCAAGCCCCCTTAGTGTACCCTGTGACCTTGCCAGCTCTTACTGAATTGCAGCCTTCTGACTTCTCAGGGTTAAATGTTACCACCTGGCCTCACTATCACCCTCTTATCCTCATAGGTATTGATAAGCCTATCTGACTGCTGTCTTGTGTTCTGATCTGAAGAAAGCCATCACTGCACTATTTAATAGTGTTGGTGTCCATGTCATCAGATCATTTGTGATGGCCTTGGTGAATACTGTCCTTGGGTTCTACCATTGGACATAATCCTCTGGATCTTCTGCCCTTACATGTCTATTATATATTATGTTCCCATTTTTCCTCTTCTTTTTTCAGGGCAATCTACATATTTTGCTTTGCTGAGCACTGACCATCACTACTTCTCAGGCTTACAAGAGCCACCCTAGTGAAACAGAGCTCACCAACCCCCATCACAGCACATGTGACAGGGGTGCGGCTCATGTTTTCAACTGTCTTGCACACTTAAACACCTTACAGGAGGGAGGCATGCACACGGGCAGGTGCAGGACCCAGCAGTCCAGCCACACAGCAGCATGCAGGGCAGGAACCAGTGACTCCTGAAGCCCAAGTGGATGTGCTGGAAGAGGGATGCAGTGAGAAGATAATCTTCCCCTGGAGTTTGACCACCCAGTGGCCAATCTTGTATCTGATCACCCCCAGCAAAAGTCCTCACAGTTCATATGCTCCTTTTCTCTTTGCCATGCTGTTCTGTTTTATTCTGTTCATCTTGTTGTCTGCTTATCTGCTAATTGGTTCATCTATTTGTGGAGCCTGGGGTCTGGGGCTTATATGGGTACAGGATAAGGGGCCATAGCAGGCCAAACAGCTACTTTGGGGCATGAAAATAGGAATGTCTGTTCCCATTACGGGGCTGCAGGATTCCAGGCTTAAGTGTGGGGCCTTTGCTGAGGAATTGCCTCTTGTACCCATTATTTCCCTGTCTCTTGTCTGCCTCATTTCCCCTTCTGAAGAGGCACATCTGCCATTAGAATATGGATAATGGCTAGTCTTAGCTACATCCTGCTGAGAAGTGGTGTTAAAGGGAAAACAGTAGCTTCCTCCCAGAGGTTTATTAAAGGGTTGCCAGCACAAGGGAGCCATCGCCCGAGGCTCCAGTTACCTAACCATTTGGAGATTGGCCACCAGGGAAGAGAAATAAAGTTTTATAAGGTTAAATATGCATGGAATAAACCTGTGTATTATACAAGGAAAGAACCTAGTGCCCAAGATTATGGAAACAAAAAGTGAAATATACAAACAACATTGTACCGTAAGCTGTTTCACCCTGGTGAAAGAAATTCAACCTCACACAGCAGTGGCTAAACTGTTCTTGCCACATCTGTAGCCATTAAGAGGTACACCTTAGGAATTCTGGGGTTTGTGGGCTTGCATGGTGGCCATAAAAGCTGCTTCTGGTTTTTATCTATCTTTATTGTAAAAGGCTCAATGTCCAGAGGTTTTCTAAAGTACTGTCTGGTGTCAGAGCCCATTTCTGCAGTGTTCTCATGATATTGGGGGCTGCTTGGATAATAAATTTTTCCTTCATAATTATTGACCAACTGAATTAGGAGATAGAGGGATGTGCTTTACCAAGGGCCCTTTAAGCCTTTCCTAGAGGGCAGTGATATTTTTATGAAATTCCTGGTCTATCATGGTCTACCTATTAAATTCCTGGTCTATCTATAATTGAAGTGTGGTTCTAGTTCTACATAAGCCCCCCATTATGAACACCTGAAAATGTCTCCTCTTCCAGTCTCCCATCTCGTCATTGGAATCCCCTCCAGGGTCATTTGCTGCTACCACTTTTCTTCCAGTTGGATAAAGTTTGCCCCCCTCCCTGATGTGCTATATGTGATACAAAGCTCATCCCCAAATTTTTCTGCCACTTGCAGAACAGTTTGCTTCTCAGTGTTCATCAGGGTTTGATTTCAAAGTGACATTTTTTTTCAGGAGTGCTTAAATACTTGAGTTAATTGCCAAAAAAAACCTCTATATATCAGGGTTATCTGAAAATTTGCCAAGATCCCCTTAATTTAATTTCTATAGAGAGAAGAGGACCTGGACCTTACTGGAACCAAATTCACCAGGCATCTGTTGGAGGGGCAAGAGTGAGACTGGGGCTTGTCTAATGTAAGGATTTCTAGGAGAGGACAGGAGAGAGACTGAAGCTGGATACATAGAGGTTGGCATGGACCTGGAGGAGCAGGGCTGAAGGGGGCTAGCTTCTCTGTTGGGGGTGCCTCTGGGATTCATTTTAGTTTTTTGAGATTGCCTCTTGTGACCTTTCCTTAGATGGCTGTACATATGGAGCCTCAGACCATCTGTCCTTGTGCCTATATAAAAAGGTCCAACTGCCCAATAGTATGGAAATAACTCCTGAGGCCCAGCCAGTCCTTTATAAGTTGGCCAAACCTTTGTGCAGAGGACTATGAGGCATTTTGTTCTCCAGATATTGAGAGTTAAAGCAGTCTCCATGGTTCAGGATACACACCAGAGGGAGTATAAACTGGGGTTGTAAAGAGAGCTGGTTGCTCATTCTGAAAGTAAGGGAAATGGAGGCATTCCTCATTTCCCTTCTTTTAGCAAAAACTTGGGGTGTGAGCAAGAAAGGCATTCCTTTTATTTTGTCCCCAAGTCCCAGTGACCCCAGACAGATGCCACTCACATGTACCATTGCAACGTGCAATCCTGAAGCAGGGAGCACCTAGAGAATAGGAATTCTCCACCCTTACCTGTGCCTTTTATTTTCCCTACAGTCAGCAACCTATGAGTTTCCTGGGCCTTCTCTACACCGTGGAGCATGGCCTTCTCCCTGAAGCAGGGTTTTAGTCGGCAGGCATTTGTTCTGCCTATTTACATTGTGCCTGTCACCTGGCTTTGGATTCCTCAGATCTGGTTTTCCTTTCTAGAGCATCAGCCTGAAGCCTGGAATTGAGTTTCAGACAAAATATTTCAGGGGCTTGCATGTCTGTCTGTCTCAAATAAGCCCTGCCGCCTTTGCAATTAGCCAGAAGGGGTCACTCCATTTTTTTTTTTTTAACCACGAGCAGAGCATTGGGGAAAGGAACCCTCTCTTAGAGAAGTGAGGGGAAGAAAATGGGGAAGGGAAATAGCTTAACGGGCAAAAGCGGGGGAGGTCTAGCGGAATAACCTCCATGCAGGGCCCCAGTGGCAGCTGCAGTTTTCTCCCGCCTTTGTGGGCATTGGGCGTGGCTTGAGTGTGCTGCTAGACAGAGGCACCTGAGCTGGGAGGGAAGGCAGCATGCACCACATGCACTTGCGACTATTAGTATGGGACCCGGTATGGCACCTCTAAGAGACCACGTGGTTCTGAACTGCACATTTTGACTGAGTCAAATACCATCATTTAATATCATTGCTGCAGTCTGTAGCAAAACCATTAACATTATAATAAAAGAAATAGCCATTTCAAATTGTGAAAGAAGAGATACCATAACAAAGTCTAGGGGTCTTGGTCAGTGGAGTTCAGTCTTGGAGTCTTCCAGCAAAAGATGCCTTTGGTTGCCCTAGGGCTTTACTCGAGTCCCATGTGACAGACCTCTGAAAAGAAACGAAGCCAATATTCCTTTTACTTACAGGAAAGAATTAGCAGGGTCATGGCAAAGAGATCTGACAGTTCTGTGTTTAACTTGCTATTTTTTGTATAACAGACATGCCCCCAGATAAAACACTTCCCTGCGCCCCCCATATCAGGACATGTGAAAAGGATGTGGCTCATCTGTTTGGATGCTGTGTGTGCTCAAACCCCTTATGGGAGTGGGAGCACCCCTGGGCTCCAGCCCCACAGCAGTGTCTGAGGTGAGAGCCTGCAACTCCCGAAGCCCAAGTGAGCACATGTTACAGTGTGCTCTGTGGAATGCGTGGGAAGTTGGAAATGAGACCAGAGTTGACTATTGGATGAGCTGAAGTGTCTAATTTGCAGGCCAAAGTCACAAGGCAGAGACCTGGGGTGGTAAAAATGGGACATCCAGAAGGTGGAAACAAAGTGATTTTTGAAAAATGAAAGCTGACTAAAGCTCAGTTTATGTGTATGAGATAAAGGCAAAGACTGGAGCTATTTCTGTTCAGCTGTCTTGGCCCCTCCCTCCTTTATTTTTCATTCAAATAAATTTATTTCCTTGCTTTGTGAGAAAGAGCATTCTAAAAGCAGTGTCGCCAGCATACAATCACAATACTGCAGAACATTGAATAAGCTTTTGAAAAATCACAGGGCAGAGAATGAGATGGTAAATTGTTGAAATTAGCAAAGACTCCAACAAAGCAGGAATCCAGTTTGGTTCCACAGTGGCATAATCAGTTTAAGAAGTCCGTGATAATTACAACAATGGAATGAAAATATTTCAGTTGATACTAGATACTTTCACATACTTGGTAAATTGCAACAAGCATCAGAAATCCCAATAGTCCCAAAAATTAAATGTACCAAGTTTAGATTCAGAAACCTATTGAGACAGGTCAATTTGAATTACTGCATATGTTACCAGATTATTCTGAAGATAATTTGCTATTTTGAAATATTTGAGGGTAGTTTTTATTCAAGTTTACTATGTCATAGGTGGTGATTCAAAAGAAAATAAAAGTGACAGATTTTGCAGGCATTCAGTAAGTGTAGACTGGAAGAATGAATAAATGAGCAAATGCGTAAAGAGCCATAGAACTTTATCCATTAAATCTGGTGAAGAAATAATTTCTAGTGGGAGCAAAGGCCTAAAATCTAAAACATAATCTCGCAAGGGTATATTCCTGATAGTCGTTAGTCAAACACTAGTAAACATCTTACTGAAGCAGCTGAAGCAGTAAACAATCATTTATATACTTAAAAGTGTAAGAAACCTTAGGCCCACAAAAATACACATGTTTTAAAACAGAAATCTAAGGCACACAAAATACTAAAGTCAGTGAACTACCCTATTACACATTTTTACAAGCAGTAATCTACTTGTACATGATGCTCTATCAATGGACATTTTATTTACGATCCCTTCATATTCCTTTACTTGGATGAGTCAAAAGCTCAAAACGGATACTTTGTACCATATATTAATAAGTTACAGTGAGTTTTACTTTAGAGAGCTGGCTGGAACTGTTTGCTTTTGCACCAAAATTTTAAGTGTTAGTGGTTGTGGGATTCCCATGGTATTTCCAAGGGAGAAGCACCATTAGGTTTTCCATACTCCCCAGGAATCTGACACTTTGAATGTTACAGCACCTCTGCATTTTAACAGAATCAAGTATTTTATTGAAAGTTCTCCTTGTTCTAAACATGTTGTTTGGGTACTCCTTTTTGTTTTGCAATACAATGAGTCAAAGTAATGGGAAAAAATGGAATGACTAAAATAAACTTGACTTTTTTCCTGTTACTTAGAACATCAGCAATTATCAGAAATTATTTTCCCAACTCTAATACGCTAAGATAAATCAGTTAGCTCTTAAAGGACAAAGCCATGTTTATAGTATCATTCCTCTTGTTTGACATGGGGTTGGGGAGGCTGATTAAGTAGAGATACTTTGAAAACAAATTCTCGACAAAAACTTAATTTTCTAATTCTATATTAGACTTCAGTATGAATATCTACTTAATTTTTGTATTTTATTCACCTTGAGGCATTAGAAGCATTTGACTCTGGTGAAACCTATCCTGTCCCATCATCTCCTTTTGGAAACACACCTCATGGATTATACCAAGAAATGTGGGATGACACTAAAGTGAGAGTGTTCAATAAGTCAGAAAAGACCACTCTTACCTAGCTCCAAAGAAAATGTTCATGTTGGTGATAGGCTTCCTAATTCCATAATTAACAACTTCTCATTAACTATATACTGCAAGTTGCTAATAGTTGAATGTGAAAGGACACAGTAAAAATACAAACCATACACATGATTAGAATACATACTGCACTTAAGAGGAACTCTGCAGAGCAAGGATAAATGATTTCTCTTGTATGCAAATAAGCACAAACAGTAGACAATAGAATTCTTTATTTCAAGCTACTTGTAAAAATAGAAAGTGCTTATAAAATATATTTACAATTTATGAACAGCCTCCAACCATTACTAACAACAATGATTTATTTTACACAGGAGAAATATTTTAAGAGAAAACATTCCATAAGTTTATTTCAAAAGAATATGCCAGTTTTCTAGCAATGATTGGAAGATGTTGGAACAGTGGCACCATGAAATAATTCAGCTTATTTTTAACTGTGTGGATGTGGTTAAGCACCAGAAGCTGTGTAGTTAATACTGTCTTGATTTTACATCATAGAACATGAGCCTGTTAAAATCCCCTAAAAATGACTCTTGTTTCATAGTAAACAGAGCTACACGCCACCACTCTTGTTGAGCATCCCAACCATCTCTCCCTTGTCTTGTTACCAGCACAAAAATCTGAATAAACCCCAACGTAGTCTTGGTAACATAGTCTACCAAGGTTAATGCCTAAATGAAACATTTCTCTTATGTATTTAAAACTGTAAAACTTTTATTTTTGCTTAAAATGTGCACCTTCTACCAATTGTCAAAATAGTTAAGAACACCCACCCCATTTGTTCTTTTTTTTTTACCTCAGACTTGAAATGGGTGAAATGAAGACATAGTAAATGACAACATGACTTTCTTTTAACAGCACCTTGAGAAAATACACTGCACTAGTAAAGGGATTAAGGGGGGAGAAAAGCATCCAGACCCAATGGTTATGGGGCCCTGCGACGTGTGTGAGAGCATAAGGGGAAATGGTGACAACATTGTCATGAGTTAATGTTAATTCTTTGAAGTGAATGAATTGAACCAAATTCTTTCTCATAGAAGACAGTTCTGGACCTTCATTAGCTGCCTGGTCTTTCTGCTCTGAGGCCTTTATTTTCTTACTATTAGCTTCTTTAGCCTCAAACTTAATCTTGTTTAGTTAAAAACCGTGTTGGGATTTATTCAGGTTTTCGTGCTGATAACAAGACAAGGGAGAGGCGGTTGGGATGCTCAACAAGAGTGGTAGAGTGCAGCTCTCGCCGGTCACACTCAAAACCAAGCCATGAGCAGGTGCGGTGGCCACTCCACCAATATTTGCATCCAAAAAGATGTGTGCTCATTGTCTGACCAATACTTATCAATGTGAAGCAATTTCTCCTCAGCAGGTGACAAGGAGTCATCAGATAGGGGCTCCTCTGATAGAGGTTCATCTGTTTCAGAATGTTACTCATCTTGTTCCATCGGAGAAGAAGCAAGATCTTGAGGGGAGGGGAGGAATGAGGGCTGCTGGTTTGTCTGATGAGACCTTAGCAGCTCAGTCACACCAGGAGAAGGCTCAGAATAATGAAGGGCTATGTCACAGGAGCAGACAGAGAAGAAGTGCAACTTCACCAAGCTGTGAAATGCCAGGGTCTTCAGCAGCTGCATTGGCACCACTGAGTCTTCCCAAAGGCATCATGCAGTGGGGAGTGCTGCTGCTTTCCGAAAACCCACAAGAGACTGCTTAATCATTCTTCAATGGAGTTGGTGTGGCTGAAGCAGTCTTTGAGGACCAGGAGAAGCCTTGAGATGCCTCTATCACTGGGTGAGAAGCAGATGGCATCAGCGAATAGGTTTTCATGTTATCTGAACCTTTTAAGATAAAGTGAGGATTGGTTTCACTGTGTACTCCAGATTGCATGATCTCAGTTTGACTCCCTAAGGTGGCGGTGATAAAGCCTTACTGTTGTTATTCTCCCGCTTGATTCGGGGAATAGGTTTCTTCTCCACTGCCCTTATGTGCAACAATCTCCATCTTTGCAGCCCTATTCTTCCCAGAATGGGGAATAGGGTGAGTGAAACATGTTCCTTTTTCTGGAGGGTGTCAGGACCTCAATGGCCCCAGATTTAATCTTGGTTTCCGTTCCTTCCTTGGAGCCAAACTCATCTGTGTTGAAAAGTTTATAAAGACGTAGCACATGGAGCTGCTCATCTAGAGGAATAACACCCAAAGAGCAGTTATCTCCTCGAGTTAAAGTACAAACCAAGGTGCTTCCATTATTCATGTTGTGAATGTCCCTGTGGAGGTGGGCACAGAAGTCCAGGCAAGCAGTGACCCCAGGGGAGGGACGACCTTCCTTGCTGCCAAGCTGACATTCTCAGGCAACATTTTTATATTCCACCTGATTTTAGTAAGCTACTGGAGCATAGTGCTTATGAATTAGAGCTAATAGTGTATCCAAACTGTTACCTTCAAAGTTTTTTCTTTCGTGTAAGGGAGAGCTTGGATCAATTCTAAATATTCTGGGGCTTGGGCCTCTACCAAACTTAGTTGTTAAAGTACATACTCAATAAACAGCCCAAAGAGAAAGAAGCTCCACAAGTTACCTGTACATGTCAAGAAATCCGGAGAAAATTTTCACTGAGGGTGCATCTTCGGTCAGTAGGATGACCATTGTATGACTTTAGATTCTGAGCTCTGTATAGTCGGTCGGGATGCCATCCCATACCATGATGAGCACCATCATAACAGTAGTTGGACAGTCATTACCTGTATGCTACTGGACCAAAGAACTTTTTCTTCAAATGCTAAGTGGGTTTTAAGAAAAAGCAGTGATGGACACCCATGAGAGCTTTTCCCTTCTTTACTGGTGTACACTATTTCTATCCTTACTGTATTTCCTTTTTGACCATACCTATTGTCCATGACTTCCCTGACAGCAGCAACATTCGTCCTGCCCCAATGTCTGTATAATATGGGCCTGTCTTTTCGTATAACTCGATCAAGACAGTTGCAGGTGGGCAGTTCAGAATCTTTACGGACACTAAGTTTTTTGTAGGGTTAGTAAAGAAGTTTATGGCATAATCGTGGACATTTTTCTGTGCACTGTCTGCTGTGAAAAATGCTGATGTTCCCACACTGGATAAACAGACTTCCTCTTCACTTTTGGTAGAAACCAATGTAATTCCACCTGAACATACTACATTTACATTCCAGAGTTAGTGCTGACTCAACTAAGGGTGTTTCATAGGAGATACAGGGCAATGTTGGCAGTCTCTGATGCATGAGTTGCTCCTTAACCTGCTGAAACCGTATTTGGTCATTGCCAGCTGTCATGTTAGCACATTGATTAGCTGGAGGGGAGGGCTGGGTCGAAGGATGTGCTTTCTGATTGGCATTCACTTTTAATCGTACCTGAGAACTATAAGCTTTATCAGTGAATGCTTTCCCATTGGATTCCATTTTAAGATGAAATAAGCTGAGTGAATCCAATGGTTTAACCTTCATCTTTTCCTCTATTGATTCAGGATATCTAATTTTATCTGCGTGAGTGTAGGAAATACTGTTTTGGGTTGTATAATGGACCTCATCTGAGCCACTGGTTTCCATAATTTGGTTGAGGAAGAAATTTTCCCCAATACAGGAGGAAAATCATGTGGACAAAATATTGAAATTTCAATGCCATCAAAATGTCAAATTGTGCTGTACATAAAGGACAACGTTTCCCACTTCTGATCCTTTTCTTGATAACTTACAACTGGGCTGCTTTTTCCGCCAATCTCTTGATGGGGTGGATTTTCTTGTTCTGGAATGTGTTCCTTTGCTTTGTTAATGATGAAGCGTGATTGTTTTGTAATTTGAAGGTGGCTTCTGTTGTACAGCAATAACACAATTATTTTTGGATAAATGTGCCCTTGTGCATGTAATGTGCCTATTTTACCTTTGGGCTCATGAGACACTCCTCAGTCATCAAACTCAGAAAAATTCAATACCTCCAATAATGGCTATAAGCAATATAGAAAATGGGAAGGGCACATTACATGTGACAAGGCTTGTGGGTCTACTTCCAACTTTCTTGTCCTGTGGATTTATATAATTGAACTTAATTATTGAAGCAAGTTGTCCCAACCGTGTTCCAAGGTCATCTTCAATTTGAGTATGGGCTGCATCCTGACATAAATAGCTGAGTCCAAATTTTTGCTGCTGTCTAGTTATGAGTTACAATACCATACTCCATTATTTCTTGGTGGCAACTGATGCAAATTCTTGAAACAACCATCAAGAGTAATTATCGCTGGAGAAATACTTGTATTGGTGTCAGTTCTGCATGAGTTTGATTTTGGTATAAAAAGGGAACATTTGTGATTTTTGAATATTCATATGACTTTGTGGATGCTTGGTTAGCAGCTGAGCTGTTATGTGAGTTGGAAAGCATAGTGTGTCCATTGAAAACCACCGTGTTGCATGAACTTTGTTTTTCCAAAGATGGGCAGTGATGAACGTTTGGTTACTTTCCTTGGAAGTCTGGGTCCTGGAGGTTTTTTTGTTTTTGTTTTTTCCAGTGTAGAGGATAGCTTTGCAGCTATTAAGCAAACTTGCTATTCTCTGCTGGCTTTTCATCCTTCTCTGATTTTGATGGGGAGGAATTCTCTGAGAGTTGAGTCAGGGCCTCAATGACTCCCACTTGCTCCAATGTTCATCTCTTATCTTTTATTAATGATGGGAGACTTGGTTAAACTGGAGATTCATCTTTTGGTTTTTTACTTAGTATATTCCCCGGAGTTATTGGTTGATCACCTTCATTGTGTATACTAGCATGACAACTTACTTTGGAGTGTGAACAATGAAGGATGGAATTTCAGTTAAAGCCAGGCTAGTGGAACACTAAAACACTACTTATCCCCTTGAGATGATCACAACTCATATCAGCAGCAAAGGAGCTTATGGCATTGTTATGGTTTGCAGTGTCTTTTAGGAATTTGTAAGAATTGTTTTCCAATGTCTTGCTGAATTCTTCAATACTGAATTTTTTAAATGACACATTTGTTTCGGTGGGTGTAAATAGTGTACATGTTTAATGCCATTTCTTACAGTTTGTACAAACAATTTTGCAGGTTTGGTTTATCTCACTTGAGTTTTTCAATTTTTTCAGCTTCTGGGACATTAACATTGAAATTTCCTTTGACATGATCAGTTAAATGTGATTTCTTTTGTTCACTTCTCCACCTCGATCCCTGTCATGCTTTCTTCATTCTTAGTTACATTTTTAACAGGATATGGGTTCAATTCCAATTTTTCTTCCCCATAAGCACATCTACTGTAGTCCATGGATTCTGACTCAGGGCCATTTACTGGCTTGTCAAAATCTACCTTTAAAGCTTTGGGCTTCTTTTCCCTCTGGGACCTCTTGTTTTCCTTTATAATATCCAGATTCCTCTTGGCAGGCTGAAAACAAGGAACCCTTGGTGCTAAACCAGATCATCAAGAGACCTTCAAAGCTTCTGCATCAACAGAAAGTTGGGCAACAGCCAGTGAAGCATGCAAGAGTCCTCTCAGGGGCTAATGGTGCTGAGTGCTAGCTGTCAGGAAGCTTATATGAACCTACTTCTCGTTTTCTACATTGCTTGTAACTGAGTGTGTCATGAGCCTAAAGGCAAAAATCTGTATAGCACCCTGGATTGCAAATCCATATGAGACAGTGCTTTGGGGCTCAGGCCATTTGGAAGGAGCATTAAAGGTAGCAATTGGATTTAAAGGAACAGAAAGACAGGCAAGTCTGGGACAACACCCCCACTCATACCAATAGTTTCTTGTTGGTCTAAAAGAGTACCGAAGACCCTCCTTGGACTGAAATAGCACCAGGAATCTCAGGTGGATCTGGGGTCTAACCCAGGGCCTCACCATGACCTAGGTCAACCCCAGGAAGTTCCCATTGAAGTGGGATAGCACCAAAGGCCTGTCTTAGAAGAGAGATGGTATCAGAAATATCCTGTTGATTTACAATAGCTTTGAAGGTATCTTGATCTGGTTTAGCACCAAGGGTCACTTGTTTTGAGCCTGCCAAGTGGAATTTTATTACAGAGGTAGGAGATGTACACCCACCAAGAGCCAAGGAGTTAATAAGGATAACCTGAATTGAACCTTTGGAGGTGAGGTAGCGATCATATTCACTTTTAATGGGATCCAGGTAAGAGTCGGGTAAGTTCAGGGGTAGAATCTCTTAACTCTTCTAACCAAATGTAGGGGTTTCCTTAAGGTAACTTTGGGCGTTGCTCTTTAGGGCAAAGGAGCACACAGTGTGTCCTGAGCAGACAATTTTGAGGAACTACTGGTATCATCCCATGTCTCTTCAGAGAATAGTTCTTCACCACAGAATGTCCCTTCCAGTGGAGCAGGAAGGGTCTCAGCTGCAGGGCCCCTTTGGGTAGGGATACTGATTTTTGGAATCCTCACCTCTTTGTAACCAAGACTGCATTGTCTCTTGGCTCTTAACTTTTTATTAAAGAGGAATTTTGCCCACCAGTTAGTCTATATCAGAAAAGGCTTGGGTGTCTTTCATTGGAACCAAATCATTTTCTGAGTGCTTTACTCCCAAATCAGGGAGTATCTTATAATCATGTTGCTTTTCTAAACACTTAGAAAGTGGAACCTTTTTGGGTTTGGCTATGACCAGTGGGGGGTTGGGAGAGTCACCTGCTAAGAGGTGCTTCATAGTGCCATTGTAAGCCCATTGCAGGTTAAGGACACTCTGGGTTCTGACAAAGAACCTCAGTCCTATCCAAACTCTTATTTGCTGCCCCAGCTCTTGTCAGAAGGCTTCTGACCAGCATAGGTGGTTTAGGATCTGTTTAACATCTTTCTTGAATTAATTGCTTTAATTTTTCTTGGCTCACAGTATTGACTGATGCCACATGTTTGTTGGCTGCCTTGGTTGTCTTTTGTAGTTGACTGTTTTTCTTGTTTACACCCTTTTTCCTGATTGATGTGGAAGGCCTTGCATGGTGGGATCAAGAGATAGCTAGCTACAGAGTAGAAAAAAATCATAGGGCACAGGAAACTGTCACCGGTCCTTTGGAAAGTCTCAGTTCTGAGGAGTATCTGCATGCACTGCTGTTGAGCTCTGTCACACTCCTAGGGCAGCACATGGCTTCCAGCTCCAAGCCTGTACCAGTCCTCGGGAAACCTTTCCAATTCCCTCTCACCCCACGACTTTAGTGACGGGGTCCCCACAGGTGGGAGGGGCGTGGGCAGGTCAGGAGGAAGACTACAGGCTCCCAGGACAGTCAAGTCCTGACCCCCCGGTGTGGGGAGCCACTTCCCACAGGTCTACAGTGGAGATATGCAGGTAGGGCTGCATTTCTTGGATGGGCCAGGAGGGTGTCCTGGGATGGCAAGCCCAGGAACAGAGGGGCCAGCAGCTGCCTGCACAAAGCAGTGCAGGAGCAGACCGCACAGCAACTCCTTGCCAGGTCAACCCCTGGAGCAGCAGTATCTCCCCAGGACAGACCTCAGGAAGTACCTGTATTCCTTCTTAAGTGGCTTTGACAGAAGTCTTTGAAAAGAGATCTCAAAGGACTCTACTCACAACAGGTATTAGTTCTTCCCAAGGACCAACTGCCGTGGGTATAAAATTGAAGACCTTCCTGTGGGACTTTACATAATTGGGTTAGAATAGGTCTTCTGAAGAACAGATAAAGATAGAATTAGGTATCTCAGAGGCTTATTGCAGGGGGCTGAAGGGAAAATGGCCATAAAGGAAGATGGAGAGAGAGGGGTCTCAAGACAGGCTAGGAGCCATAAGGTCACAATGTAAGACTCACCTTTGGGAAGCTGAAAAATTAATTCAAGAAAGATGTTCAGGGGAAAAAAAAAAAACAGAACCTTAGATGTCTGTGCATCTCTAAGAATGTTTTGGGAAAGGTTAATGGAGACCTCGAATAAGGGCATCTATGAGGAGTCCAGTATCTCACAAGATTAGGCCTGTCTTAATAGGCCTAATTCATTCATCAAACTCTGTGCTCATTCATTGGTCAAACAACCAAAGGGAAGTGAAGCCTAGACAATGCCGTGTATTTCTAGAGCACGGTGACTGAGGCCATCCTATATGCTGTCAGCATTCAAATCTGAAAGGCACGTTTTCATGGCCACCACAGTCAATTCTTGTACTGCATGGATCTCCTTCTAACAGATGTGGGGAACATCCCCTTCATAGCTGCAGCGGGCCTCCCTTGCTGAAGGAGAAACATAGAGGAAGGTTAGTAGAATAAACAGCCCTTTTCTCTCAAGTTATAGGCTAAAACTCTTCCCCTCATTTCTTTGCTACTCAATTCTTCTCACCCTCAACTACTGACATTGTAAATCTTGGTGTCTTCCCTAGTGGGGTGACCCCAATCCTTTATTCCTGAGAGGACTATTTAATTGTACCCTTATCTGAGGAATGATCTACATATATGCCCATAGTCACAATTGGTCAAGGAAGCACCAGAAAATGTCCAAGTGGATCACATGGCTTCACATATTTTACATATCTTTCTTCATATACATTGTATAAAGGCAACCCTCTCTTCCTGCTAATCAAGGTCAATTACTTTTGCCAGTATGGCAACTCCTCCTCACCTGTTGATCCTTCGGCATAGTAGTCCAAGGTATCCTGATGGCAGCTGTAAGTTGTAGCTCAATGGGACCTTCAGTCCCTTGCCCAGAGTGAACCTGCTTTGGAAACCAGAATCTCCAACCCTGCAGAGCCAACACTTCCAGAGATGGGAAGCCGGTCTCCCAGTGGACTATTAAGGATGACTATATATAGGATATTCCTGTTTTTACCCCTTGGGTTCTGGTTTATGGTACTTCTCCTATTGGAGACACAGCAGCACATGGATCTCTAAATACACATAATGTATTTTAAAGGCTGACATTCTGCTTCTGTGAAGTGTTTTCTGAGATGCTGTTTCAGTTCTGTTCTGAGAAGGTATCCTCAATATCCTGAGGACAGCTGCTTGTGGTAGTTGAGATAATGATATACTAGTGAATCCCATGGTCATCAGCCCTATTCCATCCTGCATATGTCTTCCTGTGAAACACGTCCACTCCTTTGATCCTGTGCTATGTCAGGTCTCTTGCCTGCAGATAAGGAATTTTGGAAGCCATCAAATCACTAATGGCCAAGGCTCTGTGGATGAGAAAAGCAAACACATGCCCAAAACAAAAACATAACTGGAAGTAGAAATCACTGGCCATCCCAGAATAAAGAGGTTCAATGTGGATCTGAACTGCCACTAAGTGGCCTCCTTGAGCAATACATCTGGGCTTCAGGAACCATACATAGGATCTTCTGCCACTGATGCCATTCTGTAACCCATCATTCCAGTTCTGAGCTGAACAATGAAGGCTAGCTAACTTCATTGTTAGCAGAATCCCTTTCTCTACTTGATTGTTCAGTGCCTCATGGGGTAGATGTCTTTTAAAAATACAAGAATCTTCACAATTTGGACCTGACTCCTCCCGTATACTCATATTTATGCCTCTCTCCCAGTCTTTCTTGATTCTAATCTGGTCTCTTTCTAAGCCCCTGATCTGACAGAAGGCCATTGGCCACTGCCCAGGGATTTAGAAAAAAATCTCATTTTGGGCCACTTTTTCTTCCACAGGAAGTGGATAACCAGGTATAACAAGTCTCACTAATTGAAGACTGTTTCTCCGTTCCCTTGAAACTGCCCCGGATATGGCTGTAATGCAAGTGCCATGCATCTTAGAACATAGCTTACCAACCCATCTGTAAACAAGCTCTAACTTCAGTTGGTCATATGGCACTACTCCATAGGGCCACTGATGGGATGTGAGGAAGGAGGACTGGTGCAAATGTTGTGGGTGCCCTGAGTCTAGGCTACGTGCTCATGCAATTTATGCTCTCTGGTTCTGTCAGGCTTGGTTCCAGATTTACCACTTCCATCTTGTGGACCTGGACAGGTCCAGTGGAAGTCTATGGTGTTGTAGGTCGGGCGAACCCATTTCATAATAGGCTGTTTTGAATGCATGATCACTTGGTACCCCATGACCACAGCCTGGTAAAATAGGAGCGATTTCTCAAAAGATCTACAATTGTTTTGCTGAGAGACAAGACTAATTTCAAAATACCAGGGATCTCTATAGTGATAATTCCATAAGCTTCATCCTGCGTCTCTTCCTACCACTGGCACCTCCAACACTTGTCTGTCAGTTCCTAAGGCTTGAGTGGCAGTGATGCTTGCACCAAAGCCTGGACCTGCTATAGCACTCATTCCTGCTGTGGACCCTCTTAAAGTTGGAAGCCTTTTATGACTTTTCAGACATGGGCCAGGGAAGGATTCCTAGGTGATAACTGTTATCTCCAGAATCCAAAGAGGCCTACTATTCATTGTGCCCTCCTCTTTGGAATAGCAGATGCAAGATGAAGGCTTTTTCTTTACTCTGGAAACATTCAGTGTAATCCTTGACCCAATTAAATACTTAACGACATGATGGGTTCTAAAAATTCTTTGGATTTGTCTCGACCCTCTGAAGCATGTATCTTACTAAGACCTTTACAAAGTGCCTTTTTCATTTGGCACAATCAAATGATACCATTGGATCACTGATGTTCTCTGGGATGTTCAGGCAGTCCATGTCTTTTAGGACTATACTATGGCACATGACAGAGTTAGTGTGCCTGAGGCAAACTGTAGGAGTTCTTTCTATCTCATATAAATATGAACTTTCTGATCATCATATAACTGGAATAGAAAGCAATAAAACTGCAAAGTTCTCTATCATGCATTCAAAAAGCTTTCTATTTCGGTGGGGAGGGCTGTTTAAGAAAAGTTTATATCATTAAACATCCCAAAATAGTAATTTAAGTGGCCAGAAAAATAACCAATGAGTGGGTCTATGAAGACTGTTTAAAGTAGGGACTCTATTCTATATATTAGTCTATGTAATAAATGGAAGAACCATGACTGTACTTCTGATTTCTGGATATCAATGTCAACTCAAATTGTTCAGTAATCTTCAATGCCTAGTTACTCTTTCCCCAAAGTACAGTTGCCTGAATAATCACAGATACCTTTGAGGAGGAACTGAGATAATCATGGCATATAATGAGGGCTTTTTCAGGGCTTTTCTACTTAAGGGTTCAAGTACCTCTTCAGTGAGTTCTAGATCTAGAAACGGACACAAGTTTGGGAATTGGGCCTGACATTGACTTCACTAGTGATTATCTCAGCCTCCTGATACTCCATTTTTGTCTTGTTCATAAGTGGTGAGGAGAGCCTTGCTGGCCACATATCTAACTTGGTCCTTGGTGGACAATACTTAACAATCTCCACAACTCTCTCCGGATCAAGCTCCCTTAGAGTCTCCTGTGACTTGCTAGCTCTTACAGAACTGCAGCCTTCATGTTAAATGTTAACACCTGGCTTCACTATAGCTCCCTTATCCCCATAGGTATTAAAACAACTGTCTGTGACTACCTCTGCTGCCATGTGTTCTGGCCTGAGGAAAACCATCACTGCACTACTTAGTAGTGTTGGTGTCCATGTCATCAGATCATTTATGATGGCCTTGGTGAACACTGTCCTCTGGGTTCTCCCATTGGACATAATCTTCTGGCTCTTCTGCCCTCATATGTCTATCATAACATGTTCCCTTCCCTCTTCCTCTATCTTCTTCCAGAGAAATCTAAGTATTTTGCTTTGCTGAGAACTGGCCATCACTACTTCTCAGACTTACAAGAGCCACCCTAGTGAAACAAATCTCCCCAGCCCCCATCGCAAGACATGGGACAGAGGTGTGGCTCATCTTTTCAACTACCATGCACACTTACAGGATGAGGAGCATGCAGATGGGCAGCACAGGACCCAGTGCTCCAGCCCCACAGCAGCATGTACGGAAGGAACCTGCAACTCCCAAAACCCAAGTGTATGTGCTACAATGCATTTTTTTATCCTTGCTATCTGCAGATGGCTTAAATCTTAAACAGCTCAGTGGACCCTGTGTCTTTTTGCAAGAGCAGAAGGCCAGTGTGACAGCTTTCCATATCCTGATCTCTTGTCTGGCATCCAGAAAAAATTGGGTTACACACAAACTTGAAATAAATTTGGGAGTTTTGAGTGGTGGATGTGGCTCTCAGCTGGATGGTTGGGGAGCTGGAAAGGGGATGGAGTGGGAAGACAATCTTCCCCTGGAGTTTGGCCATCCAGTAGCCAATCTCTTCTTTGACTACCTCCACCAAACTCCTGAGTTCATACGTTCCTTTTCTCTTTGCCATACTGTTCTGTTCTGCTCTTCTGTTCATCTTGTCTGCTTATATGTTCATCTGCTCATCTGTTTGCAAAGCCGGAGTTCTAGGGCTTATGTGGGTATAGGATAGGGGGCATGGCAGGCCAAAAGGCAACTTTGAGACATGAAAATGGGAATACCTGTTCCTATATTGTGGCCACAGGCTTCCAGGCTGAACAGAATGGTGCCTTTGCTGAGGAACTGCCCTCTTCTACCCAGTATTTCCCTGTCTCTTGTCTGTATCATTTTCCCCTCTGAAGAGGCATATCTAACTGCAATTAGAATATGGATAATCACCAATCTTAGCTACTTTCTGCTTGACAAGTGGTAGAGTTTAAGGGAAAATAGATTCCTCCCAGAGATTTATTTAAGGCTCCCTGGCAAAAGAGAGCCATTGTCTGAGATTTCAGTTGCTTGATCATTTGGAGTTTGGCTGCCAGGCAAGAGAGATAGTTTTATAAGGTTAAGTATGCTTGGGTTAAACATGTATATGATACAAGGAAAGAATCTAGTGCCAAAGATTATGAAAATATGTAAAATATGCTAACAACATTGTACCCTGAGCTGTTCACCCTGGTGAAAGAAATTAAGCCTCATATAGGAGTGGTTAAACTTTAGAAGAGGTAACTGTTCTTGCCACATCTGTAGCAATTAATAGGTATGCCTTTGGAACTCTGGGGTTTGTGGGCTTGCATGGTGGCCATAAAAGCTGCTTCTGCTTTTTTGTCTACCTATCTTTATTGTGAAAGGCTGAGGTAGCCACTTTCCCGAGGTTCTTTAAAGTACTGTCTGGTCCCAGGGCCCATTTCTGCAATGTCATCCTGATAACAGGGGCTGCCTGAGTAATAAATTTATCCTTCCTAATTCCTCAACTGAATCAGGAGATAGCTGTGCTTTACAAAGAGGCTTTCTAGCCTTTTCAAAAAGATAGACCATGATAGGCCAGGAATTTAATGAAATCGATTTTTATTAAACTTCTGGTCTATCTATAATTGAGGCCTCATCCTAGTTCTACATAAGCCCTCCATTAGGCACACCTGAAAATGTCTCCTCTTCCAGTTTCCTCTAGTCATTAGAATCCCATCCAGGGTCATTTGCTGGTACCGCTTTTATTCCATTTGGATAAAGTTTGCACTCCTCCCTGATGTTATGTGATACAGAGCTCATCCCCAAATTTTTCTGCCACTGGCAGAGCAGCTTGCTTCTCAGTGTCCATCAGGGTTTGATTTCAAATAACTTTTTTTTTCAGGAGAGCTTAAATACTTTGGTTATATTCTAAAAAGCCTCTCTCTCTCTCTCTCTCTCTCTCATTGCTTCCTCCCTCCATTCCTACCTCATATGTATATGTATAATATATAGAGAGAATGTCAGAGTTATTAGTAAACTTGCCAAGATCCCCTTAATTTTCTTTCATTTCTATAGAGAGAATAGGACCTGGACCTTCATGGAGCCAAATTGACCAGCCATCAGTTGGAGGGGCAAGAGTGAGACTGGGGCTTGCCTAATGTGAGGATTTCTAGGAAGGGGCAGGTGAGAGACTGAAGCTGGATAGGGAGGTTGGCATGGACCTGGAGAAGCAGGGCTGGAGGGAGCTGGCTTCTCTGTTGGGGGTGCCTCTGGAATTCATTTATTAGTTTTTTAGGATGGCCCCTTGTGACCTTTCCTTAGATGGCAAACAGGAGGGCTGCATTAGCCCTACACTGTTGGCAAAGCTCTACCTTACCTGCAAGGTATAAAAAAGCTGTACCTATGGAGCCTTAGATCATCTGTCCTCGTGCCTATATAAAAAGGTCCAACTGCCCAATAGTATTGAAATAAATGACCCCTGAGGCCAAGCCAGTCCTTTATAATGAGGTCAAAGCTTTGTGCAGAGGGTTATGAGGCATTTTGTTTTCCAGGTATTGAGTGTTAAAGCAGTCTCCATGGTTCAGGATACGCTCCAGAGGAGAATAAGCTGGGGATGGTAAAGAGAGCTGGTTGCCCATTTTGAAAGAAAGAGAAATAGAGGCATTCCTCATTTCCTTTCAGCAAAAATGTGGGGTGTGAGGAAGAAAGGCATTCCTATTTTTTTGGTTTTTTTGTCCCCAAGTCCCAGTGACTCAAGACAGATGCCACCCGTGGGTGCCATTGCAAACTGCAACCGTGAAACAGATCACCTAGAGAATAGGAATTATCCATCTTTACCTGTGCCTTTATTTTCTCTGCTGTTGGCAACCTTTGACTTTCCTGGGCCTTATCCATGCCATGGAGCACATCCTCCTTCCATGAAGGAGGGGTTTGGTCGATAGGAATATGTTCTGCCTGTTTACATTGTGCCTGTCCATCTGGCTTTGGTTTCCTTAGATCTGTTTTTTCTTTCTAGGGCCTCAGCCTGAAGCCTGGAATTGAGTTTAGAACAAAATATTTCAGAGGCTGCATTTATCTGTTAAAGTCTCAAATGGGCCCTGCCAAATTTGCAATTATTATCCAGCAGGGGTCACTCCTTCATTTTTTCTATCACAAGCAGAATGCTGGGGAAAGGAACCCATTCACTTAGAGAAGGAGGGGGGAAAAGAAAATGGGTATGGGAAAGAAACACAGCATAAGGGGCAAAAAGGGGAGATCTGGGGGAAGAACCTCCATGCAGGGCCCCAGAGGCAGCTGCAGTTTTCTTCTGCCCTTTGTGGGCATTGGGTGTGGCTTGAGTGTGCTGCCAGACACACAGAGGCACCTGAGCTGAGAGGGAAGGCACCAGGCACCACATGCACCTGCGGCTGTTAGGACGGGGCCATGGATGGCACCTCTAAGAAAGGCCATGTTCTGAACTGCACCTTTTGGCTGAGCCAAATGCCACCATTTAATGTCATTGCTATAGTCTGTAGCAAAACCATTAATATTATTAAAAAAAAAAAAATAGGAGCCATTTCAAACCCTGAAAGAAGAGATACCATAACAAAGTCTAGGGGTCTTGGCCAGTGGAATTCAGTCTTGGAGTCTTCCAGCAAAAGATGCCTTTGGTTGCCCCAGAGCCTTACTCCAGTCCCATGTGACAGCTAGTCCTCTGTAACAGGAAGCAAAGCCAATATTCCTTACTTACAGGAAAGAGTTGGCAGGATCACGGAAAAGAGACAGATCTGACAGTTCTGTTTTAACTTGCTATTTTTTGTATAGCAGACAGGTCCCCAGAGGAAGCAGAGTTCCCTGACCCCCATATCAGGACATGTGATAAGGGTGTGGCTCATCTGTTTGGATGCTGTGTGTGCTCGAACGCCTTATGGGATTGCGAGCACCCCTGGGCTCCAGCTTCGCAGCAGTGTCTGCATGTGAAGCATGTGTTAGTGTATTCAGCGGGATGGGTGGGACGCTGGAAAGGGGATCAGAATTGACTACTGGATGAGCTGAAGTGTCTAATTTGCAGGCCAAAGTCACAGGGCAGAAACTTGGAATGGTAAAGATGGATCCTCCAGAGAGTGAATGGTACTTTCCAGAGGGTGGAAACAGTGACTTTTGAAAAACGAAAGCTGACCAATGCTCAGTTTATGTGGTGCCCAAAGGCAAAACTTGGAGGTGTTTCTATTTGGCCATCTTGGCCCCTCATTCCTTTTTTTTTTTTAATTTCAAACAAATTTGTCTCTTCGCAAGAAAGAGCATCCTAAAAGCAATGTAGCCAGTATATAATAACGATGCTGCAGAACATTGAATAAGCTTTTTAAAAATCACAGGGCAGAAAATGGGATGGCAAATGGTTAAAAGCAGGAGAGTCCAACAAAGTAGGAATCCAATTTGGTTCCCTCAGTGGGGTAATCAGTTTAAGAAGTCCATTCATGATCATTACAACAATGGAATGGAAACATTTCAGTCGATATTAGGTATTTTCATATACTTGTTGTGGTAACCTGCAAGAAGCATCACAAATCCCAATAATCCCAAAAATTAACATTGATCTTTCAAGTTTAGATTGTTAAGAAACCTATTAAGAGAGACATCAATTTGAATTACTGCGACATTACCATGAATTATTCTGAAATATTTTTTTAAATATTCCTGAGGGGGAGTTTTCAAGTTTACTGTGTCATAAGTGGTGATGCAAAGACAGAGGTGACACATTATGCATCCACTCTTCTATTTATTGTTTGAGCCTATACTTATCAATGACCATCCGATAAGTTTAGGGTGCATAAAGAACCATAAAACTTTATTCATTAAATCTGGTGAAGAAATAATTTCTAGTGGGAGCTAAGGCCTAAAATCTAAAACATAATCTCGCAAGGGTGTATTCCTGATAATCTAATACTAGTAAACATCTTACTGAAGCAGCTGAAGCAATAAACAATCACTTATTTACATACTTCCATGTATGAGAAACCTTAGGCTCACAAAAATGTACATGTTTTAAAATAGAAATTTAAGGCACACAAAATAAAGTTAATGAATTACCCTATTACATTTCAACCAGCAGAAATCTCTACACAATGTTCTATCAATGGACATTTTGTTTACAATCCCTTCATATTCCTTTACTTGGATTAGTCAAAAGCTCAAAGCAGATACTTTGCATCGTATTTTATTTTAATAAGTTACAATTAGTGTTACTTTAGAGAGCCTACTGGACTGTTTGCTTTTGCACCAAAATTGTGTTAGCGGTTGTGGGCTCCTAGGGCATTTCCAAGGGAGAAGCACCATCAGGTTCTCCATACTCCCCAAGAATCTGACACTTTCAATGTTACAGCACCTCTGCATTTTAACATAACGAAGTATTTCACTGAAAGTTCTCCTTGTTCTAAGCATGTTGTTTGGGTAATCCTTTTTGTTATGCAATACAATGAGTCAAAGTAATAGGAAAAAATTGAAAGACTAAACTTGACGCCTATTTTCCTGTTACCTAGAACACAGGCAATTATCAGAAAAGATGAGTTATTTTCCCAACTCTAATATGCTAAGATAAGCAAATGAGTTAGCTCTTAATGGACAGTCATGTTTATAGTACCATTCCTCTTGTTTGACTTGGGTTTGGGGAGGCATTTCATAGTAGGGAATTTCTTTTCAAAATATTTCAAGAATTTCTCTAATTCTATCAGATGTCAGTACAAATACCTGTCTAGTTGATTTTTGTATTTTATCACCTTGAGATATTAGAAGCATTTGACTCTCCTGAAACCTATTCTGTCCCATTATCTCCTTTTGGAAACACCTCTCATGTATTAGAAAGGTGGGATGAAACTAAACTTAAGATTGGTCTCTTCTGACTTATTGAACAACCTATCTAGTTCCAAAGAAAATGTTAATATTGGTGATACGTTTTCAGTTCCATAATTAAGAACCTCTCAATCTATTTTATATAGTGCAAGTTGCTAATATTTGAATGTGAAAGGACACCATTAAAAGAACAGAAACCATACACGTGATTAGAATACATACTGCCGTTAATAAGATGGAACTCTATACAGAAGGATAAAAGACTTCTCTAGCATGCAGCTATGCACAATAGACAACAGGCTTCTGCTATTTCAAGTTACTTTTAAAAATAGAAGGTGCTTTTAAAATACATTTACAAGTTATGAACAGCCTCCAACCATTGCTAACAACAATGATTTATTTTACACAGGAGAAATATTTTAAGAGAAAACATTTCATAAGTTTATTTCAAAAGAATATGCCAATGTTTCAGCAATAATTGGAAGATGTTGGGACAATTGCACCATGAAATAATTCAGCTTATCTTTAACTGTGTGGATGTGGTTAAGCACCAGAAACTGTAGAGTTAACACTGTGTCTTGATTTTACATCATAGAACATGAACCTGTTAAAATTCCCTAAACATGGCTCTTGTTTCATAGTAAACAGTTAATTTAAAGCTCCAAACTGAGTGATTCTACCAAGGCTAATGCCTAATATTCCTTTATATATTTAAAATGATAAAGCTCTTATCTCTGCTTAAAATGTGCACCTTCTACCAATTGTCAAAATATAGTCAGAAATACCCACATTTGTTTTTTTACCTCAGACTTGAAATGGGTGAGATGAAAATACGCTAAATGACAACATGACTTTTAACAGCATCTTGAAAAAATGCACCAAACTAGCAAGGCATTAAGAGGGGGAGAAAAACCTTCAGACCCAGTGGTTACAGGGCCCCACAGCATGTGTGAGAGCATAAGGGGACATGGTGACAACACTGTCATGGGTTAATGTTAATGCTTTGTGAGAAGAAATTTGGTTCAATTCATTTACTTCTGAGGACAGTTCTGGACCTTCATTAGCTGCCTGATGTTTCTGTTCTGAGGCCTTCATTTTCTTATTCTTAGCTTCCTTAGCCTCAAACCTACTCTTGTTTAGTTCAAAACCGTGTTGGGGTTTATTCAGGTTTTTGTGCTGGTAACAAGACAAGGGAGAGGCAGGCTTGATGATTATGGTTGGGATGCTCAACAGGAGTGTTAACACGCAGCTCTCTCCAGGCACATACAATCAAAACCGAGCCATGAGCAGGTGCAATGGCCACTCCACCAATATTTGCATCCAAAAAGAGGTGCTCACTGACCGATACTCATCAATGTGGGGCAGTTCCTCCTCAGCAGGTGACAAGGGGTTATCAGATAGGGGTTCCTCTGATAGAGGCTCATCTGCTTCAGAATGATGCTCATCTTCCATTGGAGAAGAGGCAAGGTCTTGAGAGGTGAAGGAGGGATGCTGGTTTGGCTGATGAGATGTTAGTGGTTCAGTCAGTCACACCAGTGGAAAGCTCAGATTAATAAGAAGCTCTGTCACAGGAGCAGACAGGGTGGGAGAGCAGCAACGTCACCAGGCTGTCAAGTGCCAGGGACTTCTGCAGCAGCTGCATTGGCACCACGGAGTCTTCCCAAAGGCATCATGCAGTGTGGGGAGTGCTGCTGCTTTCTGAAAACCTGCGCAAGACTGCTGCAACATTCTTCAGTGGAGCTGATGTGGCTGAAGCAATCTTCAGGGACCAGGAGAAGCCTGGAGATGGCTATGTCACTGGGTGAGAAGTAGATGGCATCAGCTTAGTGTTGCCTGAACTTTTTAAGATAAAATCGGGATTGGTTCCACTTTGTATTTCAGGTTGCATGGTCTGTTTTACTCCCTAAGGTTGGCAGTGACCAAGCCTTACTGTTGGTTGTTGTTGAGTTATTCTTCTGCTTGATTCAGGGAATAGGTTTCTTCTCCACTGACCTTATGGGCCACAACCTCCATCTTCACAGCCCTCTTCTTCCCAGAACAGGAAACAGACTGAGTGAAACACGTTTGTTTTTTTTTCTGGCAGGGTGTCAGGACCTCAGTGGCCCCAGATTTGATCTTGGCTTCAATTCCTTCCTTGGAGCCAAACTCATCTGTGGCTGAAAGTTGATAAAGAGGTAGCACATGGAGCTGCTCATCTTGAGGAATAACACCCAAAGAGTAGTTATCTTCTAGAGTTAAAGTACAAACCACCGTGCTTCCATTATTCATGTTGTGAATGTCCCTGTGGGGGTGGGCACAGAAGTCCAGGCAAGTGGTGACCCCAGAGAATGGACGACCTTCCTTGCTGTCAAACTGACATTCTCCCACAACATTTTCATATTCCACCTGCTTTTGAAAAATTCTGGTAAGCTACTGGAGCATCCTGCTTACAATAGTGTAGCCAAACCCTAAATTATCTTCAGGAGTTTTTTTCATGTAAGAGAGCTTGAATCAATTCTAAATCTTTTGGGGCTTGGAATTCTACCAAACATATAGACATTAAAGTATATACTCCATGAACAGCCAAGAGAATGAATCCTCACAAGTCTCTGGATTAATTCCTTGACATGTACAGGTATGATTTTCATTGAGGGTGCATCTTCAGTTGATAGGATGCCCATTGTATGACTTTAGATTCTGTGAGCTCCGTGTATAGCCAATCAGCCACTGGAAGAGGGATGCCATCCCATACTATGAAGAGCACCACCAGCACAGCATTGAACAGTGGTTACCTGTATGCTTCGGACCAAACAAAGAACTTTTTCTTAACTGTTTCTTAAAATTCACTTAGCAATTGGACATCCATAAGACCTTTTCCCTTCTTTACTGGTGTACACTATTTCTGTCCTTACTGCATTTCCTTTTTCACCATACCTATTCTCCATGATTTCCCTGAGAGCAGCAACACTTGGTCCTTACCCAAGGTGTGTATAATATGGGCCTGTGTCTTTTTGTATAACTCAATCAAGACAGTTGCAGGTGGGCAGTTCAGAATCTTTAGTTATAGACACTAGGTTTTTGTAGGGTTAGTAAAGAATTTCATGGCATAATCATTGAAATTTTTCTATGCACTGTCCACTGTGGACAACTCGGATGTTCTAACACTGAATTGAACAGACTTCCTCTTCATTTTTGGTAAAAACCAATGTAATTCCACCTGAATGTATTACATTTACATTCCAGAGAGTTAGTGCTGACTCTGCTAAGGGTGTTTCATGAGAGATACTGGGGAATGATGGCAGTCTCTGATGCATGAGTTGCTCCTTAACCTGCTGAAACCATATTTGGTCATTGTCAGCCGTCATATTAGCACACTGGTTAGAAGGAGAGGAGAGCTGGGTCAAAGGATGTGCTTTCTGATTGGAATTCACTGTTAACTGTACATGAGAATTATAAGCTTTATCAGTGAACGCCTTCCTGTTGGATTCCGTTTCAAGATGAAATAAGCTGAGTGAATCCAATGGTTCAATCTTCATCTTGTCCTCTGTTGGTTCAGGATATCTGTAATTTTATCTGAGTGAGTGTAGGAAATACTGTTTTGGGCTAGATAATGGCCTCGTTTGAGTCAGTGGTTTCCATAATTTGGTTGAGGAAGAAATTTTCTAAAATACACTAGGAAAATCATGTTGACAAAATTGCCCAAAATTATGTGACATTTGGATAGCTTTAATTTCAAATTGTGCCATACATAAGGACAACGTTTCCCACTCCTGATCATTTTATTGATAACTTAAAACTGTGGGCTGCTTTTTTCACCAATCTCTTGATGGGGTGGATTTTGTCTTTTTCTGGATTGTGTTCTTTTGCTTTGTTAGTGATTAGCCATGATTATTTTATATACTTGTAGGTGGTTTTGTTGTATTGAGCCCTTCTCCTGATTGTATTTTTGCTGCACATTTCATGCCACAAGGCTTGTGGTATACTTGCAATTTTTTGTCCTGTGGTTTTATATAATTGAACTTAATTATTGAAGCAAGTTGTATCAACTGTGTTGCAACATCTTCAATTTGAGTATGGGCTGCATCCTGAAGCAGCAATAGATCATCTGAGTCTGAATTTTGCCGCTGTCCAGTAACTGGTTACAAAACCCCACGTCATTATTTCTTGCAGGCAACTAATGCAAATTCTTGGAACAACTGCTCCAATATCCCTGGAGCAAAACTTGTTTTGGTTTCAGTCTTGGATGAGTTTGAGGTTGGTATAAAAATGAATTTATAACGTTTGAATATTCATGTGACTCAATGGATGCTTGGTTAGTAGCTGAGCTGATATGTGAGTTGGAAAGCATAGTAGTTTGCCATTGAAAACCACCATGTTGCATGAACTTTGTTTTTCCAAAGATGGACAGTGATGAAGATTTGGTGACTCTCCTTGGGTCTTAGAGATCTTTTCTTACAGTGTAGAGGATAGCTTTGCAGCTATGAGGCAAACTGGCTGTTGTCTGCTCTAATTCTTCATCCTTCTCTGAGTTTGATGGGGAGGAATTCTCTGATGGGGCCTCTATGGCTACCGCTTGCTCCAGTGTTAATCTCCTATCTTTCATTAGCAATAAGAAGCTTGGTTGAACTGGAGATCCATCTTTTGAGAATATTCCAAGTAAACCAAGAGTCTTTGGTTGATCACCTTCATTGTATATACTAGCATGATGACTTATGTTGGAGTATAAATAATGTGGGATGAAATTGCAGTTAAACCAGGCTGCTGAAACACTAAAACATGACTTCTCTCCTTGAGATGATCACAACTCATATCAGTAGCAACGGAGCTCATAGTGTTATGGTTTGCAGTGTCTTTTAGGAATTTATAAGACTTGTTTTCCAATGTCTTGCTGAATTCTTCAATACTAAATTTTTTAAATGACACATTTGTTTCAGTGGGTAAATAGTGTGCATATTTAATGCCATTTCAATGTACAAAAAACTTTGTGGGTTTGGTTTGTTTCTTGTCAATCTCGGTTTTTTTATTTTTCAGCTTCTGGGACATTAGCACGGAAATTTCCTTTGACATGATCAGTTAAATGTGATTTCTTGTTTTGTGTCCACTTCTCCACCTTGATGCCTGTCATGCTTTCTTCATTCTTAAGTATATTTTCAACAGGATGTGGACTCAATTCCAATTTTCGTTCTTCCCCATGACCACATCTACAGTAGTCTATGGATTCTGAGTTGGGGCCATTTATTCCTTTGTTGTCAAAATCTACCTTTAAAACTTTGGGCTGCTTTTTCCTTTGGGGCCTCTTGTTTTCCTTTATAACCTCCAGATTCCTCTTGGCAAGCTCAAAACAAGTGACTCTTAGTGCTAAACCAGATCATCAAGAGACCTTCAAAGCTTCTGCAAATCAACAGGAAGTTGGGCAACAGCCAGTGAAGCATGGAAGAGTCCTCTCTCAGGGGCTAATGGGAACCACTGAGTGTTAGCTGTCAGGAAGCTTATATGAACCTACTTCTCACTTTCTACATTCCTTGTAGCCATTATTGGAGGTAATTAATTTTTCTGTGTTTGATGATCACTGAGTATGTCCTGAGCCCAAAGGACACACTGTATAGCACCCTGGATTGCAAGTCCATATGAGACAGTGCTTTGGGGCTCGGGCCATTTGGAAGGAGCATTAAAGGTAGCAATTGGATTTGAACGAACAGGAAGACTGGCAAGTCTGAAACAACACCCCAACTCATACCATGAGTTTCTTGTTGCTCTAAAATAATACCAAAGACCTCTCCTTGGACCAGAATAGCACCAGGAAACTTGGGTGGATCTGGGGTCTCACCCAGGGCCTCACCATGACCTGAGTCATCCCCAGGAAGTCCGCATTGAAGTGGGTTAGCACCAAAGGCCTGTCATAAGACAGAGGTGGTATCAGGAGCTTCCTGTTGATTTGAAGTAGCTTTGAAGGTCTCTTGATGATCTGATTTAGCACCAAGGGTCCCTTGTTTTGAGCCTGCCAAGTGGAATTTTATTACAGAGGTTGGAGACATACACTCTCCAAAAGCCAAGGAGTTAATAAGGATATACCTGAATTGAACATTTGACTGGAGGTGGGGTAGCAATCATGTTCACTTTTAATGGGATCCAGGTAAGAATCAGATAACTTGAGATTCTACTCACGAGTTTAACTCTTCTCACTGAATGCAGGGGTTTCCTTGAGAGGTAACTTTGGGGTAACTCTTTGGGGCAGAGGAGGACACACTGTCCTGAGCAAACAGTTTTGGGGGAAACACTGGTATCGTTCAATGTCTCTTCACAGAACAGTCCTTCACCACAGCATGTGCCTTCCAGTGGCCCTGTGGGTAGGGATATTGATTTTGGAATCCTCAACTCTTTGGCACCAAGACTGAGTTGTCTCTTGGCTCTTAACTTTTAAGAGGAATTTTGTACACCAGTCTCTATCAGGAAGGACTTGGGTATGTTGCATTTGAACCAAATCATTTTCTGAGTGCTTTACTTCCAAATCAGTATCATATCACAATCATGTTGCTTTTCTTTTCTTTTTTTCCATTTATTTATTTTATTGCATTTTAGGTTTTGGGGTACATGTGAAGAACATGCAAGATTGTTGCATAGGTACACACGTGGCAGTGTGATTTGCTGCCTTCCTCCCCATCACCTACATCTGGCATCTCTCCCCTTGCTATCTCTCCCCAACTCCCCACCCACTACCGTCCCTCCCCTATTTCCCCCCAACTGACCCCAGTGTGTAGTGCTCCCCTCCCTGTGTCCATGTGTTCTCGTTGTTCAACACCCGCCTATGAGTGAGAACATGTGGTGTTTGATCTTCTGCTCTTCTGTCAGTTTGCTGAGAATGATGGTTTCCAGGTTCATCCATGTCCCTACAAAGGACACAAACTCATCGTTTTTGATGGCTGCATAATATTCTATGGTGTATATATGCCACATTTTCCCTGTCCAGTCTATCATCGATGGGCATTTGGGTTGGTTCCAGGTCTTTGCTATTGTAAACAGTGCTGCAATGAACATTCGTGTGCACGTGTCCTTATAGTAGAATGATTTATAATCCTTTGGATATATACCCAGTAATGGGATTGCTGGGTCAAATGGAATTTCTACTTCTAGGTCCTTGAGGAATCGCCATACTGTCTTCCACAATGGTTGAACTAATTTACACTCCCACCAACAGTGTAAAAGTGTTCCTATTTCTCCACATCCTATCCAGCATCTGTTGTCTCCAGATTTTTTAATGATCGCCATTCTAACTGGCATGAGATGGTATCTCAATGTAGCTTTGATTTGCATTTCTCTGATGACCAGTGATGATGAGCATTTTCTAAACCCTTAGAAAGTGGAATCCTTTTGGATTTGGTTGTGACCAGTGGGTGTGGGATAGTCGCCTGCTAAGAGGTGCTTCCTAGCGCCATTGTAAACAAATTGCAGGTTAAGGGCTCTGGGTTCTGACAAAGAACCTCAGTCCCATCCAAACTCATGCGTGCTACTCCAGCTCTTGTTAGAAGGCTTCTAACTGGCATAGATGGTTTAGGTTCTGTTTTTTGTTTGTTTGTTTGTTTGTTTGTTTGTTTTAACATCTCTTTCTTGAATTCATTGCTTTAATTTTCCATGGCTTACAGTCTTGACCGATGAAACATTTTTGTTGGCTGCCTTGGTTGTCTTTTGTAGTTAGCTGTTTTTCTTTTTCTTGTTTACATCTTTTTCCTGGCTAACCTGTAAGGTCTTTCATGGCAGGATCGAGGCATAGTTACAGAGTAAAAAAATAAAAGGGCACAGGAAACAGTCATTGGTCCTTTGGAAAGTCACTTCTGAGGAGAATCTGCATGTACTGCTCTTGGGCACAGTCACATTAGGTTTTGGTTGCTGGCAGGGTCACACTCCCAGGGCAGAGCAGGGCCCCCAGCTCCAAGCCTGCGCCGCTCCAAGCCTGCACCGGCCCTCAGGCAAACCTTCCAACTCACACTAGTTCCCACAACTTCGGAGCCCAGGGGAACGGGCAGGTCAAGGAGGATGCCTTCTGGCTCCCAGCACAGTCAAGTCCTGAGCCCCTGAGGTGGGGAGCCACTTCCCAAAAGTCCACAGTGGAGAGAGGCAGGTAGAACTGCATATGTTGGGTGGGGCAGAGGGATGTCCCAGGAGGCAGACCTGGGAGTAGAGGGGCCAGAGGCTGCCTGCACAAATCTGCACCAGAGCAGACTGCGCAGCCACTCCCTGCCAGGTCAGCCCCCAGAGCAGTACTGTCTCCCCAGGACAGACCTCAGGGATTCCCTTTATTCCTCCTTAATTGGCTTTGAGAGAAGTCTTTGAAAAGAGATCTCAAAGGACTCTACTCATAAAAGGTATTCATTCTTCCCAAGGACACACTGCTGTGGGAGAGAAAAGACTCCTCTGTGGGACTTGCCATAATTGTGTTAGCATGGGTCTTCCCAAGAACAGATAAAGATGGAACTAGATATCTCAGAGGCTTATTGAAGGGGGCTGGAAGAAAATGGCCATAAAGGAAGATGGGGAGAGAGAGGGATCTCAGGAGAGGCTAGGAGCCACGAGGTCACAGTGCAAGTCTCCTTTTTGGGATGGTGGAAGGAAAATAAGGAGGTTCTTAAATGTCTGTGCATCTCTAAGAATGTTTTGGAAAGGTTAATGGAGACCTTGAACAAGGGCACCTATGAGGAGTCCAGTATCTCACAAGGTTAGGCCTGTGCTCATTGATTGGTCAGAAACAATCAAAGGGAAGTGGAGCCTAGAAAATGCCATGTATTTCTAGAGCACAGTGACTGAGGCCATCCAATATGCTGTCTGCATTCAACCTTAAAAGCATGTTTTCATGGCCATCACAGTCCTTTCTTGCACTGCATGCATGGTCTTTTCTTGCACTGCATGGATCTCCTTCAAACAGATGTGAGGAACATCTCCTTCATAGCTCCAGTGGGCCTTCCTTGCTGAAGGGGATACTTAGAGGAAGGTTAATAGAACAAACAACAGCCCTTTTCTCTGAAGTAGTTTTAGGACAGGGCTCTTCCTCTCATTCCTTTGTTACTCAATTCTTCTCACCCTCAACTATTGCCATGGCAAATCTTGGTGGCTTTCCTAGTGGGGTGACCCCAATTGTTTATTCCTGAGAGGACTGACTATTTAATCGTACCTTTATCTGGGGAATGATCCACATGTATGTGCATAGTCCCAATTGGTCAAGGAAGCACCAGAAAATGTCCAAGTGGATCACATGGCTTCATGTATTTTACATATCTATCTTCATATACATTGTATAAAGGCAACACTCTTCCTGCTAATCAAGATAAATTACTTTTGCCAGTATGGCAACTCCTCCTCACCTTTTGGTCCGTGGGCATAGTAGTGCAAGGTATCCTGATGGCAGCTGTGAGTTGTAGCTCAATGGGACCTTGAGTCCCTTGCACACAGTGAACCTGCTTTGGGAACCAGAATCTCCAACACTGCAGAGTCAAGATTTCCAGAATTGGGAAGTCAATCTCCTAGTAGACTATCAGAAATGACTATAACATATTCCTGTTTTTACCCCTTGGGTTCCGGTATATGGTACTTCTCCTATTGCAGACGCAGCACCATATAGATCTCTAATTAAGCACACATAATGTATTCTGAAGGCTGACATTCTGCTTCAGTGAGATGCTGCTTTAGTTGTGTTCTTAGCAGGTATCCTTAATAGCCTGAGGCCAGCTGCTTCTGTTAATGTTATACTACCAGTGAATCCCATGGTCATCAGCCCTATTCTATCTTGCATATCCTTTGCTGTGAATCATGTCTATTCCTTTGATCCTGTGCCATGTGGGGTCCCTTGCCTGTAGTTAAGGGATTTGGAAGTCATCAAAGTAGTACTAATGGCCAAGGCTCTGTGGACAAGAAAGGCAAACCCACGCCCAAAACAAATATATAACTGGAAGTAGAAACCACTGGCCCTCCCAGAACATAGAGGCTCAATGTAGATCTGAACTGCCACTAAGTGGCCTCCTTGAGGAGCAATACATATGGGCTTCGGGAACCATAAATAGGATCTTCTGCTGCCACTGATGCCATTCTATAAGCAATCATTCCAGTTCTGAGCTGAACAATGAAAGCTAGCTAACTTCAACTAGTGGAATCACTTCATCTACTTGAACGTTCAGTGCCTCATGGGGTAGATGTCTTTTAAAGATACAAGAATCTTCACAATTTGGGCCTGATTCACACATACTCAAATTTATGCCTCTCTCCCAGTCTTTCTTGCTTTTAATCATCTGGTCTCTTTGTAAGCCCCTGACCAGATAGAAGGCAGTTGGCCACTACACAGAAATTTAAAGAGATTCTCATCCTGGGCCACTTTTTCTTCAATAAGTGATAAAACTACTTGATACCTGGTTATCCACTTCCCATGGAAGGAACTGATAATTGATAAACTTGTTGTCAATTCGTGATAGCAAGTTTTACTAATTGAAGACTGCCTGTCCACTCTTGTAACTGCCCCTGGATATGGCTGTAATGCACGTGCCATGCATCTTAGACCACGGCTGGCCAAGCCATCTGGAATCAGGCTTGAGCTTTTTTCGTCTAAGGCCTTTACTGTACAAACCACCTCGTGTTCATTTGGCACAATGAACATGATACCATTGGATCACTGAGATGTGCTCTGGGATGTTCAGGCAGTCCATGTCTTTTAAGACTATACTACGGCACGTGACAGTAGAGTTAATGTGCCCAAGGCAAACTATGAGTCCTATTTTCTGTCCTGTATGAATATGAACTTTGATCATCATATAACTGGAATAGAAAGCAATAAACTGCCAAGTTCTCCATCATGTGTTCAGAAAGCTTTCTATTTTGGTGGGGATGGCAGTTTCAGAACAAAGTCTTGTATGGTTGTTATCTAAACAACCTGGTATAGTTATTTAAGTTTCAGTGTCTAAAAACATAACCAGTGAATGGATCTGTGGAACCAGGCTATATGGAGACTGTTTAAAGTAGGGGCTCTATTCTAGAAACTAGTCTATGTAGTAAATAGAGTAACCATGACTGTGTACTTGTGATTTCTGGAAATCAATGTCAACTCAAACTGTTCAGTAATCGTCAATGTCTAGTTCTTTCCCCAAAGTACAGTTGCCGAGTAAATTATCATAGGTGCCTTTGAGGAAGAACTGAGATAATCATGGTACATAATGGGGGCTTTTTCAAGGCTTTTCTACTCAAGGATTCAGGTACCTCTTCAATGAGTCTAGATCTAAAACTGACACAAGTTTGGGAATTGGGCCTGACATTGACTATACTAGTGATTATCTCAGCCTTCTGATCCTCCATTTTTGCTGTGTTCATAAGTGGTGAGAAAAGCCTGCTGGCTACATATCTAACTTGGTCCTTAGGGGAAAATACTTAATCTCTACTGCGCTGTCTGGGTCAAGCCACATCGGTAGTAATTAATAGGTACGTCGCCTTGGGAATTCCGGGGTTTGTGGGCTTGCATGGTGGCCATAAAAGCTGCTTCTGCTTTTTTTGTCTCCCTATCTTTATTGTAAAAGACTGAAGTGTAGACACTTTGAAGAGGTCTTCTAAAGTACTGTCTGGTTCCAGGGCCCATTGTTGCAATGTCCTTCTGATTTCAGGGACTGCCTGAGTAATTTATCCTTCATAATTAGTTGTTCCTCCACTGAATTGGGAGATGGAGAGCTGTGCTTTACCAAGGACCTTTCTAGCCTTTCCAAGAAGGCAGTAAGATTTTTACTAAACTCGTTGTCTGTCATGGTCTATCTACTTCATTAAATTCCTGGTCTATCTAAAATCGAGGCTTGGTCCTAATTCTACATAAGCCTGCCAGTATGCATACCTGAAAATGTCTCCTCTTCCAGTCTCCCATCTCATCATTGGTATCCCATCCAGGGACATTTGCTGGTACCGCTTTTCTTCCAGTTGGATAAAGTTTGCTCCCCCACCACCCGATGCTATGTGATACAAAGCTCATCCCCAGCTTTTTCTGCCACTTGAAGAGCAGCTTGTTTCTCAGAGCCCATCAGGGTTTGATTTCAAGTTAACATTTTTTTTCAGGAGACCTTAAATATTTGGGTTAAATTCTAAAAAGACTCTTTCATATATAATATATATAATATGCATATATATAATGTCAGGGTTACCTGAAAACTTGCCAAGATCCCCTTAATTTGCTTTAAGTTCTGTAGAGAGAAGAGAACCTGGACCTTACTGGGGCCAAATTCACCAGGCATCTGTTGGAGGGGCAAGAGTGAGACTGGGGCTTATCTAATCTGATGATTTCTAGGAGGTGGCAGGAGAAACTAAAGCTGGATGGGGAAGTTGGCATGAACCTGTGAAGCAGGGCTGGAGAGAGCTGGCTTCTCTGCTAGGAGTGCCTCTGGAATTTATTTTTTCAGTTGCCTGGGATTGCCCCTTGCATCCTTTCCTGATACGGCAAACAGGAGGGCCGCATTAACCCTGCACTATTGGCAAAGCTCTGGATTGCTCTGAAATGTATAGAAAGGCTGTACATATGGGGCCTCAGACCACCTGTTCTCTTGCCTGTATAAAAAGGTCCAACTGCCCAATAGTATTGAAATAAATGACTCCTGAGCCCAAGCCAGTCCTTTATAATTTGGCCAAACCTATGTACAGAGGGCTATGAGGATTTTTCCTTCAGATATTGAGGGTTAAAGCAGTCCCAATGGTTCAGGATACACTCTAGAGGAGTATAAGCTAGGGATGGTGAAGAGAGCTGGTTGCCCATTCAGAGAGAAAGGAAAACAGAGGCATTGCTCATTTCCCTCTTTCACCAAAAACTTGTGGTGTGAGGATGAAAGAAAGGCATTCCCTTTTTTTTTATTGTTGTTGTTCCCAAGTCCCAGTGACCCTAGACAGATGGCTGCCATTGCAATTTGCACCCAGGAAGCAGGGGCACCTGGAGAGTAAGAATTAGCCACCCTTACCTGTGCCTTTATTTTCCCTACTGTCGGCAACCTTTGAGTTTCCTGGGCCTTTATGCCATGAAACACGGCCTCCTTCCCTGATGCAGGGGTTTAGTCGGCAGGCATTTGTTCTGCCTGTTTACATTGTGCCTGTCGCCTGGCTTTGGATTCCTCAGATCTGGTTTTCCTTTCTAGGGCCTCAACCTGAAGCCTGGAATTGAGTTGGGGACAAAATTATTTCAGGATCTGCATTTATCTGTTGAAGTCTCAAATGGGCCTTGTGAAATTTGCAGTTACTAGCCTGCAGGAGTCACTCCACTTTTTCTAGCATAAGCAGAATGCTGGGGAAAGGAGCCCTCTCACTTAGAGAAGGGGAAAAAAAAGAAAATGGGGAAGGGAAAAAACACAGCTTAGGGGCAAAAGGGGGAGGTCTGGTGGGAAGAACCTCCATGCAGGACCCCAGCAGCAGCTGCAGTTTTCTCCCACCCTTTGTGGGCATTGGATGTGGCTTGTGCGTGCTGCAGGACACACAAAGGCACTTGAGCTGGGAGGGAAGGCATCATGCACCACCTGTACCTGCGGCTGTTGAGATGGGGCTGGGGATGGCACTTCTAAGAACAGGCTACATGGTTCTGAACTACACCTTTGGCTGAGCCAAATGCCATCATTGCCACAGCTGTAGCAAAACTGTTAACATTATAAAAGAAGAGAGAGGAGCAATTTCAAACTGTGAAAAAGATATAACAAAGTCTGGGGTTCCTAGCCAATGGAGTTCAGTCTTGGAGTCTTCCAGCAAAAGATGACTTTGGTTGCCCCAAGGGTTTACTCCAGTCCCATGTGACAGCCAGACCTCTGTGAAGGGAAACGGAGTCAGTATTCCTATTGATTACAGGGAAGAGTTGGCAGGGTTATGGAAAAGACAGATCTGACAGTTCTGTGTTTTACTTGTTGTTTTTTTTTATCCCAAACAAGCCCCCAGATGAAAGAGTTCCCTGACCCCCATTGCAGGACATGTGACAAGGCTGTTGCTCATCTGTTTGGATGCTGTGTGTGTTCAAACCCCTTTTGGGAGAGAAAGAACACAGATGGACAGGAGTCGGGCAAGCACCCCTTGGCTCCAGCCCCACAGCAGTGTCCGAGGTGGAAGCCTGCGACTCCTGAAGCCCAAGTGAGCGTGTGTTACAGTATGCTCAGTGGGATGGGTGGGAAGCTAGAAAGGGGATGGAATGGGAACACAATCTTCCCCTGGAGTCTGGCCACCCAGTGGCCAATCTCTTCTCTGACCACCTCCAGCCAGACCCTCTTGGTGTTCAGATGCTTCTTCTCTTCTTGCTGCTATGCTGTTGTGCCATTCTTCTGCTCTTCTGTTCATCTCCTCACCTGCTTGTGGGGTCTGGGGTTTATAAGGGTACAGGATAGAGGGGGTATGGCAGGTCAAAAGGCAACTTTTGATGCAAAAATAGGAATGCCTGTTCCCACTTAGGGCTGTGGGTTTCCAGGCTTGAGGGTGGGGCCTTTGCTAAGGAACATATGTTAGTTAACTCTAAAAACAATTCTATTGTACAGTTACTTCTTTATCCAGCCCTGCCTGTTCTCAGCAAGAATACTCTGTCCTTAACCCTATGTATTACCCTGGCAGCCAGAAGAAGTGAGAGCAGCTCCTGAGGGAATACCTGTTGCTGCACCAAAGTGTTACTTTTTACTAGAGAAAAGTCATTACCACTGAAAGCCCAAAGCATTTAGGGTATCTACAGTTTCAACATCCTCAAGGGCATCCCTTCCCATGCCATGTTTCAGTGTCTCAGGTTTTCCTAAATATGGCTCTGACTTTAGAATAACACTTTCCTGAGCTCTCAAACATTTCTGTGTGCTTGTAACAATTGTCTTTAGTCTGCTTTTCAGCTGTGCATCATTGCAGGGGACTTTCTCTGGTTGCTTAGAAGGAGAACCTTACGTTCTCACGCCTTATCCATTAATTGTTTAAGAGCTCTCCACTTCATTATTCTGCAGGGGCACCAGTGTAACTTAGAAGAAACCAATAAACTCTAAGATCTTGGGCCTAATCTCATCTTAGTATTTTACTGAAGAATATGCTTGCGAAGGAGAATCAGGCAGGGAGCCGGAGGAGGTTGGGAGAACTAATGGTAAATGCCAGCCTGACTTCTGTAAAGGATTGAGAGATGCTAAGGAATTATCACTAAACTTGGCCTTGCTGAAACTTTTAGAAGTTCCATGTGAGAGTCTTGGAGTCATAGTTCCCTGTCAGAAGTGTACAGTCCCAGGTGGGCCTATTCTAGGTCCCTATCATGCTGGATCACTGGGAACAGCTTCTGGGAAATGTGGCCTCAGTAGAAGCATGGTGATAGTTTAGATGGTAGCAGTTAAAACTGTCAGTCAACTGCATTCACTGTAGAAGATATGGAAGATACAATTAAAGGTTGCCACAATAATTTTCATGGCTTCTTATATGTTTCATAAGTTATTTCACTTTAGGTGACAAACATAATGTCCTTTGGCTATATTTAGATTTCACAACTTCTGTATAACAATATACGAAAGCTAGAATTACAGGAACATGGTATTTTATAATCTGACACAGACTGCACAACTATTGGAGAATGAAGACATGATTCTTTCACATGATAGGCTGAATTTCTTGAAATTCCATAAATCGGGTTCCAACTTATGTCTACTTTCTTCCAGTATACTTTCCTCCAGGAAGAAGAAAAAAAAAATGTGCGGTGGGAGAACAGCGAGATTTCTTAGTTTAACCTTACTAGATGACATTTTAAAATTTCATCAGAGGTCATTCTGGGTCACTGTGATTTGCCCTTTCACCCCTGCTCTGTAGACAGCTTGTGAGCACATACTTTGCACTGATTCCAAAAGTCTTCCTCTGGTTCCCAACCATGGCGGGATAGGTAAAGCAGAAGACGCATCTTATGATTGTTCTCCATTCATAGGGAGAACACTCATTCTCTAAACTCGGTCGAAAGTTTAAGGAAAGCTCACTACGGTGTGAGAGGATGGAAGTTAGAGATGCATGTAATTGGATCCCTAAATGATTACACATTCCAGGTACCTCAATAGTGGAGTGGTTTCCATTCTTTGGACTAACCAAAGAGAAACTAGAAAGCAGTTTCTATAGTTTCATGCAAAACTCTTTCCTTTGCACCTGACTACTCCTTTCTGTCATGCCCAATTACATGATTTGGTATATACCTAAAGACTAGTGTATTCAAAAATGTCGTGACTGTATGGAGTTGTAAATCTAGGTCTGTTCACTAATTTTACATTTTGTCCTTCCTTTGGAAGCAGCACTATAAAGAAGACTTCTTTTGGATCTGGCTTCAGAAATAATGAATGTAGCTAATGTCTGCTGTGTTGGGAACTTTAAGTGCATGAAAACTCAGACCTCCAGGAAATTTTCAGCACCTTTCCTTAGTTAAGGAAAATGTAGATCAGAGGCTGGAAGCTTTTGAGCTTTAAAAACTTGGCTGAATCCCTGGTTTCATTGTTGTTCACTGAGTGACCTTGGGCAATTATATCACTTACATCACTTCTGGGAACTCAATTGCTTCATTTGCAAAATGGAGTAATTCTTACCTTACAGTGTGGAAGTGAGGACTATGTCAGCTCTGTCAATAGTAACTAAATACTTTATTCACATTAACTACATTCTAGTTATTGTGCTAACATTTAATCTGCAGGATGAAGTCAGTGTCTTTATAAATTGTATAACACAATTTATGCTGATTCATTTTAAGGATGTAGAACTGTCGGCAGGAATCCTACAGATGGATCAGGGTTTGGGAGTGTTTCTGTGGGAAAAGGAAGGCTTATTTCCACAGAGCCCTCATATGTCTCAAGCCTGCAGAGAATACAACAAAGGCAATGTTGAGACATGGTAATCTTGTCTCATTTTCCTTCATTTACCTGACAAATTTTGGGGGGCCACATTCTCTTTCATAAGTATCCCCAAATCTTCTGGGCATACAAATAAGTCTTCTAGAACACATTATTACCAGCAGTTTGATCATCTCAATCACTAGAAGCTAAACTCGGGAAGTATCTTGTAGCTAAGGAAACATCAATTAAATGATTTAGTTTTTAGAATTTACCTCTTAAAAGATATACAGGAAACAAAGAGTAGAAAGTATTAATACGTAACAATGTATTACAAACTCCAACCAAAACATGGAGCAAGGCAGCTTAAGTAACTGTATGCAGTTCATAGAGCAAGGGTGTTCTGTCCTATTTCCTCATAAAATATAAACAATACTTCATGTCAGGATATTTCCAAGAGTTACATGACACAATGCTAAATGTTAGCAGTTTGTTGCTGTTACTGTTGGTTTACCTTCTTTGAGCTCAAATATCTTTTAGTCATAAGTTTTATATTTTCCACCTTTAGGATTTAGAGTTGTATACTTTCTTAGTATTCCTTTGGAACTACAAAAGTTGGAGACCACAGGGCCTAATATCTCAAACTGTTTGTAAAGTTCCCAACAGGAAGCAGCCTACCATATTTAAACACCTTCTCCATGAGCTTAGTTGAGAAGAAAATAGCAGTCAGCTAATCTTCCTTTCTATCCTCAGGATTTGGAGAAGCCTCTCTCGGATCGGCTTGGTGCGAACAGCATAGACAATGGGATTGAGGATTGGAGGAATGAGGAGATAGAAGTTGGCCAGCAGTGTGTGAACTGGCGGAGGCACACAGCGACCAAATCGATGAATCAGGGAAGAAACGGCAATGGGAACATAAAAGATCAGGATGGCACACATGTGTGAACCGCATGTCCCCAGGGTTTTAAGCCTGGCCTCGGGAGTGGCTAGCCCCATCACGGCCCTGAAAATCATCACATAGGAGGCAGCAATAGCCACTGAGTCCAGGATCAACACCAGAAAGCCAATGCTCAGCCCATAGATATTATTGACCCTGCTGTCACCACAAGTCAAGGCAACTACAGCCATGTGCTCACAATAGGAGTGGGAAATGACATGGGCTTTATAAAGGGGCAGCCACAGGCGGATCATCAGAGGCAGAGGTCCAATGTAGAGAACCCCCCGGAAGAGGGAAACCAACCCCAAACGACCCACCACTGCATGAGTGAGCACCATGCTATGACGTAGTGGGTTGCAGATGGCCACGTAGCGATCAAAAGCCATGGCAAGGAAGATGCCCGACTCAACAGTGGCAAAGCAGTGGATAAGGAACATTTGGCCCAAGCAGGCATCCAGGCCGATGTCACCAGCACCAAACCAGAAGATTCCAAGAAGTTTAGGCATAGTGGAAGTAGACAGAACCAGGTCAATGGCAGCCAACATGCACAGGAAAAAGTACATGGGCTGGTGCAGGCTACGCTCTACCCTTACCACAGCCAGGATGGTCACATTCCCCACCACAGCCACCAGGTACATGGAGCCAAAGGGGATGGAGAGCCAGATGTGCAGGGACTCCAGCCCTGGGATGCCAGTGAGCCAGAAGGAGCTGGGTACTGAGCAGACATTATGAAAATTGAGCATGGTTATTTATATGTGAACCTTCTCACTTGTACCACTAAAGGCAGCAGGGTGTTTTTCCTGGAAACAAAAGAAAATATTTTACTCTAAGGCCCTATAATAGGGAATAGGATCACTGACTAGATGTTAGATAATAAGTCATCCTTAGAAGAAATTGTAGAATGTCAGTGTCACATCATACTAAAATATTCACAATCTTACCAAGCACAAGCCAAAACACTCATTTGAATGTAATACATCTCTTTGCAGTATGACTTCAAGGTGTTGATATTCTTGCATCACTGAATGAATTGACCTAAAGCAAATATCTATTTGGTTATTTACCACTGCATGTAGGCTATGAGATGACTCTTGAGATAATATTGGAAGGCTTTAGAGTACAGAGTTCCTTGAAAGAAAAGGAGATGCATTGAAGTATCAGAGGATCAGAGAGTCCTGGAACTATCTAGGCTCTAATGGTAAATGAAAGCTTAAGCCTGGGACCAAAATTGACTACTGGATGAGCTGAAGTGTCTAATTTGTAGGCCAGAGTCACAAAGCAGCGGCTTGGGATGGTAAAAAATGGGACCTCCAGAGGGTGGAAACAAAGTGATTTCTGAAAGATAAAATCTAATCAAAGCTCACTTCCTGCATATTTGATGCCCAAAGGCAAAGCCTGGCAAGAGCCTCCTCCCTTTCTGAAGGCTGAATATGAAGATAAGACTCCAGAAACAGGGTTATCAGCAGGGAGGAAGAAGATACTCAGTGCAGAGTGGTGTGAAGCCTAGGATACAAACATTTGGTGATGAAACATCTTTACTCAGAGTCCAGGGCAACTCACTAACAAGATACCAATTTAAAGAAAATACATGAAAACAATTTGTGTTATCTCTGATTTGGTTTTTTTTTTTTTTCTCTGTCCAAAAGATCATACCAGAATTTGTTCCTTAGAGATCAGAGGAATGTGAAAGGAAGTGAGGAGCTTGTGAGAAGTTTAATACTCTACGTCTTGAGCCTAGTTATGTTGACTACAGTAGAATAGTCGGTTGTCTGGGCTTAGGACCTTTCTAGGTCTGTCTTCAGATCTTGGCATTGGGAGCTTAGGTGAACTGCTTTATCCCATTAGTGAAATACGACTGACCTCAATTTGCAACAGACTTAAGGCTGTGGCCTACAGAAGTTGTCATGTCCAAATGAAAATGCAGCGTCTGACAGTAACACTAAGCATTAGCTCTTTATTCTGTTGAGACTAACATGCAAAGCCAAAAATGTTCAAACATCAAAGGACTCTAGAATGTCTATCTCCAGGAAGCTGTAGTGCTCGGGAGGATGACTGCTGTAAGCCTATTGACATTATTCCATAAAGCTTCTTAAGCTGGGCTCACCTTAAGATTCTCAAAGATTATAAGTGGACATAGGTTTGCAGTAGCTGTGAAGAGGGAAGATAAAAAGGCTGAATCATTGGAGCTAGGAAGAAAAGGAGTACACAGGAACTGGCCTGTGAGGCCATCAGCTAGAATAGGGTGATGGGTTTAGTTGGAAGGTGGCTGGTTTGGCTTCCTTAACCTATATGCTGGTTCTCCATTTGCATAGATTCCTGTTCTATGTCCCAGAAGTATTATACTCACAAGCTGTATCACCCAGATTCCCTTATCCTCTAGATTCCAGGGGGGCTCAGTCAATGTGAGGCACTAACGTTAGATAAGAGGGTAAAACCAGTGATCAGAGACTTACTGTCTAGTTCCCTTCCTGCCTGCCACTTCCCTTTTGGCAGTGTCTTGGTCTTCAGCCAAAGGCCCCAGCTCCTGAAGTGACCCTTTCTGTGTCCTGGTAACCATGCCCTGCTTTACCTGGTCAGCTCTGGGCTAAGAAGTGCCACTGTTGGTCCTAGTGCCTCCCATCCCTTGTCAAGTTCCTTAACTCTTCCTATGTCTCTGCATATAGTCCCTTCAAATGCCCTTTGACTATGCCACTTGTTCTTTCATGAATATGTCAGACCAGATCCAAACAGTATATAATCTTTACCCAGTATTGTCTCTTGACAAGAAAACTGCTTCCTCAGTAGAGCACAGAATCTGAAAGTTGACAAGTCACAGAAATAATTCTAAAGGCAAAGGAGCTATAAACTCAAGGCAATTGGGCCAGATACTCTTTCCTCTGATACTAAGATTTACAATAAAGGGGTCTTGTCTATTTTACTTCTATGTCGAATCAAATGGATTTTATAGCTTGAATGGTATCCTAAGCAAAGCTGTAATATGAAAAAGTTTTGTTCTACTCCAGAAATGGAGAGCTCTTGAATGGTAAAATTAGCAGGACTCTACCAAGTAGATTTTTGTTTTGCCATGATTCCTGAGTACAGCTATTACTCCTCCTATATTGGTGAGAAAGCTGTTTCAGGGTTCATCTTTCTTTCTAATGCAATTTGAACCCCTTCGCTATTTCCCTGGCAAGTGGCTCCCTTCTAGGTTTGTGCAGAGATGATGTTGTAGGAGAATCTTAAAGGCACAAATCACAGATGAGACTAAGTGTGTACGTGGTGAATTGTGGACATGAGAGGAAGTGACTTCTCATGAAATCCAATAGGCCTCTGGTGTCACAGACCTTGTTACAGCCACATCAGATGTCCTCTGGAGTGACCTGAAACTCTGGAGAAGTTCGAATTTATCTTCTCTCACTTTCCTTTCTCATACCTGACAACATACAGGCCTGTTTCCTGATGGACACCTCCATTTCATCTCTTCCTATTCATTTCTGGGAGCACATCATGAAACTGAATAGGATATCCTTGACTGGAGAGATGTACTTCAGCTGCTTACATGGAGAGGACCCACTCTTGAGATAAACTTTTGACCCCTGTCTTTTCCTCTAAGACCCCAACACTGAGACTAGCTCTTTAATTCATACCTCCTTTGTCAGGAGCAGTTCTCATACCTTAAATATAGTAGTCTACTGCAGCTTCTGTGCAGGGATGGTGTGAGCATAATGATGTGTCCAAACACATCCACTAAACCTGTCATGGTTTTTACTGTTTCTCACCCTTCTTACTACCTTCCAATAAGACTGCATTTTTGTTTCCCAGCTGCAACATGTCCTTTTGCCTCTGAGAATAATTCATGTTCTTTCCTGATACTGAAATGACATTCTTCCTTCCTCCCTCACCTAGTGAATCCTTACATACTCACCTTGCCATAGCTTAGATACACACTTAGTGAACCTTGCCTTGATTCTGGGTTTGGCGCCCTATTTCTGTACTGCCTGAATAGTTCTCTGAATTGTCTTCTGATGTATGTTTCCCCAAACAGAGTAAGCTGTAAAAGGGCGGTGATCTTGCCTGTCTTTTACTAGAAGTCATGTGCTAGCACAGTACATGGCTCTGCTGAATAAGAAATTATTGCGCCTATTTAAAGAACATGGCTGTGTATTAAAGGGTCTTGTAAAAATTGGCATTAGTGAACTAGAGGCTTCATCAGACTTCTTGTTTGTGGCTCTGTGTGGACTCCACCTTTTCTAAATCCCCTTCCCAGAGAATCCCTTTCCTGAGTCTTGCCTTAGACTTACAGGAACACGAGCTAAGTTGGCTCCCCAAGGTCTGTACATCCTTATAAGCTGGGGACTCTTCCCTGTGACCCCTATTCTTTCTCTATATCATTCTTCGTAAGATCCTCTTACCCGGGCTGTGTCCTGTCAGTAAGCCTGGAGCTCTACAAATGCCTCAGAGACCTTGTACTTATAAGCACTCTGCTCAGGTGTCTGGGGAATTCCATCTGGGATCTGAGCCTCCCCACTTCCCTCAATATAGAAACTAATAGCAGGCTTTGTCCCAGAAGGATGAGCACAGAATCTAAACTTAAGCACAGCTGTTCCTGGCATGCCAGAGTTGGTCCAGAGGGAAGGAATAGACCCATTAACTGAGTCCTAATCCCTTGTGTCCAAGTCCTCTTGTTTCTTGCATCTGGCCTTCCTGGTATTTGAAGCTATTCTAAGGTCACCAAGTAGAAATCAAAGGTATTCCTGGGGTAGGGATGAGTCCTCTAGGGCTCGGATGGAAATTGGAGTTCAGCCCACTTGTCTAAAGTCCAGGCTCTTTACAGTACTAGGTGATGGTAGGGTCCTAAATTTTATTTAAGACAACTCAATAGCAACTCTTTAAAATTAGATACTGAACACAAATTTTCCCCCACTCTGGTTTATATTGCAGAAAGGACCCTAAACTTGTACATGGAATGGTAGATCTCCTTTATATCTTTTTGAATCCAGCCTTCTCTAACATCACTTTTCTCAAAGTGAAAAACTGAAGCAGCAGTTTTTTCCTTCAAGTGTTCTGATAGGATGTTCATGGGTTGGAGCATCACACTTGAGGATGTGTGACAAGGCATGGCCTCTGAAGCTTCAAAGGCTTGAGTTTGCATAGCCAGCTTGGTTACATGGTCACTATGTAACCTGAAGTAAGTTACATCATTTCCAGTTCTTCAAGCATAAGTTGAATAATCTCTTTGGGTAGAAGTTATAACTTGGATACTGCATATAAAGAACCTAGTAAGACAAACATGACAAATGCTTAAACAGCATTATCACCATTACTGCTGTCCCTGTGTCTTCAGAAAGGGTTAGCTCTAAGCCTTGGAGACAAAACCTGACCTTCTGCTTCTAGCTAGGATCTAATATGGTCAGAGAAGGGGCCAATGCAGTAGAATTATTATGGAAAGGATTTCATTTTCACTTCCGCTCCCTTTCAGATAATTCTACCTCTGTAGATCCTCAGGAGAAGCTGGGAACTTCTAGAAGCTTGCAACCTGCTCCTCAAACTTACATTTCATATTCTGTGTGAAATTGCTGGTAGTGGCCAAAATATACAGGATTCTTCTATCCTGCATATATGCTGTACCCTTAGCCAAGTAAAAAGTAGGACTATCAGTCCATACAAATTCATATCCAGATTTTGAAATTCATATTGAGATTCATATCCAGTATTCACCACCTCCAATGGATAAACTCTGCTTTGATAAACTTCGTTTAGAATCTTAGTCTGTTCTGTATCTGGATGCCTTGTATAATTAAAAACAAAATATTCAATAAACCAAAGTACTTGTTGAATTATCCTTAAGGTTATATCCCTTAATTAAGGAACTATCCCTTAATTTCATTCACAAACTTTCAAAACCTCATTCTTCCAACTCATGGGGAGATATGCATCAGATGTGCAGAAAAGTATCACCTTTTGCTATAGGAAAATATCAAGCCAATCAGATAAGATCTGTATTCTGCGTTGGAAACAGATCTCAAACAGAAGCAAACATTCTGAAGTTCTAACACTGTCCCCATTCTAATACTGTCCAGGAGAGGGCACTCTGGCCCAAAAATGACATTATGCCGCTGGGCTCCACAACACACAAGCATCAAGCTTGGTGTCGTTAAGTATCTTAGCCCTTCATTTGAATCCAACTACCCAGTTTTTTTCCATTCAATCTTATCTTACAGCTAGGCATTACATGTATAAGTCCATCAAAGATGAAAAGTGAGACCAACACAGTACCAACAACCAAAGCAATTCTATTTCTATTTATAAATTGAATTGGACCCTTAGCTTATAACTTCATAAGTTCAGTATTTCTCTGACATAAGCATTGTTCATGTTCAATTCTAGAATAAAACTTTAAACTTGTTGGCCCAGATGCTTAATTGGAGTACATCGAAATAAATACCAATTGAGGGACTTACATACATCTCTGAAGTCTGAGAATTACCCTCAAATGGGAATACTGATGCTATAATAGGGAAAGCATTTTTCTAAAAGCCACCTTCCTAACCCCAGAAGGGGTGCATCCAGGAATCAGGCTCCAAGATCAAACTTGAGCTCATTCTTGTCCATGACAGAAGTGGAATACCCCCATGTTTAAGAATATAGACCACAGCCCAAGTGCCAATTCTGACACAAGATTTGTCCTTGACCCAAGTTATGCCTAAATCTTTAGACTTCCTTATTTCATCCTCGAACCCATTCCTAAGTCTCATTTCTTATTTCAATAGTTTTTGGGGAATAGATAGGTTTTGGTTACCTGGGTAAGTTTAGTGGTGATTTCTGAGACTTGGTGCACCTGTCACCTGAGCAGTAAACACTGGACCTCCTGGGCTCAAGCCAATCCTCCCAAGCAGCTGGGACCACAGGAATAGGCCACCACACCCAGCTAATTTTTTAGTGAGATGTGAACTTTTTTAATCTCCACTTTTCATATCGGAGACATGAAGTACTGACAGTCTGAGCAATCTAAGATTTCCACAGTGGCTAAAAGCAAAAGCTTTGGCTTCTTGCACCCTAGGTTCAAATTCTACATCTTCCTTGCACTGAGTGTACTGTGTTCTCAGCTTTCTGGAAGTCTTTCATAAATACTTCAAAAATGTCAAATATTCAAAAGCTACAACTAAGGGAGAAGAGGAAACTTTTTAATCAAGCATACTACTTACCCTTAGCCCTCAATGGTGGCCAATCACTTTGTCACACACACCTCAACACAAAACAAAGGAGCTTAGGGTTACTTATTACTGTTTCCAGAAGTTTTTTCATTGACTCTCTGATCATTGAGGAGCATATTGTTTAATTCCCATATAGTCGTAGTTTCCAAAATTCCTCTTGTTATTAACTTCTAGTTTTAGTTCACTGTGGTCAGAGAAGATTCTTGACATTTGTATTGGGGTTCTCTAGAGAGACAGAACAATAAGATAAATGTCTATATAAAGGGGAGATTATTAAGGTGTATTGACTCACATCATCACAAGGTGAATTCCCACAGTAGACTGCAAACTGAGGAGCAAGGTAAACAGTCCAGGCCCCAAAACCTCAAAAGTAGGAAAGCTGACAGTGCAGCTTTCAGTCTGTGGCTGACGGTCCCTGGTAAATCACTGGTGTAAGTCCAAGAGTCCAAAAGCTGGAGAACTGGAAGTCTGTTTGAAGGCAGGAAGCATCCAGCACAGGAGAACGATGGTGGCTGGAAGACTTAGCAAGTCTGTTTTATTCTAGCCACACTGGCAGTTGATTAGATGGTGCCCACTCATGTTGAGAGTGGGTTTGCCTCTCCAAGTCCACTGAATTAAATGTTAATCTCCTTTAGCAACACCCTCAGAGACACACCCAGGAATGATGCTTTACATCCTTCAATCCAATCAAGTTGATATTAACTATCACATTATTTCAACTTTTTTGAATGTCTTAGCACCTATTTTGTAACCTACCATATGGTCTGTCCTTGAGAATCCATGTGCTGAGGAAAAGAATGTGTGTTTTGTCGCCATTTCACAAAATGTTGTCTAAATGTTCTCTTAGGTCCATTTGGTCTACAGTGCAGATCTGAGTTGTTTCTTTTTCTGTCTGGAGGATCTGTCCAATGCTGAAAGTGGGATGTTGAAGTCTCCAGTTATGGTACTGGGGCCTATCTCTCTTTAGTTGTAATATTTGCTTTGGGTGCCTAGGTCCTCCAGTGTTGGGAGCATATATATTTAAAATTGTTACAACCTCTTGCACAACTGACCTCTTTATCATTATATAGCAACCTTTGCCTCTTATAGTTTGCGTCTTAATCTACTTTGTCTGATATAACTACTCCTGTTCTTTTGGTATCATTGGCATGGAATATTTCTCCTCATCTCTTTATTTTCAATATGTCTTTATAGATGAAGTGTTTCGTCCAGGCAAAAGATCAATGGGTCTTGTTTTTTCATCCATTCAGCCACACTTTCAATTGGAGAGTTTAGTCCATTTATGTTTAATGCTCTTAATAAGTAAAGACTTACTCCTACCATTTTGCTGTTTTCTTCTTGTACAATCTTCTCTTCCTCCTTTCCTTCCTGTCTCCCTTTACTGAAGGTAACTTTTTTTTTTAGGTGGAGTCTCACTCTACTGCCCAGGCTGGAGTACAGTGGTGTGATCTCAGCTCACTGCAACCTCCACCTTCCAGGTTTAAGTGATTCTCCCACCTCAGCCTCCTAAGTAGCTGGGATTACAGGTGCCTACCCTGACACCTGGCTAATTTTTGTATTTTTACTAGAGACGGGATTTCATCATGTTGGCCAAGCTGGTCTTGAACTCCTGACCTCAAGTGATCTGCCCTGCTTGGCCTCCCAAAGTGCTGGGATTAGAGGCATGAGCTACCATGCCTGGCTGGTAACTTTTTTCTCTGCTAATATGGTTTCGTTTATTGCTTTTTGTGTATCTATTGTAGGATTTTTGGTTTGAGGTTACCATGAGGGTTGCAGATACTATCTTTACAACCCATTTTTTATGCCAGTGATAACTTAATCCTGTTCATATAAATAAGCAAAAAAATAAAAACCTCAAACTCTATGCCTTAACATTGTCCCTGTATTAGTCTGTTCTCACACTGTTAATAATGACATAGCTGAGACGGGGTAACTTATAAAGATAAAAAGGTTTAATGGACTGACAGTTCTACATGGTTGTGCAAGTCTTACAGTCATGGAAGAAGGCAAAGAAAGAGCAAAGGCACATCTTACATGGCAGCAGGCAAGAGAGCATGTGCAAGAGAACTGTCCTTTATAAAACCATCAGATTTCATGAGACATTCACTGTCACAAGAACAGCACAGGAAACCCCACCCCATGATTCAATTACCTCCCACAACACGTGGGGATTATGAGAGCTACAATTCAAGATGAGATTTGGGTGGGGACACAGACCATATCATTTCTGTTTAATTTTTTATTTCTATCTTATTGCTATCCATGTCTTAAAGTTGTAAGTCATTTTTTATCTTTTAGTCCTCCTACTTAGGATAAGAGTAGTCTCCACACCAGTTAGTGTTACAATATTCTGTGTTTTTCTTTTACCAAAGAGTTTTGTACCTTCAGATGATTTCTTCTTGCTCATTAACATCCTTTCCTTTCTGAGTGAAGTACTCTTCTAGAACTTCTTGTAAGACAAATCTGATGTTGATTAAATCCCTCAGCTTTTGTTTGGGAAAGTTATCTCTTAACATTTGAAGGACACTTTTGCCAGATATATTCTGGAATAAGCCTCTTTTCCTTCTGCACTTTAAATATGTTATGCCACTCTCTTGGCATGTATGGTTTCCACTGAGAATCTGCTTCCAGGTGTATGAAAGCCTTGTTGTATACTTTCTCTTCTGCTTTCAGAATCCTTGTTCTATCCCTGATGTTTATCAAGGATAACAAACTTCCAATAAAGGGATTTTGATCATTAAATGCCTGAGGGTAGTTTTCTTCGGGCTAAATCTGTTTGGTGTTCTTTAACCTTGTACTTGGATGTTGATATCTTACTCTAGATTTGAATAGTTATGTTTCTGTTTTTTGAGGCTATTTTTTAGATCCTGTAGGCATGATTTATTTTGTATTTTTTTCTCCTCTGACTGTATTTCAAATAGCCTTTCTTCAAGCTCACTAATTCTTCTGCTTGATCCATTCTGCTATTAAGACAGCATTCAGTAGGCCGATTGCATTTTTTATCTTTAGAATTTATGCTTGATTCTTATTTCAATCTTTTTAATTTATTGAATTCTGAATTTTTTGGTGTCACTTTGAATTTGAGTTTCTTCACAGCTATTTTGAATTGTCTGAAAGTTCACATGTGTTTCTCCAGGATTTGTCTCTGGTGCCTTATGTAGTTAATTTGGCGAAGTCATGTTTTCCTGGATATTTGTGCGAGTATCTATTTGATGTATGGGCATTGAAGAGTTATGTATTTATTGTAGTCTTCACTGTCTGGGCTTGTTTGTGCCCATACTTCTTGGGAAGATTTTCTAGATATTCGAAAGGACTTGGGTGTGTAATCTAAGTGGTATCTGCTTCAGGGGTCATTCCAAGCCCAGTATGGCTATGGTTCTTAAAAACTAATAGAGATATCACCTTGATGGTTTTGGAAAAGATCCAGGAGAATTCTCTGGATTACCAGGTAGACTGTCATTCTCTTCTTTCTCTACAATAGTCTGTTGTTGTTGGTTGGTTGTTTAGACAGTCTCACTCTGTCCCCCAGGCTGGAGTGAAGTGGTATGACCTCAGATCACTGCAACCTGCCTTTTTTTGAGCCACATAAGGCTTGGGATTGAGTAACACAAGCACTCCTGTGTCTATACAACTATGATGAGACCTGAAGCTAGCACAGCACGGGGTCTTGCCCAAGGCCTGCTATAACTACTCCCTGGCTACTGCCTATGTCTATTCAAGGCCCTGGCCCTCTACATTCAGTTGGTAAAAACAAGACAGACTTGTGTCCTTCCCTTCTGGGAGGCAAGATGCCCCAGGTGGGTCCACAGGTGCCATCCAAGAGTAAGGGACTAGAGTCAAAAACCCTAGTCCAACCAGTATTGTAACTGTACTGCAACTGAGCTGGCACCCAAAAGGGAAGATACATTCCTTCCCACCTTTCCCTCCCCTTTCCAAAGGCAAATGAGCCTCACCTCATGTCTACTGCCACCTTAGGCCCGTGGAAAGTGCTCCCAGACTACTAACAATGTTCCCTTCAGGACTCAAGGCTCTTAAGTCAACTTGTGGGAAAAGCTGCCTGGCCTGGACCTTGCCCTTCAGGGCACTGGGATCCCCTCTGGCCCTGGACAGGTCCAGAAATGTCATCTCAGAGTCAAGTCCTGAAATTGGGAACCCCAAAGGCCTACTTGTACTCTACCCACCATGGCTGAGCTGGCACCTGTCTCAGTTCCAAGACTGTCTACTTTACCTCTGCTTTTCTCAAGCAGGAGTTTTGCCCCACAGCTACCACAGCTGGTAACGGGCTAAGTCTTACCTGAAGCCAGCATGTGTCAGAGGCTCAAAGTCCTTTGACACAGTACCTGGGTATTGCTGTTTGTTCAGGGTCCAAGGGCTCTTCAGTTTGCAGGTAATAAATGGTATCGGTACTGGTTCCTTTCCTTTAAGGTAGCAAGTTCCCAGGGTGTATTTAAAAATGTCCTCCAGGAGCTAAGGCCCTATGACTCTGACCAGTACCCTATTATATGGCTGAGCTGGCATCCAAAATGCAAAACAGCCCCCCTCATCTTTTTTTCTTTCCTCTCCAAGCAGAGAAGAGTCTCTTGTCGCTGTGAGCTGTGCAGCCTGGGAGAGAAGAGTGATGCAAGCGCTATCAACAACCCTGGCTTGTGTCTCAGTAGATCATGTGCTTCCCTGTCTACTGTCTCTAGGCCCAGTTCCACACTAGGACTCAGCTAACAGCTGCAGTTCTCATGGCCTCAACTGCCTTTCAAGTTTAGAGCCCCAGAGCCCTTTAGCTCTTAGTGGCAAGGTTTGCATGAACTCATGTTCTGACTGCTGGGATTGGTGGTTCCCCTCTGTCTAGGGATGGTTTAAATGTTTCCTCTGTAGATGGTCACCAACCGAGTCTGCACTGATTGTCCTGTCTGCTCCAACAGGACAACACTGCGTTCATTGCCTTACAATTGCTGCGTTCTCCCTCCCCCAGCACCTAGAGATGCCCACCACACTGCCACTGCCAGGTGATGTGGAGATGGCATCAGCACTTCAAGAGTTTTTTTCTACCTTTTCAGTCCCTCTTTCAGTGATACAAATTTAAAACCAGGTACTATGAGTGCTCACCTGATTTTTCTGGTTATTATGAAGGTGCTTTATGTGTGTGGATGTTAAACTGGTTTCCTGTGGTGGGGACTATTGGTGATGCCTTCTATTCCATTTGCTCTGCCTCCTGGAAAGAACTCCCTGTTTGCTTTTCATTATTAGTAAAAGGATGAAAAAGAGATACTATGATTTTAATCTGTGTCTTTATATTTAAAGTAGACTTTTTGTAGAAAACATGATTGGGTCTTATTTTTTGTTCTTTAATCTGCTCTAAACTTATTTTTAAAAAATAAATCAAAACTTGAATACAAACGACATGGCTACAGATCACATGCCCTTAAAGATAGAGACAAGACTGGTTAAACATTATCTTTATCCTAGCCTGACTCAGCTGACCAATTACTGCCCAGGTCCTAAGGCTAGAGAGGTATCCTGGAATGCCTAATTCCTCTGAATTCTGAACCTTCTTTCCCAGGTTATATTGATTTAGTCATCTTTGTACACATCTTGCATTGGAAAATTGGAATACATTAGAATTCTGGGGATTACTCTGCAAACACAGGGATAAGTGACAACAGGAAAGCACAGTTTGCAAGTTTTTGCTCAGGAATTCAGTATCACACAGAAAAGCAACCTATGAGGTGTCAGTAACCCGGACCCCAGCGAACCTCAAAATAGGCATTGTGACTAAAAACATCTCTCGATAGCCTTGCATCCCCTAAAATTCCAGATTGCAAGTATATCTTGGGGGTGCTCTTTCATCCTTGCTCCACAACTCAACTGTTGGCTTCACCCCAAGGCTCACATTGTAGCATGAACATAGCATACTGGGGAAAGAGAACAACTTTTCCACACGCAGGGTACCTAATGCCATTTGTTCTCTCATATTACAACTTGAGACAAATGTTAATTTCAGGGAAGATAAGATGATGCCAGCTATCTCAATTGGGTCAAATCTTAACTTTGGAATTCTCAAGTGATGTAACTTCTCTAGGATATTTAACATGGAAGTACAAAAGCAATTAATGACAAATTATACTACTTAAAAATTCTGACATAGCTATTTAAATCTCACAAAATCAATTCTATCAGCAATGTTAAATAACTGAAGTTCACCATACTAGTCAGGGTTCTGCAAAGAAACAGAACCAACAGGATGAATATGTATAAAAAGATGTATTATGAAGAAGTGGCTCACATAATTATGGAGGCTGACAAATCCTAAGTTCCACAGGATGAATTGCCAAACTCAAGACCTAAGACGGTCAATGACTTAGATCTAGTCTGAAGACCAACAGACTTGAGACCCAGGATAGTCAGTATTTCAGTCTGAGTCCCAAGGAAGGAAAGAAACTGATGTTCCAGTTCAAACGATGCCAGTAATAAGGGTTCTCTGAACAGGGAGGGTCAGCCCTTTTGTGTAGTTAGGCCTTCAGCTCATTGGATGAGGTCTGCCCACATTAGAGAGCAATCTGCTTTACTCATTTTGCCAACACAAATGTTAGTTTAATTTTAAAACATGCCACAGAAACACACAAAAAAATGATAGTCTAAATAAAGAAAACGTGGTACATGCACACCATGGAATACTATGCAGCCATAAAAGGAATGAGATCATGTCCTTGCAGGGACATGGATGAAGCTGGAAGCCATCATCCTCAGCAAACTAACATAAGAACAGAAAAACAATCACCACATGTTCTCATAAGTGGGAGTTGAACAATGAGAACACAGACACCAGGAGGGGAACAACATACACCAGGCCAGTTGGAGGGTGGGAGGGGTGGAGGGGAAGGGAGGGCATTAGGACAAATAGCTAATGCATGCAGGGCTTAAAACCTAGATGACAGGTGGCTAGGGTGCAGCAAACCACCATGGCACATATATACCTATGTAACAATCCTACACATTTTACACTTGTATCCTGAAACTTAAAATTTTAAAAAGCAGGCAAAGACATGAATAAACAGTTTTAAAGTCAAGAAACAATAAAAGCCAGCCAGGCTGTGGAGGAATAGGAATGCTTTTACATTGTTAGTGGGAATGTAAATTAGTTCAACCATTGTGGAAGACAGTGTGGCAATTCCTCAAGGTTCTAGAACCAGAAATACCATTTGACCCAGCAATCCTATTACTGAGTATATACCCAAATGAATATAAATAATTCTATCTGCAGCAGTATTTAAAATAGCAAAGGCATGGAACCAACCCAAATACCCGTCAATGATAGACTAGGAAGTATAGGTAAAATCACAGAAATGGACATAAACTATTTCAACTTGTGATTACAAATGTTTTTAAGAAAAAACAACTTGAAAAAAGTAGAATGCAAATTTACAATGTTAACATTTTTATTTCAGTAAATTTCTTCTTTGTATAGCCTAGATTTTTGTATTAAGATTTCTTGATAAGTTATGATTAACCAAAGAAAAATGTTCATATTGGTTATGCCAATACCGAAGGGTTTTTCCCACCTTTTTTTTTTTTTTTTTTTTTTTTTTTTTTGTGAACTCTCTCCATATCCCTCTTGGCATCCTTGAGTGCCTCTGGCCCAGGGGAGGATCATCAGAGACCTGGAGCCAGCTGAGAGCCCAGAAGTGGGGAAGTGGGAATAAAAGTCTGTGTTCCAATCCTTGGAGGTAGATTGTGATGTGGGGAGTGGAGACTGCTCCCAAGGGGGTAACTAAATGTCCAGATGGAAGTGTGCAGGCTTTTCTGTGCAACTCTTGGGAAGTAACTATTTTCAAAACCTAAAAAGCACAGAAGAAATAGAAGGGATCAGTGGCATGGCCTCCCATTGACAGTCAAATTTGTTCCAGCATTCAGTTGACCACTTTAAGAAACAGAGCCCAGAGCTCAATGGATAGGACCCCAGTGGGTAAGTACATTCCAGAGAAGGGGCCAAAGTTATTGGAAGCAATCTCAAAGTTTCAGTAACTATTTGCTTTTTGGTCCATCTATGTCCTTCCTCACAGATCTAGTCAAAAGTAGAGAAAATACGTTGAGTATAACCTGTCTGAGATTGAATCAAAGGAGAAGAGAAGCCCCGGGGTGGAAGGCTTGGTTGCCTAGTACTTCTTCAGGAGAGAAAAGATTGGACTATTCCAGCCTGATCAGTCAACTGGTCTTCTGCCCCACAGTCAGGCAGCCTTCTCTCCTGATCTCATTCTTGCACCATTGCCAGGTCTCTTCAATTGATTGTATCCACAGTAAAGAGGCTAATTGCACCATGGGAAAAATAGTCAAAAGTCATATGAAATAGCACTTTGTGTCCTGTGGAAGGAGTCAAAGAACAGGGAGGAAGAGCAGGTAAAGAGAACACAGTGCCTATGCAGAGGTCAAGCATCCTAACCCTTAGCCTTCTGTGTATATATACACATACACACACATCTACAAACAACTCATTTAATACGTGAAGCAACTCGAAGGTAGCTATTGCTCCCCTGCACTATACAGACCAGAAAATACTTTATGTTGCTTAAAGTCAGAGTTTAGTATTTGAACTTAATCTAATCTGTGCTTGCCACCATAACAATCTTCCAAAACCCTTGGACTCACCGTCAAACTGCCTCTCCCAAGGTCTGAAGGCATATCAACAATGTCCAGATAAGGATGCCTTCAAGTAGGCTGACATAGAAAATATTTCTCTGGAATGCTCTAGGTTCCACAACTTAGTTAAGACCACCATTTAAGATGCCAATAGTCAACATACGTGTGTGTGTGTGTGTTTACATATACACACACACACAATAGCAGTATGTTCAATTTTCGCTTGTCCCAGCTTCCTCTGGACACTTTTGGTGATAAGTAGCCACTGTGTTGACTTACCCTCACATTGGATAATTGGGTTTCTTTCTGCTTTAGCGTGATGGTCCATCACAATTTTAGAGATAAATGTTAGGTATTCTCCTTTTATATGTAAAATTGTACATTGACTAATGTTCATCTTGGATCCCTGTTCCAGCCATACAATTCCTAAATTTTTGCAACACCTTCTAAATCTAAGATGTCCTATGTAACAAACACAAAGAAATCACTCCAATATATAAAAGATAAATTGGGGTCTAATCCAATTTTAAACAGCAAGAATTCAGAGAAGGGCAGCTGCTGTCATGCCAAGAGCTTCACACCCAATCTCATTTGTTCTATATGTTTATCCTTTGCAATATTCTCCCCATTTCACATATAAATAAAGGGAGCCTTCAAGAGGTCAAGCAATTTGCCCAGAGTAAGATGAAGGTCTGGAAGGGAAATGTGGCTTGTTAGTGACAAGTTGGTCCCCTGAACAGCTGTGTGGGGCTGCCCTCCAAGACCTCCTTTTTTCCCATCTTATCCAATGAATCCAGAGCAACCTTACTTTTGAACCCAGAGGAAATGACTTTATATGTATTATAATTTATTTGCATATTGCAGAATTACAGAATCACTAAAACAGTTAACATGGAAAACTTGCAAAGCATTCTTAAGTTCACAAAATTTTCATATTTCTACTTAGCACTCAGTCAATGCCTGACCAAAAAGTAAACTCATAAAAACAGAAACTGAAGGTTGGAGCCTGAATTAAGGAGCCATGAGTTACCACAGGAACGTTTCTTGTGCTTATCTGCTACAGAAGTGTCATTGCTATTTAACATTTTAGACAAATTGAAATGTGCATGGGCTTGTTTGAGAAAATTTGGGGGAATGTGGCAACTATGGTGTCTCTTTTCCCTTACCCACCCTCTCTGGTATAGACTAGAGATACCAAAGAAGGGTTATCTGCCATGAGGACCTTGAAGGATGTAAAATTTCCCTTGGTAAAAACCAAGGAGTTAGTAAAACTTAACAAAAGTGTGTGGTGTCATGAGACTTGCTAACTAATGGTAAGAATGGTCAGGAGGGCAGGCCCAAGGCAGAAGGCATGTCAGACCCCTGCCCACTGATTCTGAACGCTGAGGATGTGAACAACAGGATTCCTTGCTAGATTTTTAGAAGCATATGAAGGACAGAGGACAAAAATTAGACAACGGTTTTTGTAAAAGTGATCTTCCTGCCACCTCTTGGAGGCCAAGAAGGATGTGATTGGGCAGAAGGGTCTTGCTGGCTGTTTTATATCAGTCCACTTTTTAATTCCTATTAGATGGACAAAATAGTAAAATTTGCTCAAAGACGTATTCTATTATCTCAAATTATAGGTGATATCCAGATTCTTGCCAGGAAAACTTAGTAGACCCTGTCCTTAGGATTTGTAAAGAAATGTTTACTCTGTTTTTATTTTGTTTAACCATCAAGTCTGGTCAACTTTTAAATGAAAGCTTTTTCTTTGGAAAAGTGGGTCCTGTGCTAAATATCTTTAATCAACTAGATTTGATAGTCTGAACAAACAAATATTAAACCCATTCAGAGTAAAGGTAATGTGCTTCCTTAATACATTTACCATGGCAAATTTTCTCCTCATATTTTTAGCAGGATTTGATATTTTATAACCTTTTTTATAAAGCTCTTGATCATATTTAAAGGCATAATATAAAACACAAATCTCATCCACCTAAAATCAACAGACAACAGCTGGGTACAAATCTTCCTAGACCCTTTTCTATTGAAGGGTGTGTATTTCTCTCTCCCCCTCTCCCCCTCTTTAATACAATTAATCTGCCTCCTGCTCTTCCCTGACTTATACTATGATGTGAACCTTATACCAGGAAATATTTATCTCTAAAAATATCAACAGAATCTAATTCATCAAGTAGATGTACTAGAATTTAAACAATGCTTTATTTGTGAACCCATTATTCCAACTTTTTGTTAGTAAAAAATTAGTTGCAAACATCTAATCGATATGTTATTGGTTAGTGTTGCTATTGATCAGTGATAAGAGAAACATATGCAGGCACTGGCTAAATACATTACATTGGTTTACATTTAACTATTACATGTAGAACTCTTTTGTATTTGTTTCCTTCAGAAAAAGTTTCTTAAAGTAAAATTACTAGTTAAAGGGGGATGCATAATTTTGGAGATTTTTACAGTGTGGTAGGGCAATTTAGTAAAAATCATGAGCATGCCTATTTCTACACTTAATAGTAGGTATCATTATGAATATAAAACATGTAACTGATTTTTTTAAGTTGGCATTCAGAATTCTTCTTTATTATAGGCACCACCAGTCATACTAGCTGGAAATGAGAATCTAGTCTCCAGTTCCCAGAAGCATCTCTCACAAGAGTAAAAATCTAAAACTAAGAGCTCCTATATCCTGGATACTCCAGATCCCTGAATATGTTAACCCCTAATAATGCCTGCTCCGTGCCTGCGTCTTTCCAGCTCACTGGCATCCCTGGGCTGGAGTCCCTGCACATCTGGCTCTCCATCCTCTTTGGCTCCATGTACCTGGTAGCTATGCTAGGGAACATGATCATCCTGGCAGTGGTAAGAATGGTGCACAGCCTGCACCAGCCCATGTACTTCTTCCTGTGCATGCCGGCTGTCATTGACCTGGTCTTATCAACCTCTACCATCCCCAAACTACTGGCTATCTTTTGCCTGTTCGGCCCAGATGTTCTTCATTCACTGCTTTGCCACTGTTGAGTCAGGCATCTTCCTTACCATGGCTTTTGATCGCTATGTGGCCATCTGTGACCCACTGCACTATACCTTGTTGCTCACCCATGCTGTGGTGGGTTGTTTGGGGCTGGCAGCCCTCCTCCGAGGAGTAATCTACATTGGACCTCTGCCCCTAATGATTCACCAGAGGTTGCCCCTTTATTGGAACCAAATCATTGCCCATTCCTACTGTGAGCACATGGCTGTGGTCACCTTGGCATGTGGTGACACAAGGGTCAACAACTTGTATGGAATGGGGTTTGGTTTCCTGGTACTAATCCGGGATTCACTGGCCATCACTGCCTCCTATGTGATGATTTTCAGGGCTGTAATGGAGTTGGCCACCTCTGAAGCCAGGCTTAACACCTTAGGGACATGTGGCTCTCACATCTGTGCCATCCTCGTCTTCTACATCCCCATTGCTGTTTCCTCTCTCACACACCGCTTTGGCCATCGTGTGCCTCCCCATATCCATATCCTTTTGGCCAACCTTTACCTCCTCATCCCACCTATCCTCAACCCAATTGTCTATGCTGTCTGCACCATGCAGATCCGAGAGACTCTTCTCCATATTAAGGCAAGGACTCAACCCAGGTGACTGTTCTACATCTTTTTATTTTAGGTTCAGGGGTACATGTAAAGGTTTGTTACATAGGTAAACTCATGTCACAGGGATATGTTATACAGATTATTACTAGGTATTAAGCCCAATACCCAATAGCTATCTTCTCTTACAGGGCATATAAATACTTAGTCATGACAGGACAAGGCTCTGACTGGAGAAGCCAGTGAAATTTCTGGGTCCTACCTGAAGAGTCCAAGAGTAATCCTAAAATCTATTCTGTTTGATCTTGGATTTTCTGTGCAGTATACACCCAATATCTGAAAGTGAAGAAAATCAGGGTATGAGTCTTTGTACTACAATTCCCTGTTTAACTATAAAATTTCATACAGGCCACAGAAAGTAAGATAATTTCTATTTACTTTTTTTGGTATAAAACTTCATTCCTCTTTGTAGAATGTTATAAAGCAGAATTTCTAGAAGGCAGAATTATGTTCTAACATCTTAGGCAGTTTAAAATTGTTAGTAAAGGTCTAGAAAATCTCAACTATGTTGACAAGCTTTTCCAACCTTTTGGCTTGCCCCAGAAAAGGCCTTCAATTAAGAATGGAAATAAGTATGAGAAATCTTAATCTAATAGGACTCAGAATGAGACCTTACCATGCACAAGAATTAAAATCCTCAAACCAAGTCCTGCCCCATTTAAACAGATGAGTTTGCAATATTCTGTATCTCCTAATAATAGGGTTAGCTGAGAGCAGGGAAGAGTAGACAGCGAAGGACATTAGAAGATTCCATTTCAGAGGCCCTGAGATTGGCGTATCTGGTAGACAGGAGCCACACCAAAATAACAAAATGGCCTAGAGGGAATAAGGTAATGGGATGATGAAGGGGGTTGGGGTAACTGAAAGCCAAATGTGATGAGAATAGATGGAGGCCCTGTGGTGCATATAGACTTTGAAAGGCTTCCAGATCTCACGGGAGAATTCTTGTTGCTACTTCTAACTTATGATTTGACCACTTTGATTATTCACTGATCACAAAGGTTCTGTAATGAGAGGACTACTTCAGGCCAGAAACCTGCAAGCATTTTGTGGCAATGCATGACAAGTAGATGAAGCAGTTAGTGTTCCAAAATTATGATTATATGTACATTTTAGTTCTCAAATGTTTCCAATTTTAAATTATTTAACTATGTTTATAAACAATAACATGTAAGAAGGCGAAAGTGACCAACCTTAGGTTAAAAATAAGTTGCTTTAGCATTTTTAAAGACAAAAATCTAAAGCCAGTGATCAAATCAGAGCTAGCATATAAACTGCTTATCAATCCCACAACCTCCATCCCCCACCCCCACCAAAAATGTAGGAAACTGTAATTGCACAAGCTCTTTTCTAAAGTTTAACCTAAACCCCTGAACCCCTGAACCCCTGACTAGTTCTAAATTTCTATGTCCTCAATCTATGCCTAACTCCAAGATCAAGTTGAGTCACATTTTATTTTCTCTATTGTCTTGACATGAGAGATGGTCATTCCTCCACCTTTATCAAGGTCTCTGCAGTCTAATGTCTGAATCTACTGAGAGAAGATAGGCTTCTATGAGCATAATTTTAGTGCCAAATGTAATCTATGGATTAGTATTTTTTTCTCAACTCCAAATAAGTCTGAGCCAGAAACTTACTTTACAGATGATCTCCTAATCATAAGCCTAGGCATTGGAGAAGATGACATTCAAGTCCAACAGTAGCACCAGTGCTGAGGAAAGTGACCAGGAACTGTTGTCACAGGATATCTCTTTGGCATAATGCCTAAAATCCTTTTATACCATGTAAAGCAGACTGTGCATGTAGAGTTGGGCTCCTAAAACCTGGCCTTAATTAAAACTAGAAGGATTAATATTACACTAAGAACTTCCTGAAAGAATAACCTTAGAAAACCCATATCAAAGTATTTTTTTCCTGGATGATCTGCTGGGTCTGTCATAGACCAAGACCAAATACCAGTCGTCTCTAGTGTCTTCACATGGTGTGGTGAATGATTGCAGGCAAAGAGAATATCGCTTGTATGGATTCTACTATTCCATCCAGGGAAAGCCACTCATGACAAGTTCTATCATACTTGGGGTGTGATTTTAACTACCTTAGAGCATTTAGTCCCATTGTCAGCAGTAGTCATAGGTAGCCCTCTTCATGGTGAAGGGGTTATCTCTGAACAGAATGAAAGGGAATATACACTGGAGAATGCATATTATGAAGATGGGACAAATAAGTCCAACAATTGAATCTTATTCCAAGACAATGTCATGTTTCCCTGTCACACAAGTGCTTCTTTTCCATCACCAGCACTTAAAGTGGGAATAAAATGCACTAGCATCAGCCCCTTTTGAGTCTGCAGGTCTTCACAGAAAAAGCAAAGATGGGGAGACAGTTGAGAGAGGAGGCATTATTGTGGTTTTATGTTCTTAACAGGTGGCTAGGAACCTGGGCTCTGAAATCAAAGAACAGAGATGAACCTGAAACAATATTTGTCAGACCAGATGTATAATGCATGCCTCAGTTTCCTCTTGAAAATCAAACTAATGGCACCCCTTAAGGTTTTTTTTTATAAGAATGTGATAACATAAAATGCTTCTATAGTGCCTGGAACATAAAAAATAAAAAATGCCTCTTAATACTTACCCTACACCACAAGGCTCTGGGGGGTTGGTGATAATGTGAGAAAAGTAACTGAAACAAGTTCCAGGAAAGGCCATGGAGAAAGTCCTCATCATGACTTACAAATGTACCGGCCCTGGCTTTAGAAAGCTCCCTCCATTTGCTACTCTGCAAAAGTTGTATAAACACAGCCAGCTTTTCTCTGCTCCCCTTGGCTGCCTGGAACCCACTCATGTCCATGTGAGGCTTTTCAAGTAGTTTACACCCACCTAATTAGCTCTGTGTTGGTAAAAACAAAATACCTCTATCTAGACAATTCCTTGTGTAACAAGCATAAAACTTATAGTCACAGACCCAGTTATATAATAATATAATTGCCTTCAGGTTTTTTTTTCTACATCAGCCAGAATGGGTCTTTGAATAAACTTAAAATTGAGTCATGTATGACAGCTATATCCTACCAAGTCCGATTAACAATTATCTTAGTCAATTCCAGTTTATAATTCAATCTGATAAAATTTTCACAACTACCCCAGGAGTTTTTCTATCATCTTCCTGTGTTAGATTGAAAACTGCAATAGAGGATAAAGTGGGTTTTTACAAAATTGCCACGATGGAAATCACAAAGAGGAATGCCTTCCGCTTGCTGTTCCTTGTCTGGCCTCTGACCCAGATGCGTCTTGTACTGTGATACACGGTGCCCCCACACATCATGACCTGTGGGCACTAAGCACCTGGATTCTCTGTTGTTGAATCACTGAAACCAGTCATATCCCCATAGGATCCTGGAAAAGACCAGCTGATCCTCATCTGTCTGGAACCCCTCCTTCATCCTGACTGTAGGACTCTGCAAACTGGCCAGTATAATCACTCTTGCTCTGAGCCAAGCTCCTCATCTCACCATATCCCAGGAGTACTCAGAGTTCATTCCACAGCACTGGGAGTCTTGGGGGAGCTGCATCTTGAGGGGGTTGAGGGTGCGCTGATCCCAACAAATCAGTCTCCTCTGCTGCCAGGCACAGAGGGTCTTTGTGCTTAATGTAATCTGAAGCCAGGAAGAAAACTCTATTCTACCACTTCAGATCCTTATAGAACTATTTTCTGTATTTTGTGATCAACATTTGTGAATTGAAAAGATAAGAATTGGATGTATTTGTTCTCTGGCCTGATTTGACATCTCCCTGAGGTAAATGGTGAGTTTAGAATTTGCAGACAGATTAGAAGTGGTCACAGAGGAAATGAAAAAGAATTCCCCTAGAGAATTATTTGGGATGCTTATCTTTGTTTCCATAGCTTAATGTGACCATCCTTTTATAAACTATGCACTGTCCTGCCATTCTTGAATACTTGGTCAGTCAGAATGGAGGCTTTTAGAGAACAATTTTTTTCTTTTTTAATCCTCATTGGCAAGCCTCAAAGTTATATTCATGGCATCATAGCCTGTGTCCTGCTAGAGAGGCTCAGTAAGAGGCCCCGGCTGTCAGGGCTTCTCTAGCTGTGTTCTAGAAGTTCAGGTATTGGCCTTGAGAAATGTCTCTGCAGAAGATCTGAGAATAAAAGTCTAAGATCTGAAGGATATGACCTCCTGGAAATACTGCCTGACCAACACAAACCAGTACTATGTCTTTACTTCAGTATTTTAAAATAAATGAATCTCCTATTTAGGAAATATGGTTGACTACTTTTGTTTGCAGCAACTAGAGAAAGTAAGTCCACATGGAACAAATCAACATTAGCCCAGTCCACATGGAACAAATCAACATTAGCCCAAGTGTCAGATTACATTACTAGCAATGATGAGTTGGAATGAGCATTTTTCTACAAGAATATTACTTCCTGTCTCAGTCCTGGTTGGTGAAACAAGTTGAATAATGATTTGTGTGATTAATAGATATGTAGTTCAAAGGATACAACTATGAGGGAAGGGGGATAAATTTCACCCCACAGAATAGCTAAATTAGAAAGATAATTAGATATATGATAGAGAAAATAGGTAGGTGGGAGGTTGGACTTTTACTTGGAGGAGCCAGTTACTCTCCATTTAGCTTAGCTAAGACTTTCTCAGATGTGTTTAATGCCATGGGGGCTTTGTACTCTGTCACCTCGACCAAGCTGGAACCACGTTACCCAGACTTCCCTTTCCCCTGTGGTTCTTCATTAGGCTGGCCACAAACGATAGTTTTGTGATACCAGAAGACAGAAATGAAGCAGCAACCATTCTCTGAAGGTCAGCATGGAGCATCTGGTGCTGCTGCAGCTCATGCTCTTTATTGATTGCAGGTTCACCTCATTGGCTTAGGGCATCATCTCCTGTTTAAATCCCTTCCTTCTGTTTCTCCAAGTCCAAGACTAGGTACGTTGTGCAGCTCTATGGTAAACAGCACAAGTTCCTTTTGAAAATTGCCTGCATTACTGGGTATATACCCAAGGAATTATAAATTGTTCTATTATAAAGACACGCGCACACATACGTTCATTGTGGCACTGTTTACAATAGCAAAGACTGGAATGAACCCAAATGTCCATCGACGATAGACTGGATAAAGAAAATGTGGCATATATACACCATGGAATACTACACAGCCATAAAAGATGAGTTTGTGTCCTTCATAGGGACTTGGATGAATCTGGAAACCATCATTCTCAGCAAACTGACACAAGAACAGAAAACCAAACACCACATGTTCTCACTCATAGGTGGGTGATGAACAATTAGAACATGTGGACACAGGGAGGGGAGGATCACACACTGCGGTCAGTTGGTGGGGGGCTAGGGGAGGGACAGCAGTGGGTGGGGAGGGATAACATGGGGAGAAATACCAGATATAGGTGATGGGGGAATGAAGGCAGCAAACCACCTTGCCATGTATGTACCTATGCAACAATGCTGCATGATCTGCGCATGTACCCCAGAACGTAACATACAATTTAAAAACCAAAAAAAAAAAAAAAAAAGCCTTCATTGTCAAGGTTTGAGGTAATGAAAGACAGAAATAGACTCTAGGCTGTCCTTGTGCATTCCAGTCCATCCTGGCTTCTGTTTAATTCTTTCCATCATTTCACATCCAGGTTTTCTTCCTGGCTGTTAGCCCTGGTGATCTAAGGTTTAAACCTATAATAAACCTTTCATTTCATATCATTCACAGTATTTCTGTCTCCTTGATCGGTCCTAAGAAGTTTGATGCTCTGTACATCCCCACCCCTACCAATCAAAGGCTTAAGGAAAATCTATCGTCAGCAGCACTATTCTATACACCTTTTTACTGGAGGCATAAATTTACTTTTTAATGATTCCTTATGTTATCTTGCCCAATCATTCTGAGAGTAAGAATGACATGTATCCACAGTGCTAGGATAGCTTGCTTCTAAAGGCTGCTTTCTCCTCTCAGATTCAGTGTTCCATAGAAATTGGATTATTTATAATTTTTTTATGATTATTCTTGTGAGGAGCTAAAGAACCAGAGAAATTGCCTTATCATTGAGCTACCACTTGAGAATGAACCATTTTTAGATAGCCTCATTATAGACTATATATTTCCCTCATCTTTTTACACTGGAGCCTCTGCTGCACTTAAGCTTCCTCACTCATAATTTGACTTATCTCCAGCTGCTCAGATGTGTTCAAGCATGGCAACCTCCACAGTCTCTAAAGCATAACTGCATGGGCAGATGTTGCAGACTGAGGCTGCTGCTTCCCTTTTTCACTCTTATGAACCTAAATACTTTGGTGATCAGCCAAATTAGAGTCAATCATGCTCTTTATTTAGGTGCCCTTAGCCTTGAACAATGGTGAGGAGTGAGAAGCAGAAACAAGCTTATGTCAAGATGCCAACTTTCCATGACAAGGCAAACAAGGAGAATATTTTCAGGAACGATAACTAAACACTCCCATGCATGGTATTCTTTCATGGCCAAGGGAGGTGGAGAGAGGGGTAAGACACCATAAACCCTAAAACAAAGTTGATCTTCTCATCTGTTTAAGTTGATATTTCTACATGAAAAACGGGACCAATAATTCTATCCTATTTAAAGGGAAGTAGGAGACTATATTTTTTTAACTTTTAAGTTCATGGGTACTTGTGCAGGATGTGCAGGTTTGTTACATAAGTAAATGTGCGTCATAGGGCTTTGTTGTACGGACTATTTCATCACCCAGGTATTCAGCCTAGTATCCATTATTTTTCCTGATACTCTCCTTCCTCCTACCCTCTAGTAGGCCCCAGTATGTGGTGGTGTCCTCTATGTGTCCATGTGTTCTCATCATTTAGCTCCCACTTATAAGTGAGAATATGAAGTATTTGGTTTTCTGTACCTGCATTAATTTGCCAAGGTTAATAGCCTCCAGCTCTTTCCATGTCCCTGTAAAGTACATGACTTTGTTCTTTTTTATGGCTGCATAGTATTCCATGGTGTGTGTGTGTGTGTGTGTATATATATATATATATATATATATATATACACATACACACACCACGTTTTCTTCATCCAGTCTAACATTGATGGGAATTTGGGTTGATTCCATGTCTTTGCTATTGTGAATAATGCTGCAGTGAATGTATGCATACAGGTGTCTTTATAATAGAATGATTTATATTCCTTTGGTTCTATACTCAGTAATGGGATTGCTTGGTCAAATAGTATTTGTTTCTAGGTCTTTGAGGAATTGCCACTCTGTCTTCTACAATGGTTGAACCAATTTATACTCCCATTAACATTGTATAAGTGTTCCTTTTTCTCCACAAACTTACCAGCATCTGTTATTTTTTTTGACTTTTTAATAGCCATCTGACTGACATGATATGGTATCTCATAATGGTTTTAATTTGCATTTACCTAATAATCAGTGATGTTGAGTTTGTTTTTATGTTTATTGGCCACATATGTCTTTTGAGAAGTGTCTGTTCATGTCTTCTGCCCACTTTTTAATGTTGTGGGGTGTTTTTTGTTTTTTTTGTGGGGTTTTTTTGTAAGCTTAAGTTCTTTATAGATGCTGGCAATTATACCTTCACCAGATGCACAGTTTGCAAAAACTTTCTCCTACTCTGTAGGTTGTCTGTTTACTCTGATAGTTTCTTTTTCTGTGCAGAATCTCTTTAGTTTAATTAGACCCCATTTATCAATTTTTGCTTTTGCTGCAATTGCTTTTGACATCTTTTTCATGAAATCTTTGCCTGTTCCTATGTCCTGAATGGTATTGCATATGTTATATTCCAGGGTTTTTATAGTTTTGGGTTTTACATTTAAGTCTTATTCCATTGAGTTAACTTGTGTATAAGGTGTAAAGAAGGAATCCAGTTTCAACTTTCTGCATATGGCTAGCCAGTTCTCCCAGCACCACTTATTAAATCCTATGTTTGTTGCTTGTTTTTATCAGCTTTGTTATAGATCAGATGGCTGTAGGTGTGCAGTCTTATTTCTGAGTTCTCTACCCTGTTTCATTGCTCTATGTGTCTGTTTTTGTACCAGTACCATGCTGTTTTGGTTACTTTAGCCCTGTAGTGTAGTTTAAAGTTGGGTAGCATAATCCCTGCAGCTTTGATTTGCTGAGGATTGCCTTGGCTGTTTGGGCTTTTATTTGATTCCATATAAATTTTAAAATATTAGGTTGGAGCAAAAGTAATCATGGTTTTTGCTATTGAAAGTAATTGCAAAAACTGCAATTACTTTTGCACCAACCTAAGAGCTTTTTCTACTTCTATGAAGAATGTCAATGGTAGTTAAATGGGAATAGCGTTGAATATATAAATTACTTTGGGTAGCATGGCCATTTTCACAATATTGATTATTTCTATCCATAAGTATGGAACATTTTTTCATTTGTGTCATCTGATTAAGCAGTGGTTTGGAATTCCCCTTGAAAACTGGCACAAGACAAGGATGCCCTCTTTCACCATGCCTATTCAAAATAGTATTAGATGTTCTGGTCAGAGCAATCAGGCAAGAAAAAGAAAGGGCATACAAATAGGAAAAGAGAAAGTCAAACTATCCCTGTTTGCAGATGACATGATTCTATATCTAGAAATTCCATTGTCTCGATCCCAAAGCTTAAGCTGATAAGCAGCTTCAAGGTCCGGGATACAAAATAAATGTGCAAAAATCACTAGCATTCCTACACGTTGGTCAAGCCAGGAGCCAAAGCATGAACTCACTCCCATTCACAATTGCCACAATAAGGATAAAATGCCTAAGAATATGGCTAAGAAGGGAAGTGCATGTGAAAAGCTAGATACACCATAATACAAATGGATAAAAAGGAACATCAGAGGACTCCTTTTGATAAGCGTTCAATAAAGGAATTGGCCATGACTATCAGGAAGTAAAAAAGGAACTGATGGAAGAAATATATCTACTTATAAATGAAGCTAACTGTATAAATGAAATTGGGAGATAGTAGGATATAAAAGAGTGGCAAAGGCTGGAGGGTACTTGTCAGAAAAGACATGGAGGTAATTTCAGTACTAAAAGGAGTAATCACTTTTGGGCCACAAAATGTGGTGTTCATTTCCTAACCCATACCTGAATAAAGAAGTCACCAAAATCTCAGCTGCTTGGGCCAATCTCAGCCAATATTCTTACTGTCTTTCATCTAGATCACAATATCACTTTGAGAGGATTTTTTTCTTCCTTAGCCATGCGATGAGTCTATGACAATGGGAAGGTCAAACCTCTACTATCAGCCCAGACTATAGTGCACTCCTGATTTGACCTGACTCGTAGATCTGTGAGAAATGGGGCTTCATTTTCCTTGTCATACTAGAGAATTGCCAAAGACATTCTGCAACTTTCCTACTTAAATTTTTCCTCTCAACCCCCATCCAGCATTCTCATTACTGGGCCAGTGGGTTAACAAAAAGAACTATCCATCTCATCTACATGTTCTTTCTCTGGAATAGACTGAGCACATGATCACGAATCTGCTTGGTCTTGACTCCATAGATGATAGGATTGACCATGGGTGGGAAAAGGAGGTAGAAAATAGCAAGGAGGATGTGGACATGAGGGGCAGCACGGCGAGCTACACGGTGCATGACTGAGGAGATGACTACCGGAGTGTAGGTGGACAGGAGGGCACCTATGTGAGACACACATGTCCCAAATGCCTTGTAGTGGGCCTCCTGAGAGGCGAGGTGGAGAACTGCCTGAAGGATGAAGACATAAGACAGGATGACAAAGAGCAGGTCCAACACCACAATCAACATGGCCACAGCAATGCCATAGATATTGTTGAAGCGAGTGTCCCCACACGCCAGCCTCACCACAGCCATGTGTTCACAGTAGCAGTGGGCAATTACTGGGCCTCGGCAGTAGTGGAAGCCTCTCAGCAGGAATGGGAGTGGAGTCGTCAGGGTCACAGCCCGGGCCACAGCAGCCATGCCAATTTTGGTGATGAGGGACCCAGTCAGGACCGTGGTGTAGTGCAGTGGCTTGCAGATGGCCACATAGCGGTCAAAGGCCATGGCCAGCAGCACTGCTGATTGCATGATGGAGAAGGAGTGAAGGAAGAACATCTGGACCAGGCAGGCAAAGAAGTTGATCTCCCGATCCCTGAGCCAGAATATGGCAAGCATTTTAGGCAGCGTTGTAGAAGAAAGAACTAGGTCAATTGTTGCCAACATGGCCAGAAAGAGGTACATGGGTTGATGGAGGGCTGCGTCCGCTCGGATAATAAAGAGAAGGGTACAGTTTCCAAGTAGGGCCAAAGTATAGGCAAAGCAAAAGGGGATGGAGATCCAGATGTGCAGGTGCTCCAAACCAGGAATTCCTACCAACAAAAAGGCAGCTGGATGTGTTGAGGTGATATTAGAGGGAAGCATGGCTCCTAAAAATTCTCCTTGTCAGTTTTTATAGGGCTTCTTCACCTACATATAACTTTCTACAGTATATCTGATTAGAGTTCAACCTGTGATATCCCACTTACAAAGACAGCACTTGTTTCCATTGCTAGACTTTAAACAAAATAACCAAGCAGCCTACATAGACATAGAGAAGCATAATACATATTTTCTGCCCTCAAAGAAATTTGAATTTCATTGAGTACGTAGAATATTAAATATCTATAGAATTGATATCACAAAACAACTTTCACAAAGGAATGGAATATATACAGTGTTTTCTGTGTTCTTGTTGATGTCATGAATACCTTGAAAGAAGAAATGAAAATGTTTAAATCAATTGATTTCTTTAGCACATACATTGGTACTATTCTACCTTTCAGTTAAGCTAAATTCCCAAATGCAAGAGCCAGTTTTCTCTCCTGAAATTTTAGAATTGGGTCCATGTATAAGTCAAATAAACCCTTCAGTTTCTAATGCCCAAATTAATCACACAATCTGAATATTTTCCCTAAAACTACTGTATTTGATAAGGTTGCTACTAGCCATATATTACTATGTAAACTTAAATTTATATTTAATAAAATCACATTCATGCAAAACACTTCTCAAGTGCTCAATAGCCACATATGACTAGTGACTACCAAGAATATTTCTATCATTGCAGAAAGTTCTATTTAAGACCACTGCTCTACAGTATATCTTTCACATCTTCTAAATATTCATAGGTTTCTGTACATACAGCCATGCTGGAAACATACTGAGAAAATGAAAGGTCCTTATTTGGTTCTCCATTGAAACCCATGGTTTTTGTTTGTTTTTTTTTAATATTTTAAGTTCTGGGGTACATGTGCAGAATGTGCAGTTTCATTACATAGCTATACCTGTGCCATGGTGGCTTGCTGCACCCATCAACCTGTGTTCTACATTATGTATTTCTCCAAATGCTATCCCTCCCCTGGAACCCCACCCTCTGACAGGACCTGATGTGTGATGCTCCCCTCCCTGTGTCCATGTTCTCATTGTTCAGCTCCTATTTATGAATGAGAACATGTGGTGTTTGGTTTTCTGTTCTTGTTAGTTTGCTGAGAATGATGGTTTCCAGCTTCATCCATGTCCCTGCAAAGGACATGAACTCATCGTTTTTATGGCTGCATAGTATTCCATGGTGTATATGTGCCACGTTTTCTTTATCCAGTCTATCATTTATGGGCATTTGGGTTAGTTTCAAGTCTTTGCTATTGTGAACAGTGCCATAATAAACATAATTTATAATCCTTTGGGTATTTGCCCAGTAATGGGATTGCTGGTCAAATGGTATTTCTAGTTCTAGATTCATGAGGAATCACTGCACTGTCTTCCACAATGGTTGAACTAATTTACACTCCCACCAACAATGTAAAAGTGTTCTATTTCTCCACATCCTCTCCAGCATCTGTTTCCTGATTTGTTAGTGATTGCCATTCTAACTGGCATGAAATGGTGTCTCATTGTGGTTTTGATTTGCATTTATCTAATGACCAGTGATGAGCTTTTTTTCATATATCTGTTGGCTGCATAAATGTCATCTTTTGAGAGGTGTCTGTTTGTATCATTCGACCACTTGTTGATGGGCGTATAAGTCAAATAAACCCTTGTGCATGTGACTCTCCCTCCACCTGTCTTCCAGTTCCTTCTTTTTGTCACAGGAGAATTCTCATTTTTAGCAAGACTGACTTCTGACTCCCATGACAAATATCCTTCGTGTTAATAATTTTTCATCTTTTTATCTTATCATGATCATTTTCCTTTTTTTCAGATCCTTAAACACTAGAGTTACCAAGAATGTTATAAAATATATGTGTATAAAATATGTAAGTTATATATATATATATATATATATGACCCACTTCATGAGGTTCTTATGAAGATTAAATGAAGTAATGTACTTTAAACACTAGTCACAGAACAGTAAATACTGAAAATTAAAACTTGGTCTCTTTTTCAAAAAAAAAAGTTTAGAAATGTAATTGCTCTAAGCTATCACAGCTAATAGTAACAGACAGCCATATTTGAGTCCTCCTTTCTACCAATTCCAATGTCCTAAATAACTAGGCTTATTGTTCCCATCTAGATGCCCTATATGCAACATGCATCCTACATAACTAGAAGATCAGTCAGGATGGTTGGAAAGATTGTAAAAATATAGAATATAATCACAAACCTCTTGGAAAGCCAAGAGATTTGCATAGTTTCAGTAGTAGTTTCGTCTGAAGGCAGCCTAATCCCCATTACGTTTAGTTGATAAAAGCAAACAAGTAGGGAAAGTGGGGGAGTTTAAATAACTTCTTTACTGATCTGGTCCTAAAACTAAACTTTAATCTTTTCGGGCCAGATGGCTCTCTGGGGGAGGGCAACCAGATTTGTCACCCACAGATGGCGTTTGCTTTGGGTTTTGGAACAGGCCTTTAATCATTATCCATAAATGTGTTGACTCAGAGCCTCTGTTACTAAATCTATACTGAATAAATGCCTAGAGTACCAGCTGGTGAGGGCCGTGACTGCTATCCCTCTCAGGAGTGTCTGAGTGTCCATGGACCCCCAACCCACTCTTTCACTGGAAATTTGTGTTTGAGTGAATTTGTTCATCTATTGCTGGGTCAGACCCCATCATGTAACCAAACTGAAAACTAATTTCCTTCCATAAGACTTGGGAAATGTTTAGAATCTAAAGTTATTGGCTGAAATCATGACTGCCACATATTGTAGTGGTGGACTTTGCACAAATAATTTATGTACTAGTTTCCTTCTCTGTTAATGGGAAATAGCACTAAACTACCTTTTTTTTGAGGTGGAGTTTTGCTCTCGTTGCCCAGGCTCGAGTGCAATGGTGCAATCTTGGCTCACTGCAACCTCTACCTCCCAGATTCAAGCAATTCTCCTGCCTCAGCCTCCCCAGTAGCTGGGATTACAGGCATTCACCACCGTACCCAGCTAATTTTGTATTTTTAGTAGAGACAGGGTTTCCCCATGTTGGTCAGCTGGTCTCCAACTCCCAATCTCAGGTGATCTGCCCACCTCAGCCTCCCAAAGTGCTGGGATTAGAGGCATGAGCCACCTTGACCAGCCCAAACTACCTTTATCTGAGGGATATAGGGAGGTTAAGTGTGATTATGCATAAAATCATTTTGTATAATTTCTCAGTGCACAGAACTTTGTCATTTATATTTCTCTTCTGTAGAAATATTAGTTTTAAAAATTATTTATGTTGATTAATCTACCATGACATTAAATCCTCCTCCCTTTATTCAAACCTCTGCTTTTCCTTATAGTGAAACATGTAAAAATGTCTACAATCTCAACTCTATCAAGGATAATTGGCTTTGAAACAAATGAATCTGAATTTTATTCCCATCACAAACCAAAAACTCCTTTTACTGTGACAATCAATGATCTCCATGATGATGGTGCCCTTGTCACTTACCTGCCTTCATGCAACTGGACCCCTGAGCAACTTTTATCTGAATTGCCAACTCTCCTGCTTAAAACTCACTTTTCTCTTGTGTGCCACGATATTCCCATTTCCAGGCTCCATTGTGTCTCACTTCCTTTTCCTGCTTCTGCCCTAACTGTATTACATTTCTACAGTTCTGAAGCATGATCTTTTCAAATTTTATATCCATGTCATTTGGAAAATATAGTAACTAAATAAAATGAGAACTATTTAAATATTTTAACTGAATGGGTTAAGGAAAAAATCCATGAACAAAACAGATGGATCCCTTAGTAGAATGTTTGCTAAAGACTGGAGAAGGATAATAAAAGGACATCATGATTAAATTACATATTACACAAAGTTTCATTGTTGTGATTTAAAAACCAAGGAATAGGGCAATGATAGGCATTTTATGACAGGGAGCATGGGAAGTTGAAATTTGAAATAAAAAGTTTGTTACAAACCTCATTAGACAATAAATTTGAGAAAAATTGAATGAGGTGAGGAAATAGCTTCACTTCTTTAAATAGCAGAAACTAAAATTTCATGCCAGTGGTATATACAGAAAACTATACAGTGAAAAAGAATAGGAAGAAGGAATGGAACAGGAAAGAGAATATGGATCCAAAGGTGCCTTACTGAGATGGATAATGCAGTCATCACTATATCCAGTTCCACATGAAGAACCATAGAGAAGGAACCAAAGAATTGTCCACTCTAGACACAGAAGAGGGGAACTTTTATTCACTGGCTTCCACACCCATACGTCAAGGATGACCCAAGGAGTGTGGATTTCCTTGCATTTTTCAGGTCCATACATGCCCCAGAATAACTGAATGAGATCCCTGAGGTGCCCATGCAATAAAGCAGACAAACTCTGGGGTGGGATGCAGCTGAGTAAGGTGCTGTCAACCAAACCTGCACTCAAATGCTTCTCACAGCAATGGCTACAACAAAAAGGAGAGATGACAGGATGTGAGATGACCGTAAGAGATTTAAAATATAGGAGTCACCAAGGGGAAAGGAACACTCTAAGAAAATGGAACAGCCAGAGAAAATACCCTAAGATATAACACCTGGCATTCAAATATCAGCAGGCAGCCAGCACAGCTAGGATGAACTGAAAGAGCAGGAGAGTCAGGTCAGAGCAGTCGGGCCAGATCACACAGGGACTCACAGGCTGCTGTCAGACTTTGCACATGTTCCTCACTTCTCTCAGAATCAGATCATTGTTTTCAGCAGAGAGGAGATATATTTGACATACACTTTTAAAGTTTTCCTTGGCATCGATGATAGAGAATAGCACAAACAGAGAAGGGAAGAATTGGGGAAAAGTGGAGACTGTTGCAGGAATCCAGGGAAAGAAGAATGTTGGCTGAGGATCAAGGTAGCAGTGTATGTGGTGGGAATTAATAGGAGTGGGTATACATTTCTTAAATGTGTCAATGGTATTTTTTGACAGGTTAGATAGGGGAAGTGCGATGACAGTGAGTCAAAGATGACACCCCCGATTTTTGGCATAAACAACTGATAGGAGCTGCTCCCAACTGAGTTGGGAAAAGTGTGAGAGGAGGAGCTCAAGGCTACAATTTTGAAGATAGTTTGCGATCAGAAATTCAAGTGGATATGGTAAGGGGTATAGAAAATAGATCCTAAAGCCATGTAACTGATGAGATCACCCAGCTAGTGAATATTCATAGAGAAAAGAGAACCTGGAACTGAATCCCAACATGAAGAATGGATGGGAGAGGAGTTGGAGCATGTTGAGACATTTGCAAGGGACACTGACGGTGGAAAACTATTAAGATACAAATGTTCCCAAATGTACTATCTTAGTACATAGAATATAGTTTGTTAGTGAGGGGGTTATTACCATGTAAAATGCTACTGATGAATCAAAGAACTTGAAAACAGAATTGGCCTTATGTTTAGAATTACAGAAAATTGTATACCTTGATAAAGGCAATTTTGCAAGAATAAAGAAAGGCAAAGCCTGACTTGACTAAGTTAGATAAAAGGGGAATTGAAGTCTGTTAACATGGCTAATTTTTTGAGGAATTTGGAAGCAAAGGACAGCAAATAAATAGGGCACTGGCTAAAATGGAAAGCAAAGTCAAGTGTAAGAGTGTGTGTGTGTGTGTGTGTGTTTAGAACAGAAGTATTTAGCTGAAAAAAATTATCCAGTAGTAGGGGAAAACTTGAAATACAGGGGAAGAAAATATACTGCTCCTGAAAAGACCTTGAACATTGCACTTTCTAGGTGGTCTACTTGTTAACAATTGAGAATGTAAACTATCCTAAAACAAACACAAACATACCTTACATTCCCTGCAAGCTCCAGACTAGAATATCCAACTCCATACTTGATATCCCTACATATCTGCCTCACAGATACATCAAACCTATCATGCCTGAGGCAGAAATCATGACTACTTCTCTTCCCATATCTCAGAACATTCTGCCCAACCGGTTGTTCAACCTAGAATCAAGTCATCCTGGATTCTTCCCTTTTCTTTGTGCATCCTATTTAATCATCAGCAAGTACCACTGGATCATCCTACACAGTAAATCTCCATGTTGCCCATTGTATTTCCAACACTGCGCCACCCTTCCAACACCATCAGCCTTGTTCTCAAGCCACAGCATCTCTGAGCAACCACTGCTCAAAAGAATCCTAACAGGTACACAAAGTTCCACTTTGTTCTCCAATATTTATCCTTCAACAATTACCCACCATATCATGAGGTGAAGGGACTGGAGTTAAGAAACTCTGCCTATTTCCTTCTGTAAACCCAGCCTCTAACATACATAGGTGTTGAACATTTCACTAAATAAAACATGACAACTAGACTACTGGAAGACATCTTTCTCAGAATACTACTCCCCTCATGTGACTTAAGCTCAGAATGTTTGGTTATCTTCTTATTTAAAAAGCATCCAGGTTGGAAGTTCTAAGCATCCCAATTACAATACCGTTACCTGCACCAGAATAAAATTCTCTTCTTAATGGAAAACACTGTTTTAAATATTCAAAATGTTTGTATATTTTTGTCAGGAACAAGCCCTTATGACAACAGACATTTTTATTGTCAACTACATATCAGTACCTAGAAACATGCCTGGTATCTAAGAAACTCTTCTAAAACACTGTGAAATAATCCCACACACCTGCTGCACATTTACCTTATCTCAATATGCATTTTCCACAAAACCCACATTTTCTTTTATCTGAGTCTCCATATATGCCCCCCTGAATTCCTCCATTCAAATTTTGAACATCACTAATCACCCTGTGACCTGCCTACTCATCTTCACACAAGAAAAAAAGGCATCTATTCTGATTTCTTCCAGAAAAGACAGGGTGTCCAACAGTTTGTAAATCTTACTACCTTTGAAGTTCATCTGAAATCACCTCCTCTAAGAATGAAGGACTTGAGTAAGAGCATGAATGGAGCCAGTCTTCTCCTAATATCCAGGATCTAAGACCTGCTCTGTAGTGCAAGTTTTGTCCCAACTATTCATTGTTTTCAGAACTAAGATGTCCATGCTAAAAGGATTCGTCTTCTATTTCCTTCTCTCCCAAAACTCCTTAAAAGGGGCCTCCATCACTGAATCAACTCAGTTAATACTGATACCTATTTGGCTACCTACACCTTTATCTTAACAGGATATCAGAATGATAGATCTGAAAAATTAAGAACCAGGTTTGTCGGGGGGAAATAGGGGAGGGACAGTGGTGGGTGGGGAGTTGGGGAGAGATAGCATGGGGAGAAATGCCAGATATAGGTGATGGGGGGAGGAAGGCAGCAAATCATACTGCATGTGTGTACCTATGCAACAATCTTGCATGTTATTCACATATACCCCAAAACCTAAAATGCAGTTTAAAGAAAAAACAGGCAAGGAAGGATGATCACATAATCAAAGCGCTTCAAGACTGCTTCTGGTTGAAGAACCTCAAAGAGATGTATTTCTTACCTTTCCCTGTTATCTTTCTAGTTGAGGCCCCATTTTATTCCTCTTGACTAATGCAGAAGCTCTTTAACTGGGATGGGGGCACTTCCAGGGGTTAGAGAAAGCAATGACAGGAGGTAAGAAGTGACTGGACTCATGCCACTTCTCAGAAATGGCCCACAGTGTTTGGCACGGGAAGGAAGTAGACATCCTCTGTGATGGGGAAAATATCCAGAGTTTGTTGGGTGGGACTACAGAACTTCTGTTCCCTCTATTGAAGGGCCAGAGTAGAAGCAATAATGAGGTTAGAGAGCTGATGCCTAAGATCAGTACTAACTGTGGGAAGTAATTGAGAGAACTCCCACCTTCCTGCTCACTCCCACCTTCCTGCTCACCCCAGCTCAGTCACCTGTTTCCTATTTCCCCGAGTTGCAGCTCTATCCACAGTCCTCAGTCCGACTTACAATCCTGGGCCCTTTTCATTAGCTTCATGCAGCACCAGTGCTGCCTTCCTCTTTCAGTCTGAGGAGTCTTAGAAGGAAAAAGCTGGGACAGGAGCAGTTGGCTTGACTCTCACCAACCCCTGCCCTTCTCCCAAAAGGCTGAGGAAGCCAAAATTGCTGCACCTGAGCAGAGTCCTCAGAGAAATCTCTGGACTCCTCTCTCTGGGGGTTGATGCAAGGGGACTCCTCTGATCCAAGGACTGTATCCTTGTTTCCTACAGCCCATGCCTCCTCCGTAGCTAGTGGCGCTGAGTTGTGCCTACCAGGGGTCACACCCTACTTGCCAGAGGCTGTGAGCATTTCAGGTGGAGCCGGCTTGTGTCTTGGTATTTTCTGTGCCTCTCCTTACCCTTTACCATCATCCTTACAGTGTTTCCTAAGAAAGCCAGCCTCATCAGATCATGTACACTGCAGGCAACTCCTGTTGGAATTGACTTGAAAGGGCAGGGAGTCCAACCTAACCAGGGCAAAGTCATCCATTATTTTGCACTCATATTTCATATTGGCCTGAAATCTGCATTAATAACTAGCTTCTGACCTTAATATGACACTTCTCTGATCTCTGATCTATTTTTCTTATCTCTAAGGCAGAGATAACTTTTATAATGTTTTCTAACCCACAAGGTTAGGAAGATCTAAGTAGATAAACAAGAGGCTACTATGACTGTGATTCCTTATTAATAGGAAATTCCCAATCATCTATAAATGATAAAGGGTGATCTTTCTACCTACAACTGACTTAATATGTGCTATTTTTCAAGGACCTGAGAAGATGCTTTTCACTTGGGTTCTCCATGGATTTTGTCTACTCTAATGCCCTTAATTTTTTAAAGCAATCTCAGAACCCTGTAACTCAGTCATACCCATTCTCTTCCCACAGAAGTACCCTGGAACTAACTTCTGTAACAGTTGGTCCTCAGGGGTGTAGACTTATTATGGCCCTCCTCCGTGATAAGTCTGATCTTTTGGGATGCTGGGATAAAGTGGAATTCCTGCATAGTACATTTAAAGTTTCAGCCTCGACAAGTCCAAGCTGCAACTGGTAGGGACTGGCTGCTGCCAGCCATCTGAGTTTTATCAAAACTGCTCACTGCAAAGCCAGTCTGCAGCCAGAATGTGCGGCAGAAACAACAACAAGCTGCCCAGCAACCTGCCACAGTTACAGAATCTGATCAAGCAAGACCCGCCAGCCTACATCGAGGAGTTTCTACAGCAGTATAATCACAAGTCCAATGTGGAGATTTTCAAATTGCAACCAAATAAACCCAGCAAAGAACTAGCCAAGCTGGTGATGTTTATGGCACAAAACATCCTAAATGTATACATCTGAATTATAGGACAGAAAGAGACAGAAGAGGCTTGCTTTGTTACAGATTAGTCACTGCTCCCCAGAGTATCTAAGTAATTTTCCTCAAGAGGTGAAAGATCTTCTCTCCTGCAATCATACCATATTGGATCCAGATCTTTGAATGACATTTTGCAAAGCTTTGATCTTGCTGAGAAATAAGAATCTCATTAATCCATCAAGCCTGCTGGAGCTCTTCTTTGAACTTCTACCTTGCCAAGATAAGCTTCTGCAAAAGATGAAAAGGCTGAGGAAAAGAGTAACTTGCCCACTGTCACACTGCTTCTTAGTGGTGTGATTGGAAATAAGCCCAGGCTCTGGTTCCAGAACCCAAGCCTTTTACTACTGAACCATACTGGCTGGCTAAATCAGGACACTTGTACTCACAGCTATAACTGACCCACTCTCCCACAAAAAACTTTTTTGGTGTTATTAACATTTTCTCACGACTTTGCATTTGCTTATCTAAGACTAGAAGGTGAAGATTTATGAAAGAAATTTAAGATGGAAAAACTTGGCTGGACACTGTGGTTCACACCTGTAATACCAGCATTTTGGGAGGCTGAGGTTGGAGGATCACTTGAGGCCAGGAGTTTGAGACCAGCCTGGGCAACATAGCAAGACCCCTTCTTTAGTTCAAGAAAAAAAGGAAAGAAAAACTTAGGTTTACAATCATTAATTTTAAAATATAGTTTAAAGTATTAAGAGACTACCACTGTTTGATTTTAGCAATTATACTTCTTGGTCTAACTTGTGGAATAAAAGTGGTCCATGGGAGCATGGTGTAGGCAACAGTGGTATTTGCATTCCCAGTATTTTCTTGCAGGAAGTTAGGTGCTTGGTAAATGAAGCAACTTTTTTTAAATAACACGTTTATTGAGATACAATTTATGTACAATTCATCCACTTAAAGTGTACAATTCAGAGGTTTTTAGTGTATTGGCAGAGTGGTACAACCATCACCGCACTCAATTTTTAAACATTTTGTCACCCCCAAAAGAAACTCTACTCCAATTAGCAGTTAATCCTGTTCCTCATCTCTTTTAGCTGTAGGTAATCACCAATCTACTTTGGGTCACTATAGATTTGCATGTTTTGGAAATTTTATATAAGTGGAGTCATATAATACGTGGTGTTTAGTAACTAGATTTCTTTCACATGTTTTCAAGATTCATGTTGCAACATGTATCAGTTCTTCATTCCTTTTTGTTGCCAAATAATCCATTGTATGGATATACCACATTGTGTCTATCAGTTAATGGAAATTTATTTCCACTTTTTGGCCACTACAAATAAAGCTGCTATGAATGTTTGTATGAACACTGATCTTTTCATTTTCTTGGATGTATACCTAGGAGAATTGTGCCATATTATATTAAACTCCATGTTTAATCTCGCCATATTACATTAAACTCCATGTTTAACCTCTTGAGGACAAAAAAATAAAAAACAAAGTTGCAGCCTAAATTACCATATACAACCAGACCAAAGGGACACAGCCTGTATGAAAAGCACCTCGCCAAAACCTAATGACAAAAGTCAGATAAAAGCCACATAGAGCAGACAAGGTTTTTGTGAACAAAGCACCTTACTTTTCTCCCAACTCTCTTCTGAGTGAATGGGTAATCCTGACAGCATACGAGAAGGATAAGAAGCACATGGAGTACAGGAATGGGCAGTGGCCATGGCTCAAACCGTGCTGGAGATAACCACTGGAATGTTGGAACGCTTTGGCTGTGCTTAATTCATTGACGCCCTCCCCACCCTGTCTTCCCTTTTCTTTCGTAAAATGTAGATAATTTTATATTTACATGAATATTTGCTTTGGTGTTCCTCATTCCCTCCAACTTTTTCATGTTTTCATCTGGATCATTTTTTTTTTCTGCCTGACCTCTTATTTTTGCTTTTATTACAGGCCTTATAGCGACACATTCCATCAACTTTTGCTCATTTCTAAATTTCTTGTAGTCATCTTTGTTTGTGAAAGATGATTCACCTCCTGGGCCTGTGTCTAAAATTCTGTTTCAGTTTGAATACACTTTTAAATGGGCAATGATTCGTTCATCCATTTTAGTGTATTTATTGTATTCTGCCTTCACTTTTTTTTGAAGTCAATTATCTATTAATATCTGTCTAATTGTCGATCCTGTGAATATAATGTTGTCCACTACCTCTACCTGGGTGCTACTGCTTTTTTTTTTATTTCAACTGAATTGTGATGTGATCACACAGAACATAGTAGGCCATTGAATCAGTCCATTCTCACACTGCTATGAAGAACTACCTGAGACTGGGTAATTTACGAAGAAAAGAGGTTTGATTGACTCAAACTTCTGCAGGCTGTACAGAAGCATGGCTGGGAGGCCTCAGGAAACATAATCATGGCTAAAGGTGAATGAGAAGCAAGTAGGTCTTACCACAATGGAGCAGAAAAAAGGGGTGGGGGTGCCACACACTTCTAGACAGAACATCAAGGGGGAACTCTTCCCCCATGATCCAATCACCTCTCACCAGGCGGCTCCTCTGACATGTGGAGATTACAATTAGATGAGATTTGTGGGGGGACACAGAGCCAAACCATATCAGCCATGTAAGGATTTCACTTTGCAAAAGTTCATAGTTCGTCTCAGAATAAAAGCCAAAGTTGAGCAGTGAATTGAGATTATTTGACATATGTTTCTAAAAGATTGCTTCTGACTTCTTAGTGGGAACAGCACAAGATGATGAGGGAGGATGAAAGCAGAGAAAAGATTAAGGATGCTATGGTAGGAATCCAGAGAGAAGATGGTGTTTCCAAATCAATGTGTTAATCATAAATATGGAGATAAATCAGACATATCAGATTTTATATTTATTTAAGTACCAGTGGGAATTCCTGAAAAATTAGCTATAGAGTATGTGAGAAAAAGATAAGACCAAGACTTCTGGCTTGAGGAACACGTAGGTGGGAAGAAGGTGTTGAGAGTGTTGCTAGGCAGAACAGGATCCTATACTCAAGCATTGATCCACTTTAAGGATGACATGTACCTCTGGGTCATCGCTTGGGATGTTGGGATGACAACATCCCAAGTTTGAGTGATTAAAAGTATTGCATCTAGGTCCAGATGACTGCATCAAGTTTCCTGTATCCTAACCTTGCATTCTGTGTATGGAATAAAATTATATGTGCCTGTAGGCTACTCATATTTCTTATTCATGTTTTGACTGTGTACTAAACCCAAATAAGCTAATACAGAAGGTAATTTTCCTTTTACTATTTGTGACTAATCCTATTGTGCTAATGTTATGTTACCTGTCTATGGCATCCTTGTACTACTGGACTTGTGCTGGGAAAAAAAATATTTCTTTACAGGGAATAGATATGACCTGAAGAATGATTTTATTTCTTGTGTAAGTCAAGAGGAGAATAAGATTTCTCTTGTTGGAAATAACTTCATTAATTCATGCTATTTTCTATGTTTGTTTACATGTGGTTACAACTTAGTGTTATTTTTTTAATTTCCCGCCTACCCCAACTATTCTCAGAAGAAATAATCAAGAGATGCTGACTACATAGGGAGCTTGTCTTTGTGTCAGAGGGATTTATGAGAGCAGAGATGGAATATAAGGTGAAGCAAGAGTGTAGGTTCTTGCTATACCCTTGTCTCCTGCACAGCTTCCAACTTTCTGTGACACAACTGACGAATGCTTGGAGATTGTTTCACAGATAAATAATATAAACAGAAAGATAGAGATACTTCCTAATCAGTAATCTCTGAATTACAAAAATGCGTTTGTGGAAGATGATGTATGAAAATACAATCATTTTCTAGGTTGTAATAACAAAGTACCAAAGACTGGTTTCAATACAGAAACTTATTTTCTCAACTCTAGGAGCTAGATGTTCAAGTTAAGGTGTGGCATGGTTGATTTCTTTTAAAGCCACTCTCCTTGGCTTGGACATTGTCTTCTCCTTATGTCTTTTCTTGTATGGACACCTGTTGTATTAGATTAGGTCCCATCTCAATAACTTCATTTTAACTTAATTAACCTCTTTGAAGACCTTATCTCCAAATGCAGTCATATTATTCTGAGATACAAGGTGTTAGGACTTCAATATATGAGTTTACAGGAGGGGGACACAATTCAGTTCATAACACCCTGCCTTTTGGCTCCCTAAAGTGTCATCCTTCTTACCTGCAAAATATAAGCATCCCCAAAGTGTTAACCCTATTCCAGGGTTAACTGTAAATCCAAAATCTCATCTTAAGGTAATATCTAAATCATTTATATGTGACACTCAGGTATGAATCCATCCTGAGGCAAAATTTACCTCCAGCTATAAACCTGTGAAACCAGACAAGCTACCTGCAACCAAAATATAATGGTAGAACAGGCACGGGGCAGACATTCCCATTCCAAAGTGGATAAATCAGAATAAAGGTGTCATGAGTCACAAATAAGTATAAAACCTAGCAGGGCAAAATTACACTTGATTTAAGGCTCAGAATAATCCTCTTTGACTCAATGGGCAGCATCCCCAACCCCTCAGTCCTGGATTAGAGGAACCCTGGCCTTCTGAAACCAATGGGCTGGCCCTTCCCTCTGAAACCAAGGAAGAGGCAACCTAACCTCCTGGGTCTGTATTTGGGCATGAGGTGGCAGTAGTAGTGCTGCCAACCTCTCAACTACCTCAGAGTATTTTTTCCCTTCTTTTCTTGAAGGATAATACATGTTTGCAGATAAATAGCTCTATTGGCCCATCCTCTAGAATCCCAGAAGTTCAACTGCCTTCTTTCTTGTTATCCTATCTCTGTTCATTTCTGCTGCTAATGATATTCTCAAACATGTTGGTCTCTGATACAATTCATGGAGTTCAAACTGTCAGATAAAAGGGACTCCCAAGAGTCTTTCCTGCATAGCCCCATCTCTATTCCTGGCTTCTGAGGTAGCTGATTGGATTAATAAACACATGCCTAATCCTTTTTTAAAAAAATTTAATTGGCACATACTGTACAAGTTTAGGGGGTACATGCAATATTTCCATACATGTATACAACCAGTAATGATCAAATCAGGGTAATCAATTTGAGATAATTTATCAACTCAAATATTTATCATTTCATTGTGTTGAACATTCAAAATCCACTCTTCTGGCTAGTTTGAAATCTAAAATTATTAACTATAGTCATTCTAGTATGCTTTAGAATACTAGAACTTACTCCTCCTACCTAAGTGCAGTTTTGTACCCATTAACCAACTCCTCCCTATACTCTCCTCCTGCTACCCTTCTCAGCCTCTAGTAACCACTATTCTAGTCTCCACTTCTATGAGGTCAACTTTTTTAGCTCCCATGTATGAGTGGAACCATGCAGCATTTGTCATTCTGTGCTGAATTATTTCATTTAATATAACTAATCCTTTTAGAAAATGGTTGTCCAGCCACACCCTTGATATTCTTTCCAAATTACACTTATTTATTGCACTATGGATATGCTGATAATTTTTTAAATCTTTAATTCCTGATTCCTTTTTGCTTAAATTCTTCTCCAACTTCTCTCTTTCCTCTCTCATCTTCCTTTAAGCAACAAGAACATACCAGGCCACAATTTCCGTTTCAGCATTTTGCTCAGAAATTTCCTCAGCTAAATATCCAAGTTCATTACTTAAAAGTTCTACTTTTCACAAAGCACTAGAACACAATTTGTCCAATTCTTTTTCATTTGATAACACAGATCATCTTTCTTCCATCTCTTCCTTCCTGAGACCTCACTAGAAGCATCTTTAATATTCATATTTCTACCGATAATTTCTTCAAAGAAATCTTAGCCTTTTTTAACATGCACCTCAAAATTTTTTCAGCTTCAACCAGGTTCCAAACAACTTTCACATTTTTAGATATTAGTTACAGTAACACCCTACTTCCTGGTGCCAAAAGTAGTTTTCTAGGGCTTCTGTAAGAGGTAATAAAAACTGGATGGTCTAACAAACAAATTTATTTCTTCACAATTCTGGAACATAGAAGTCCAAGTGTAACCAAGCAGATTTGATTGCTACCGAGTCCTCTCTTCTTGGCTTGCGCACAGCTATCTTTCTGTATCTTTACATGGTCTTCACTCTGTGTCTGTGTACAAATTTTCTCTTACAAAGACACCAGTCATATTGGATTAAGGCCCATTATCTCATTTTAATCACCTCATTTTAACTATCACTTTAAAGACCTTATCCCCAAATACAGTCACATTCTGAAGTGTGGGTGATAGAATTTCAACATATAAATTGGAAAGGGGAACAAAATTCAACTCATAAGATAGAGGGTGTGAGGGAGCATCAGAGGTGCAGTTCTCAGGATTAATATTAAGGGAATTCTTGAGTACCTAAGTTTTCATGAAACAGAACAAAACCTAAGTCAATATGCCCACATCTCATCACCTTTGCCTTCTCATATTTCTTCTATGCAGGGTCTTGGATGGTGAGTTTAGAGAACACAAACCATTGGAATTATTCCATCCACTGTCTGAGGACATAAACATAAGTCCAGCATCCATTTCTTAACAGTCCGTGTCCCTAGCCAATAGCATACACTTGGCTAGACTATTAAATAAGAGCAATTCACATTCTTGTTGAAAACATAAGACACATCTGTGCACTAAGAGTTGTGTGATATAAAATGGCAGAGCATATGGTTTTTCTTCAAAGTATTTAATGAGACGGATTAGTCATGAGGATGAAGAGGTAAAAGGAAGTCAAAGAATACAGACTGGCTTAGTTGAAGAAATAACTTTCTAATAAGCAGAGTTGTCTCACTTGGAATAAATAGACCTGGAGGATGCAAGTGCACCAGCACTTACAGTGTTTAGGCAGAATCTGGACATCAACTGTTAGTAAAGAGGAATTCCTGCATTGGATGGAGTAGGGGTCCTCACTCAGCAATCTGAGTGGATAATACATCAAATTTCCAATGAGTCAGAGATAGAAATTCAGATTTTCACAGCCTTCTCTTAAGCAAATGAACATGGAAGCATCTTTGTGTCCTTCAGTGAAGGAAGTCCCCAGGAGGCCAGAGGGTCAAGACTGCCAAGTTACTGACAGGAGTGGGGCTCTGTGAGGAGATGGCACAGTTACCAGGTTCAACTCAGGGGCTACCAGAGGAAAAAGACCCACAAATCCTAAACAGACTTGGCTCTGAGTTTCAGGACAACATGTATTTTTTTCACAATACAAGGAAAGAACTAAACATGGAGTCCAGCAGCCACCTACTTCTCATCACAGCCCTGGCCCGCTACAGCATTCACTGTGCCCCACTCTTTCTCCACTTATCCCTCACTCTATTCATACATCCTTTCTCAGGAATACTCCTAAGACTCTGCCACGGATCTGCTTGGTCTTAACACCATAGATGATGGGATTGATCATGGGTGGGAAGAGAAGATAGATATTGGCAAGGAGGATGTGGACATGAGGGGCAGCATGACGGGCCATACGGTGCATGAATGAAGAAATGACTGCGGGTGTGTAGAAGGCTAAGATGGCACCTATGTGAGACACACATGTCCCAAATGCTTTGTACCGGGCCTCCTGAGAGGAGAGCTGGAGAACCGTCTGAAGGATAAAGATATAAGATAGGATGATAAAGAAGAGATCCAACACTCCAATCAACATGGCCACAGCAATGCCATAGATATTGTTGAAGCGAGTGTCCCCACATGCCAGCCTCACTACAGCCATGTGTTCACAGTAGCAGTGGGCAATCACTGGGCCTCGGCAGTAGTGGAAGCCTCTCAGCAGGAAGGGGAGTGGAGTCATCAGGGTCACAGCCCGGGCCACAGCAGCCATGCCAGTTTTGGTGATGAGGGACCCAGTCAGGACTGTGGTATAGTGCAGTGGCTTGCAGATGGCCACATAGCGGTCAAAGGCCATGGCCAGCAGCACTGCTGACTCCATGATGGAGAAGGAGTGAAGGAAGAACATCTGGACCAGACAGGCAAAGAAGTTGATCTCCCGATCCCTGAACCAGAATATGGCAAGCATTTTAGGCAGCGCTGTAGAAGAAAGAACTAGGTCAATTGTTGCCAGCATGGCCAGAAAGAGGTACATGGGCTCATGGAGGGCTGCCTCAGCCTGGATGATGAGAAGGAGGGTGCAGTTTCCAAGCAGGGCCAGTGTATATGCTGAGCAGAAGGGGATGGAGATCCAGATGTGCAAGTGCTCCAGGCCTGGAATCCCCATCAACAAGAAGGCAGCTGGATGTGTTGAGGTGGTATTGGAGGCTGACATGGCTCCTGGGAATTTTTCTTGTTGATCTTCAAAGGCTCCTTCACCTTTCCAGAAGCATGTCTAGGGTACCTAGGATTACAGAATCCAATCACCTGCTATGATAAGCTCCTGCTACCATTCCTAGTCCTTAAAAAAGTCCACCAGAAGTTGTCATAGACATGCAGAAGCATAATCTATGGTTCCTGCCCACAAGAAACTCACTTTTACTGATACCTAAATATATTTCAATAGACCTGATACTCCTAAATAGTTCTCATAAAGGAATGGAGAACGGGTATCGTTTTCTGTGTTCTTGGTGACAGGATTATCATACATTGTTACCATTCTACCTACCAATCAAACAAACCTCCCAATCATATGAGTAAATTTTCTGTTGAACTTTCTGGCTTAAGTGCCTATACAAGTCAAATGAACCCTGCAACTCTGGTCCCCCAGTTAATCATATAATCTGTTTAACTTTTCTGGAAGTATACTATCTGATAGCATTGCCACTTGCCCAAATGTGGCTATTTCTATTAATCAAAAATAAACAGCATTAAAAATGCATACCTCAATCACAAAAAAAAGCTAATTGTTCACTGGCTTCTAAATTTAAGTGCTCAATAGCCTCATGTGACTAGTGGCTAATTATTGGACGATTTAGGTAAAGACTATTTCTGTCCTTGCAGAAAGCTCCATTAAAGGGCACTGCTCTATAATATATCTTCCAGGTTCTTTTAACACAAACTCTGAAAATACAGCTATGCCTCCACCTTACTGAAGAGATGAAGAGCCTTCTCCTTCGGTTTTCCTTCATCTAAACCCATGTTAACTTTCCTATTCATGTGGCTCTCCCTCTGCCCATCTTCCATTTCCTTCATTTTCATCACAGAACTCTTTCATCTTTAAAAAGACTAGCATCTGGCTTCCACGCACACAGAAAAAACCTTTGTGCTTAACAACTTTTAATATCTAGCTGCTCTTGCTCATTTTTTTTCTTCTGTCAAAAGCCTTAAACACTGAAATTGCCCAATTTTTACCCAGGCACTCTTTTTGTTAGGATTTATTTAATGAGGTTCTTGTGAGAAATAGGATAATGCATATTGACAGCACAGTCAGTAAGCAAAGTAACCAAAAGTTATTGATCTTTTTTTAATATGAGAAAATTGAGTGTTGGGAAAATATTTCTAAGATACCACAGTTAATAGTGTTGATCAGCCAGGTTTGAGTTCTAGCATTATCCAAATTTAATGTTCTAAATAATCATGCATTTTTGCTTCTACCTAAGTGCCCAAAGGAAACACGTTTTGTATATCAAAATTTAAAATAAATTCATTTTTTTCATAAAGTATGGGAAAAATTTATAATCCGAAGCCTTGGCCAAAATCATGATTGTGCAAGGTCACATAGCTAGAAGATGTGACAAATGGCTTATTTCAAGTCCCTGGTTCTTCTCTGTTAATGGGTAATAACACTGCCCTACCTTTGTCTCAGGGTTGTAGGGAGAGTACTAGAATTATACACAAAATGTCTTTTGTTTATAGATCCTTATTTGTCATCTAGCTCTCTCCCTCCACAGAAAATGGATGCTTGAGGGGAAAAAAAGTTTCTATGTCGATTAACACTTTATAATCCTGTCCTCCATGATTTTATATCCTCTATTAAAATTTTAGCTCCTCTTTGCATTAAAATACCTAGGTATGTTTATATTCAGATTCAACTCCCACAAATTTCCTGTAGTATTAGCACATTTTAACCAACTTGAAAAAGCTCTAATTTCAGCCAGAAATGACTTCCATATGATGAGGCCATGGTCACATACTTGCCTTCATTCATGTTGATCTTTCAGCAGCTTTTTTCTGAATTGACCACCCTTCTTAAACTCCTTCTCTCCTCTTGGCTCCCATAATATTTATATTACCCATCAAATGAGCTGCTCCTTTCAGTCTCCTGCTTCAGCGCTACCTCAAGATGCTGAATTAATTCATGTCTCAAGGTTTAATTCTGTTCAATGCAAGTTCATGATAAAATTCAGTAAATGTATTTTGCAAATTTAGTAAAATAAAAATATAAATATTTTTGCTGAATAAGAAAAAAAATTATGAACAAAACAGATCCCTTAGAATAATTTTGCTAAAGGTTGGAGAAAGGTAATAAAAGGATACCATGAGTAAATTACATCATAATATACAAAGATTCACTGTTGTGATTTAAAAAAAAAAAAAATCGAGGATAACGAGGATACGAATTCTGTGACAGGGAGCATGGGAGGTTGAAATCTGAAATAGATCATTGCAGGCCTCACTGGAAAAGGAATTCTAAAATATTAAATGAGGTGGGGAAATACTGTTTCTATAAAAAGCAGAACCTGTAATTCCAGGCAAGTGGTATATATAGAAAAATTAGACAATGAACAAGAATAGGATGAAGGAGTGAAACAGGAAAGAAGAGAATGTGGATCCAAAGGTGCCTTGCTGAGATGGATAATGTGGTCATCACTATATCCAATTCCACATGAAGAACCATAGAGAATGATCAAAAGAATTGTCCACTCTAGACACAGAAAAGGAGAACCTTTATCCACTGGCTTCCATATCCGATAGGTCAAGGATGACCCAAGGAGTGTTGATTTCCTTGCATTTTCAGGTCCATACATGCCCCAGAACAACTGAATGAGATCCCTGAAGTGCCCATGCAATAAAGCAGAGAAATTCTGGGGTGGGATGCAGCTGAGTAAGGTGCTATCAATCTACACCTGCACTCAAGTGGTTCCCACAGCAATGGCTACAACAAAAAGGGGAGATGACAGGATAGGAGATGGCCATAAGAGATGTAGGATATAGGAGTCACCCAGTGGGAGGAACACTCTAAGAAAATGGAACAGTCAGATGAAATGCCGTAAGACATAAAAACACCTGGTATTCAAAGATCAGCAGACAACCAGCTAAGATGAAGCAAATGAGCAGGAGAATCAGAGGTTGGAGCAGCAGGGCCAGATCACACAGGGCCTCACAGGCCTTTGTGGGACTTTGCAAAGGTTCCTTATTTCTCTCAGAATCAAAGACATTGTTTTCAGCAGACAGGAGGAGACTTATACTTTTAAAGTTTTCTCTGGCATCCATGATGGAAAGCAGCACAAAGAGGGAAGGGTAGAATTGGGGAAAAGTGTCTGGAGACTATTGCAGGAATCCAGGGAAGGGAGAATGTTGGCTCATGATCAAGGTAACAGTGTATGTGGTGGGAAGTAACAGGATTGGGAACATATTTCAAAAATGTCAGTGGTATCTTTGACAGGTTAGATACAGGATGTGAGACAACAGGTAGTCAAAGATGACACCCTGATTTTTGGCATAAACATCTAATAGAAAGGAGTTGCTTCCAACTCTGATGGGGAAGGTGTGGAGGGTGGAGGTCAAGACTTCAATTTTGAACAAGGTAAGTGTGAGATCTCTATCAGAAATTCAAATGAAGATGGCGATATATATGTGGAAAATAGATTAACATCACCCAGGTAGTAAGTGTTCATAGAGAAAAGAGAACCTAGAACTGAATCTCAACATTAAGAATGGGGTAGGAGAGGAGTTGGGGCCCTTGGAGAAGTCAGCAAATAACTCTGATAGTGAACAAGTATTAACATAGGAAGATTTTTAAGGTGATGTGCTATCTTGATAGCCTATTGAATATACTTTGTTAATGAGGAGATTGTCACTAACTTATTAAGATTATACTAAGTGCTATTGATGAGTCAAAGAATTTGGAAACCAAATTGGCCTTGTTATTGGAATCACAGAGGATCAAATGCCTTGATAAAAACAATTTTACTAGAATAGAGGAAGGCAAAGTGTTACTTGACTGACTTAGAATAGATGAATGAGGAATTGAATTCTGTTAACATGGTTCATTCCTTTGAAGAGGTTGGATGTAAAGGCCAGTAAATAAATAGGACACTGACACTGGCTGAAGGGAACAGAAGAGTCAAGAGCTTGTGTTTGCCTGTCTGTGTGTTTGTAGGTATATATTTTTAAGAAGGGATAAATAACATGTTTTTTTCTGTTGAAAAATTATCTAGTAGTAGGAGAAAACTTGAAATAGGAGAAGGGAATACTGCTCCTGAAAAGATCTTGAACACTGCATCTTTATTCTTGTTGACCATTGAGACTGTAAAGATATCCTGAAATGTCAAATATAATTTATATACTTTACATTCCCGGTAAATCCAGACTAGACTAACCCCACATAACGGCCTCACAGATATGTCAAATCTGTCATGTTTGAGTCAGAAATTATAACTACTTCTCTCCTTGTGCCACCCATATCTCAGAACATAACATTGTGTCCAAGCAGTTGCTCAACCTAGAATCAAGCCATCCTGGATTCTTCCCTCTTCTTCCTGCACCATATTTAATCATCACAAAGTACCACTGGATCATCCTACAGAGTAAATCTCCAAGTTGCCTGTTACCTTTCCATCATCACCACTCTTGTTCAAACCACCAGCATCTAACATCAGCTACCTCTACAAAAGAATCTTAACAGGCATACAAAGTTCTTATTTTATTCTCTAATATCTGTTCTTCCATAAATACCCACCATATCACACAGTGAAGGGACTGAAGTTCAGGGACTGTGCCTATTCCCTTTTGCAAACCCAGCCTCTAACACACATGGTTAGAGCATTTCACCAAGTGAAGCATGATGACTAGACAGCTGAAAGACACCTCTCTGACTCCCAGAATACTACTCCCCTCATATAATACAAGCTCAGAATGTTTGGTTATCTTCTAATTTAGAATGCATCTGGGATAGAAGTTCTAAGCATCCCAACAGTAACCTCTGTTACCTGCATCAGACTAAAATTTTCTTCATGGAAAATACTATTTTAAGTATTAATATTTGTGCATTTCTTCCAGGAACAAGATTTGATTTGGTAGCAAAAAAAGCACTATGACAACAAGAACATTTTTTTCTTCAACCAGCATATCTTCAGTACCATGAACAGTGGTTGGTACATAACCTGTGGGATTAAAAAAAAAAAAAAAACAGGTATTGTACACCTCCCCTTGTAAACGTGCATTTTCCACAATCCAAGCATGTTCTACTTTGTCTTCATATCCCCCTTGAATTACTCTGTGCAGCTTCTGAACATCACTGATGATCTTGTGACCTGATCACCCATCCTCACACAAAGAAAATGGCGTCTCTTAAATTTTTCTGGAAAAGATAGGATGTCTAAGGCCATAAATCTTATTTCCTTTGAAGCTCATCCAAAATCAACTCCTGAGAATGAAGGACTCAGAGTAGGAGCATGAATGGAGCCAGTCTTCTTCCGCTAATATCCAGAATCTAAGACCTGCTCTGTAGTGCAAGTTTTGTCCAGGCTGTTGATTATTTTCAGAACTAAGATGTTCATCCTCAAAGGACTTGTCTATCTCTCCCAAAACTCCTTTGAAAAGGCCTCCGTACATCGAATGACCTCAGTTAATACTGATACCTATTCAGTAGCCTATACCTTTATGTTAAAAAGGATATCAGAATTATACATTTGAAAAATTAAGAACCAGACAAGAAAGGATAGTCGCATAATCAAGGTGCTTCAAGATTGCTTCTGGTAGAACCTCAGAAACATGTATTTACCTTTCCCTGCCATCTGTCTAGTTCAGGCTACATTTTCTTCCTCTTGACTAATGTAGAAGCCCTTTAAGTGGGATGGGGACACTTGTAGGGTTGGGAAAAGCAGTGACTCGATTCAAACTGAATAACCAGCTAAGAGTTCTTGGAGATGGCCCACAGTGTTTGCATAGAAAGGAGGCAGGCATCCTCTGTGGTGGGGAAAGTCTCTGGGGTTCATACACAAAACAGTTGGATGGGACTATCAAGACTTCCCTCTACTGGAAGGCAAAGATGGAGGAAATATGGGATTGGGGCAGAGGGCAAGGAGCTGATACCCAAGATCAGGCCTGGCTGTGGGAAGTAACGGAGGTTCCCCTACCCATCCTCCCACTCACCCCAACTATGTTACCTCTTTCCTGTTTTTTTCCCAGTTGCAGCTCTGTTCACACTTCTCAGTCTGACTTAAAATTCTGAGCTCTTTCCTTTAGCTTTCTGTAGCCTCAGTGCCACCTTCCTCTTCTAGTCTAAGGAGTTTGGGAAGGAGGAACGTGGGAAGACAACAGTTGGCTTTATCCTCACCAACCTCTGCCCTTCTCCCAAAAGGCTATGGAAGCAGCAATTGCTGCACTTGAGGAGAATCCTCAGCGATTACAAACGGCTCTGGCCTTATCTCTCGGGGCCTTTATAAGAGGACTCCCCTAACCCAGGACTCACACCCCAAGGGCTTCCTGCCCCATTTAATGGCACTGAGTCATCATGCCTCCCAGGGGTCATGCCCTACTTTCCAGAAGCTCTGAGCATTTCAGGAGGAGCTGGCTTGTGTCTTGGACTTTGCTGTGCTTCTCCTTACCTTTACCATCATCCTTGCAGTGTCTCCTAAAAGAAAAGACAACTCATTATAATGTGTACATACAGGCAACTCCTGTCCCAGAGTGACGTGAAAGGGTACCAGTTCCAGTCTGACCACGCTAAGGTCATTCATTAGGTGTTCTATTTTGCATGTGTATTCCATATTAGCCTGAGCTCTCTATGAATATCCTGCTTGTGATCTTGGTTTGGCATTTTCTGATCCTTAATCTGCTTTCTCATCTCTCAAGTAGAGATAACATTCACAATTTTTCATAACTTACAGAATGGATTGGAAATTTATGTATATAATTGAAAGGCCAGTATAAATGTGAATGTATATGAACAATTACCATTCCTCTATAAATAATAAAGGGTGACCTTTCTACCTACAACTGACTTTAATGTCTATTTTTCAAAGACCTGAGAAGAAAGTTGCTTTTTATGAGGTTTCCTGTCTTAATTTTCTTTGGCTTATAACAGAATATCATTAAATTGCATAACTTATAAAGAAAAGGAATTGATTTCTTGCATTCACTGAGGCTGAGAAGCCCAAGGTCATGGGTCCTAGGGCACTCTTACTGGTGGGGACTCCTTACAGTCTCGGGGGGCACAGGACATCCCACAGCAAGGAACTGAACATGGCAATGTGCTGGCTCAGTTCCCTCTTCCCCTTCTCATAAAGCCACCATTCCCACCACCATGATAACAAGCTGGTCTGTTAACTCATTAATCTATTCATGAATGGATTAGTGCATACCTGAGGGCAGAGCCATTGTGATCCAGTCACTGCTTAAAGGCCCCTGCTCTCAATACTGCCATACTGGAGATTTTCATGGACGAGACAAATATTCAAACCATAATATTCTGCCCTGTCTCCCTCAGAACTCATGTTCTGACATACAAATACATTCATTCTCTCTCTATAGCCCCAGTGTTTTAACTCATTCCATCACCAACTCAATAAGTCCAAAGTGCAGACGCTCACCTTTAAGCCTGTGAAATCAGGCTATCTACTTCCAAGATACATTGGTGCTATAGACATAAGACATTCTCATTCCAGAAGGGGAAAATAAAAAGAAAGGTATAATGTGTCCCAAGCAAGTCCAAAACCCAGCAGGACAGACATTAAATCTTAAAGCTGGACAACAGTTTTTCATTATATGTGCAACCTCCTGGACACAGCCTCAAACAGCCCCACCCCTATGGCTTTGCCATGAACTCCACACAATGCTGCCCCTATAGGTTTCTGAGGCTTTCTCAGGTAGGTGTTGCCTGCTGCTGGTGACACCACAGTTCTAGGGTCCTGGCAGTGGTCCTGCTTCCATGACTCCACTAGGCATCACCCTGGCAGGAACTCTCTGTGGCAGCTCCAACTCCGCATTTTCACTCAGCACAGCACTAGTGGGGGCTCTTAGCAGGGGTGCAGTGGCTCTGCCCCGCAAGCTTCTGCCTTAGCTCCCAGGTTTTAATCAACTTCCTGTGAAATCTGCATGGAGACTGCCAAGTCTTCATAGCCCTTACCTTCTGCAAGCCTGAAGATTAGCACCACATGGACACTGCCAAGGTTTGCGTCTTGTATCCTCTTAAAGGGCAAGTTGATCTGCACCTAGGTTTGCTTGGGCCACAGCTGGATCAGCTGAGAAGCACTGAGCCAGAATAAGTTAGGGAGCAGAATCCCAAGACAGCCCTGGGTAGAAGCCTTTGAAGGGTGCCTCGGGCCCCTCCCTGGAAACTATTTTTTCCTTCTAGGCCTCTCGACCTGTGATAGGAGGGACAGCCTCAACTGTCTTTGAAATGCCTTCAGAGCCTCTTTCTATCATGCAGAAGAACACCATGATTGCTAAATAGTAGAAAGAAGAATTTTATTGGCATTAGTTGCAAACCAGGAAAAGATAGTCTCTAACTTGTATCAAAGGCCCTCTGTTTGAAGAAGGAAAGGGCAGGCTGGTTTTTATTCCTCGCAAGGTGTATATTACATGATAGTCATACCTACTCAGCAGGTTTGGGGGAAAAAGCTACACACATTTATGAGTGTAATTGAGCATATGCATAATGGGTAGACATATGGAACATACATCTCATGTTCATTTTGCAGTGGGGTTTTAGCATGAAAATGGGGTAGAACTTGGCTCTTTATTTTGCTGTTCAAAAGACAAACTATAGTACGCAAGGACAGTTCATGCAGTCTCTATGAGCTTGCTGAAACTGGCTTGAGGTCTGCAGTTCTTTATCCGGAAAGAATGTAAGGCAAGTCCTCTGTCTAATCAGAATTGTAGTGGCCTGGGTTGTAAATCAGGCAAGGTTCCACAATCTAGGTGATAGCTCCTGTTGTTAGGGAGATTAGCAAGGGTGTGGTTCTTCTTGTAGCCATAAGGAATTTAGGAAGTTGCCGTGCCAGCCAAGCCCTGAATCCTCAACAAGTAGGTAACTTTTGTTTCCCTAATCTTACCATATCAGTTGATAAAGGAGCATCTATTTTGGTATTTCAAATTATACTTCCATTGTCTTGCGGAATGCACCTTCTTCCTTTCAATCCATGTTAACCTCTTTAGCAAACTATGGCTGGGCTACATTCTTGGTTTCCTCTCCTGAATACACTTTTTTACTCTTTACATGGATGGGCTGAGAGTTTTCCAAATCTTTCCACTTTACTTCCCTTATAACCATAAACTGTTTTTAAATTAGTCCTTTGCTCCTGAATCTCAGTGTAAGGGGTCAAAATTAACCCCAAACAGAACCTTCTATATTTTGTTTAGAAACTTCTTCAGCCAAGTACCCTAGTTCATCACTGTTGGGTTTGGACCTTCATGAAGCCCTTGGGCATGATCACAGTTCAGCTGAGTCCTTGCCAATTTATGACAGGGATGGTCTTTACTCTTATTTTCGATAATTGTCCCTCGATTCCATCTGAAACCTCAGCAGAACGGCCTTTACTCTTCATATTTTTACCAGCATTCTGGCCACAACCACTTAATCTCTAAAGAGTTTCAAATTTCTCTAATCTTTTTGTCCTCTAAGCCTTCATCAGAAGCTAGGCTTTTAAGATACTCCTCCAGATTTTTCCAGCCTCTTCCCAATATCTAGTTCCAAATCTGCTTCTGTTATGGGTATATAAGGTATCCAGGTTATCAGCAGTGAATCTGTACAGGTCTGCAGCAACCTCAATTCTTGCCTACTCAGAAAAAAGAATTTGAGGGACACAACACAGAAAAAGAGACCAAGGCAAGTCTCAGCAGGAGTGGAAGTTTATTTAAAAACTTTAGAGGAGAAAAAAAGAAAAATGCACTTGGAAGAGACCCAAGCAGGTGACTTGAAGGACAAGTGCCCCATTTAATCTTGATCCTAGGACTTTACAAGCTGGCCCACGTCCAGGGTCTTGCACCCCTTTGCCATGATTCTTCCCTTAGGGTGGACTGCCTGCATGCACACTTCCTCACTTGGGAAGTGAGCATGTGCAGTGTGTTTAAGAAATTGTAAGCATGCCCATCAGAGGCTTTCTTCAGTTTTCTGGCAGAATGCTTCTGGAAGGTCATACTCTGCCATTTTGTCTTTTAATGAACATACCCAGGCCCGTGATTTTATTGGAAGCTGATTACCAATCTCAAGTGTGTTCATCTGTTTGAGAAGTTGCTTCACTTAAGCACCTGCATTCAACTAAAACGTTAGTGTGGCAGCTGTGGACCATCAGGAGATTGTCTCTCCCTGGCACTGGCTGCCAAGTTATTTTTAGAGGGGCAGTGTGGTAACTACTCAACTGTCATCTGATTAGCATCGGACATTCCTGGTTGGTAGGTGGTAGGGCCTCCTCCTGCCCCACTTATGCATGTCTAACTCCCTGTAACATTTCCTCCCTCAAGACCCCAAATCTTTGGGAGAAAATGGATAAAGGTCTGTCTTCTATAACTGCTTCCTGCTGACAGAGGGATTGTGGTGGTTCTGTGGGTCTTGGCCTCTTGCTATCAGGGCAAGAGGGTGACTCAGTGGGTTGGTGAAAGTGGTATCCAGCCAGGTCCAAGGGAGACAGGGACAGAATTTTGCCTCCTGTCCACTGATCAGCAGTCTAGAGGTACCCTGTAGAAGGGCACCTCTGGAATATTGAGAGGACAATATTCCTCACTGAGGATCATCTGGAGAGTGATGGCCTGAGGTTGAGAGGAGACAAATTGGGTTTAGATTTAGAAGACGTGGACCAAAAAGGTGCAAAACTAGGAGAACCATTTCTAAGCTCCTTCCCAATCTAACCAACTCTGAGAGGCAAGTTCCCATAAACGGAGGCTTGATTTCAGAGTTCTGTAATATTGTCCTGTACTTTTCCCAATTGGTTTAGCCAAAAGCAATACATTTCATCTAAGGCTAAACAAAGTCCTCCTTGTGCCACCATTAGCATATCTAGTCCTCAGCAATTTTGAAGGGAATGCAAATTAATATAGCCACTATAACTTCCAGTATGGAAGTTCCTCAAAAAACTAAAAATAGAGCTACCATGAGATCTAGTAATCCCACTAAGTATTTATTCAAAAAAAGGAAATCAATATATCAAAGAGATATCTGTATTCCCATATTTAGCACTAGACACAATAACCAAAATATGGTATCAATGTGCTATTAATATATGAAAGAATAAAGAAAATGATACATATAATCATGGAATATTATTCAGCCATAAGACAGAATGAAATCCTGTCGCTTGCAGCAACACAAATGAAACTATAGGTCTTCCACAATGGTTGAACTAATTTACACTCCCACCAACAGTGTAAAAGTGTTCCTATTTCTCCACATCCTCTCCAGCATCAGTTGTCTCCAGATTTTTTAATGATCACCATTCTAACCGGCGTGAGATGGTATCTCAATGTAGTTTTGATTTGCATTTCTCTGATGACCAGTGATGATGAGCATTTTTTCATGTTTGTTGGCCTCATGTATGTCTTCTTTTGTAAAGTA